>NC_138207.1:37769370-38234370 GCF_964194415.1 Vipera berus
CAGTTCCTTCTGCAGCTTAGCATATGTGCAAACATTTATTTATTAATTTGTTTATAAGTTTTATATGGCTGCCCACTCACTCTCAGTGACTCCAAGTTTCTGACAAACAATAAAAACCCCAATATAATAAAAAATAACCCCCCCACAACACACAAACCTCCCTGGTGACAACAAGCAATCAAATGAGCCAATTCACCCCACTCATGAGTTTGGACAGACTGAGGGAAACAGTGGAGATTTGGGGACTGACATCAGACACGATTTAGCAACTGAACAACAAAGTTAGTTAGGATTTTTTCTGAGCAAAATTTTTAACAAGGTATAATGTTGCAATAATATAGAAATAAAAATATCTGAAAAAATAAATGCTACAGATAAGTGTTTGGAACAACCTCAATCATTTTTTTCATTTTGGACATGCATGGATTGCACTGAAAGCAGGACAAATGATAATGCCTTCAAAATCCTGTACAAGAAAGGTTGTTTCGATATAAGGGAGAATAGTCTTAAAACAAATGCTTGCCAATTAGTCGCACTTAAGAAAGGAATGTTAATTCAGAACAGCAGAGAATCCTTTGAAAACAAAAAATGACTAGTTGTTCAGGCAATAAAGATTACTATCAGGATTGAAAATTTATGTGCTGCTGGGTTTCCAATTTCAATGTGGCTGCAGGACATCACAAAGAGCAGTACCATTAGGTGACACATTCAAAGAGGAGTTTATCAGATATTCTGCTTGAAATGCCAAAGACTCTTGGCACTGGATTCTTTGATTCTTTACTTGGGGAAATACAATTTGCTACTTCACTTTAAGCAATAAAAATCTGTTGGCTCAACCCTGCTGGCTACTGTTATTTTTATGATAAAATGTCAAAATCCCACCACATTAACTACTAAGCTATTCAGTCCAGCAAGCTGTTTTCCAAACATTTTAGGGGGGAGGAAATCCACATGTAAATTATGAAGACAATAGTTCTCCTCAGGCATTCTTCCCCATACTCTGTTTCTGTCTCTTGAACTTGTAGATTCTAATTAACATAATGGCTCCTAGCCAACATTATAATGATCTTAGGCTCACTTGGTGAACTTCTTAAAATTAACTTCAAGTATACATACAGCAAGAATTCTTTGAGATAGCATATATATCTGAACCATTTGTTCAACAGAGAAGTACCTTTGAAAGAGCCTGATATGTTATGTGAGCAAGTTTTCAACTCTTAATGGGATAAGGATATATTTCTATGCTTTAAGAAAGAATAATTGTTTGTATTGGATTCCAATATTAACTTCTTACAATGAATGTGCAAGAAAGAGTGGTTCCTTGTAGTTAAGTGAAAAGAATAAGTAATAGGTCTAATTTTCAGGGTCCAGTGATTTGATATGTCCTATTAAAGAATTTTGGAAATGGTGGTTTTCAAATATATGTCTATTATTTTGACATAATCTATCATGCTAGTCTGTATTTAAAAAAAATTCTCTTTCATTTCTTCTTTGACAGACTATTTGCCCATAGTATATTTTTTATCCAGAGTATCATCCATTTGTTGTGGGGAAAAAACCCAATGGAAAAGACAAGAGATAGCAACACAAACCAACAATTCTTACTTTAAGATTCAGAGGTTTAGTTTTCTAATAATTTGGAACATAGCAAGCATAATAACACATCATCACATACATTAATAACCCATTGCAATGAGGACCAAAATGGTCCTCATTTGGTTGTAACAAATTCCAATATGACAGCTATAGGCCAATGGCAAATCAGTCAGGTCCAGTCCCAACCTTTTATACCCTTTCTTGTTCTACGACTGTAGGCAGATGCTCTGCTGACTTTTGCTGACTTCTGCTGACATTTGCTGACCTCTTACTGACTCTCTGCTGACCTACTTTCCACATATACTTTCTGCTGAACATAACTTTCCAAATATACCCATGTACATTGGAACCTGCATCCATCAGCTACTTTCAGTTCCCTATTTCTCCCACAGTTATAATACTTATGTTCCAAATATACATAGACCTATCTACTTTGCAATTTCATATTGCACAGATTACAAATAGTATGTTTGTATTGTGAAATAGTATAAAGTTCAAGTCAAAGCTTTGTTTTAAATCACTACTGTGGGGCCTATCACAGGTTTGCTCCAGACTCATCTTGTTATATGAGGAGCGGGCTATATTTTCATCTCCCACACCTTATTATGTGGACATAAAATTGAGCAGACTGATGTAGTCAATCTACCAAGCTATCATCCGGGAAGCTGCTGGCAAGGCAAGTTTGGGTTTCAATGAGTCTTCTGCTTTAACATGTACAAGATATGCTACTAATTCTATGTAGCAACTACTTTCTTCTTCAGTTGCCATAAGCAGCTAATCAGTGATACTGGCAACTTTCTGAAACTGGAGAATCAGTTTAGCTTAATGGTCATATGATACATAATTAACACATGGATATCTGGAGAAATATGATGCAGCCCCACACTCAAAGTAAGCAGGTGTGGTCTCATCAGTCCCTGAGTAAAAGGCTATTTACAATCAACATGAATAATGCCTACAGGTTTATCATGGATGAGAGATAGAATATATAGACAAGACAGGTGGCTAGAGATCTATGCCTTTAAAAAACAAATGGGAAAAGGATACATAAATATGATCTATACATAAATATGACACCCTGGGTGTCAAACTCGCAATGTCACGTGACATGTTGCGACGTATCATGACTTTTTTGCCATGGCCGGCAAAAGGGTACGCACGGTTTTGCTATGATGCATCCGGCCCACAGGCTGGTAGTTTTCACCCCTGATCTAACCCTTTTGCCTCTTCCCTTGACCTTCTCATCATGAAGACCAGAAAGTTTTCATGAGACCTTCTAATCATCAGGACTGCTGCCTGAAGAAAAAAAATATTTGGTACCCCTTCCCCTCCCATATGCAGAAAAAGTGATAGCACTTGGTATAGACTATTTTACTGATTGAATAAAAGTGGCATCACACCTAAAAAGACTAATATGCTTTTCTAGATGCAGGACAGGATGAAAATTAGTTACAATTCTGATCCTAACAGAGGGTACAATTTTGGTCCCAACAGTTATAGCATTTCATGTATCAAGAACTTTGAAGGATAAACACAACTTTCATACAGACTTTTATTGTCAATTGGATGTGGTGGGAAGACATTTATTGATTGATTGATTGATTGATTGATTGATTGATTGATTGATTGATTTGATTTGTATACCGCCCTTCTCCCTAAGGACTCAGGGCGGTGAACAGTGACATAAATATCAAAATGCACAAATACAGAAATTGAAAACAAATTAAACCCTAATGCCCAAATGCAGAAGATAAGTTACATTAAAACAATAATTACAAAAGAACCCGTCAGACCAGACCGGATTGCTCAAACAGATAGGTTTTTAGGTTGCGTCGGAAGGAGGATAATGCATGTCTTGTCTCCTGTCCACCCATTATTTTTAATAAATATCTGGAGAAAGTAAGTAATGTATAACTCTATCATACAAATAAATCATTTTGGACCTGGCCTTAATTTGACTGGCCAATGAAGTCATCAGTTATCTGCGTGAAACATTTAATGCAGATAAGACTTTATTTTTAAAAAAAAACTTAATTCATGCAACTATTCTATATTTGAAAACTAGACATAAAAGCCAAACAAATTTTGCAAGACTACTCCACATGAATTACTAATTACATACCCCAAGTCAAGCTCATCTGAACTTCCTAACCTTAATATTTATATGACTGTAGTTTCTGACCTTAAATTGGCATTCCAGAGATGAGACTGTCAAACTGATAATCATTTTTTGTCAGGCAGTGAATACTGTTATTTTCATACAAAAGAATAATCATTCTTTAAACAGCATTTTCTTTTCAGTTTGTCTCCTCCATAATCTCAGAGGTCTTATAGCAAATGACAGGTATTTCTGACAGAGCTGAATGTGGCTACAAGACTTTGAAATATAAATGCCCATGACTGAGTGTTGAGTTTAATTGGAAGAAGTAAAAGATCAAGTTAGGGATAAATCGTCATGGAGACATTCTATGTTTCCAAAACTGGCAGTAGTTACATTCAAAGTAAACATATAGTGGACCCCTTTGTATATTTCTGTCCTCAAGATTATGCAGAGTATGCTTAGAAACTGCCTATACCTTTAGACTAATAGATAATCTAACCTTATAAGCAAGTAAGCATAAAAATAGATTGTGTTTGCATTTGCATTCCACTTCTCTGTGGAGTATTGGCTTGGCCCTAAATATAATGGAAAAATTAAGCAATAGAATGACATACAGCAGCCATTGTCATCAATCAGTTTATGCAGGGGGTGGTAACAGATGTATGCATAACCACTGATTCTATCCATAGGTCATTTTATTTATATATAATGAACCCTGACATTTTGGAATCATTCTCTTCATTCAGATTCACTGTTCACATGCTGAAAAAAATCCTCTTTCCTTTGTGCTATATGAATATTATAGATGTGTTGGGGGATGAAAGAAATAAACAAATGTATATGGAAAATAATCTGTGCTATAGAAATGATTATGTGGAAGTAATTGAGAAGCAGATTTACATATAGTCAGAAAACTGAAGAAGAACAATAAAAGGAAAGGAAATTATGGATCTTGGATAAGAACAATTTTTCTAAGAGCACCTATTGATTTGTTGTTGTTGTTGTTGTTAGTACCTAGAAATTACGGGAATTTTAAAGTAAAGTTGTAGAATGGGAATGATTTTTTTTGAAAGCATTTCACTTTGTATTACTGATGGTCCTCCACCCTTTAAAAGTCATCCTAAGGAATTCTTACATCACTCCAGCAATAGAATATGCTACCCAGAGAAGATACAAAGATAATGTTTCTTGCTTGATGCCTTGACCACTGCACCAAACTGCTTCTATACATTGATAAAGGAGTTGAAATGAAGGTCCTTCATGCTCTTTGAGGTTGGTAGCTTTCTTGCAGATGTTTCATTACTCAAACTAATCATTCTGACTAATGATGTTACCTAGTTTGGGTAATGAAAAATCTGCAAAAACAGAACAAAGCTGAGAGCACCAAGGACCTCTGGTTCTACACAGTATACTATACTTTAAATTACCTAGAGTTCTGATGTATTGAGATAGCTGATAAATTTCATTAATAAACAAATGATGTCCTTTTAGATCTCTTTCATAATTATTTTTCTTTTAAAAACCTTGAAGTTTATGAGGTCAATAAACTTGTACCTTCTTATATTGTGAGTGATAAATCAAATAATTAAATTAGATTGAATCTTAATGTCCATTTCTAATTATCACTAATTTATGAACAAGTTGATAGCATCCTTCACTCTCTTTAACTACCTTTTTCAGGCAAAAGTTTACCTAGACTAATGAGAGCTTGGGCAGAAATATTATGAATGAGCCCTATTATGAATGAGTAGAGTAGAGGAATTTCTTCACTGTATGTTTCAGGCATTTCCCAGGTCTTCAGTAAAGATAACCATCTAAAAATATAAAATACGTTAAATTCTATCAGCTTTTCAGAAAACATACATTTTTTCAGACTTATTTTATTATAATCTTTTGGTGTAGGGTACTATAATTCAGCCTCCCATTTGCCTTTCTGCTCTCTCATAATCAGATGCAGTTTAACATTTATATCCAGCTGGGGAAAATAAAGAGTTTTCCTGCCATTATCTGTCAAACTATTATTCTGCTCCTGATCTCTTTGTATGGGTTGCAGATTCTCACCCTATCCCTTGGCATGAAAATTGACAAGGAACGCAGCAAAGATGACAAGGAGAGGCCCAGAGATCCTGATGGAGGGGACTGAAATTGACAAGTGGCAGCAGTACAAGTGGCTGTTCATGATCAGTTTTCACCCAAGTATCTGATTTCACTTTTAATCCTCTGTGAGAAAGAGTGTGAATAAGTAAGCATTTTCCTTTTTCTTTCTTTGTGCTACAATAAATACAGTGTAGGCAATGGCAGCATTTCTTTCTTTTGTCAGCGTACAGACCCACAGATCCATATGCACGCAGGGATACACAAATCTCCTCAAGAGAGGGCCACAATCTAGTGTTTATATGAGAAAAGTTTCAGTTCTGCAAAGAATATTGGTGCTTCTATTTTTAGGCTGTCAGGAACATTTGTCATTTCCTAATATTATTTTTTTTATTAAACCATCCTTTCCCCTTCCCAAAAGTATTCATCTTTCATATGTAGTTGCAAAGCCTGACAGACTTTATTCTAGCACTGAAAATTTAAATGTTCAAAATAGCTTGCACAGTCCTTCTGCTCTGCTGATGGCTCCTGCCAAGTCTTTCCAATCTATTAACTGCTATGCTAATGAACTGAAAAGATTGTGGCATGTTTTTTTTACCCCATGCCATAACCCCTTGGGGTTTTGCCAGTGTGATATTAATATTGCCTAGTTCATTTCCCCAGGATTCCCAATATATGTTTTTCTCAAGAGATGATAAGTTCAATAACATATTAGCACCTCTCAAAAATAGTTTTTAGAAGATGTGATCTATAAAAGCATCTGCTGTAGTGAAATTAAATATCTTACTCCCATGTCAGAACAATCTCAGAGCAGTAAATAATAGATTGTTGTATATAAAAGTGTAGGGAATGAACTAAGAGACATTTATCAGGGCCCTTTTGTAGACCTTTCAGGCTGACCATACATGAATGACCAATTATGTTACTGTCTGTGTATGTATGTTTTTGAGTCCTGGAGACTGCCAGGGCTAGTCCCTGCAATTTTACTGGCAAGATTTTTTCCCCAGAAGTGGTTTGCCATTGCCAGTTTCCTATGGCTGAGAGAGAGTGACTTGTCCAAGGTCACCCAGTTGTTTCATGCCTATGGTTGGACTAGAATTCATGGTCTTCTGGTTTCTAGCCTGGTACCTTAACCACTACACCAAACTGGCTCTCATATTATTAAAACTGTATTGTACTGTATGTTATGTTCATTCAAAAGTGGGTCTGAAAGGTGTATACTGGAATCAATATGAAGGTTTCCTCCAAAAGGCAGGTTTCAGTCCACTATTACATTGACTGTGATATTGTCTCAGATGATCTTCTGCTTTTCCTCCCATATGAAGTTCTGGCTCATATGTCCCATGTACATATGTATCCTCCCCTTGTTCTGGATTTTAGTAGTTTCTCAATTGTTCACAACTTTGTTGTTTTGGGGATTTCCTATAATGTTTTTATAAGCTTTGCAGTCTTCTATGGGCTTCTCAAAATTATTACAGTATGTACTCCCAGGGATTTTCCATAAGTTTCTGACTGTATGCTTTTTACTTTGGTCTTTTTGCTGTTTAGCAGGCTTCTTCTCAAGGTCCTGGTTAGTATCTCTCTTCTTCTTTCCAGGCATCTATTCATAATACCTCTGCTTTTCTGAAGAAGTTTCAAAAATGCCTTTCTCTTTTTTTGCCCTGCTTCGAATCATCCATCTGTTAGTTTCCTCTGAACTTCTTCAGATTCCCAGAAATTCCCCTTCCTTATCCTTATCTCTTCAGGCTGTAATGTTCTGGCTCATTAGAAATAAATAAAAAACATTATTATCATTTTCTTGGCAAGGCTATTTACATAATTTTAACTAAAATATAACTATATTAGCAAACTTGAGTCAAAGTATTGTTGCTATTTCATATGTAGGATCCTTATAGGCATGTTCCACAGCATGGCTCCAACCCTGAGGTACATGAGACATTCCATATCTTGCTGCGACACTATTAGCTCAATCACAACTCCTAGCAAAGCAATCGTTTCATGCAAGACATGCTGAAGTATCATTGAAACCAGTTTTAAGGAAATAATGGAACCTCACACAAAAATAATGCATTTTTCTCTAATAAGATGATATAGTTCATAAGGAAGCCTGAGATCAAAGCTCTTCCAATCATTTCAAATTTTTTTCTTTCTTTTTTTTGGTTCAGTTTCCTGTGGAATGCTCATTTATCCACCTTGGTACATTGTCTACCTTTTCAAAAGTTTGTTGCAAAAGTTTGAAGTTAATTGGAAGTTAAAAGGTAAAGGTAAAGGTTCCCCCACACCTGCATGCTAGTTGTTTCCAACTCTAGGGGCTGGTGCTCATCTCCGTTTCAAAGCCAAAGAGCCAGCGCTTGTCCAAGGATGTCTCTGTGGTCATGTGGCTGGCATGACTAGATGCCAAAGGCGCATGGAACACTGTTACCTTCCCACTGTAGTGGTCCCTATTTTTCTACTTGCATTTTTATGTGCTTTCGAACTGCTAGGTTGGCAGAAGCTGGGACGAATAACAGGCACTCACTCTGTTATGCAGCACTCAGGATTCGACCTGCCAAATTGCCAACCTTCTGATCGACAAGCTCAGCGTTCTAACCCACTGAGCCACCGCGTCCCTAATTGGAAGTTAATTGATCTCTTTTTAGTGAGAGAAGTTATTCCTTCACAAAGACAAAGCCATCTATCTTTGTGGAATGCTAGGATTAGGTTGTCCATATTTCTTGATCTTCTGACACAGAGGTAACCAAAAACTGTAATTAAGCATTTGGGAGGATTAGAAGAATGGATATGGACAAGGGTGCCTGTTTGTTCAAAAGCTGAAGTCTGAGAGAAAAATCAATAATAATAATAATAATAATAATAATAATAATAATAATAATAATAATAATAATAATAATATCATCTTAAAGTCTAAACTCAATGGAGGAAATACCATGAAGGCAATCAACACCTGGGTAATTCCAGTCATTAGATACACAGCTGGAATAGTAAACCGGACTCAAGCAGAACTAAAAGCAATGGATAGGAAGACCAGAAAAATAATGACAATGAATCATGCCCTTCATCCACACAGTGACATTGACAGACTCTATCTACCAAGGCAAATAGGTGGACGTGGAATGCTACAAGTACATGAGATGGTTGAAGAAGAAAAAATGGCTTTGGAAGAATATCTGAAGAACAATGATGAAGATGCACTGAAATTAGTATATAAGGAAGGCTTACTGACTACTGGAAAGACCAAACTGGCCTACAAGAAAGACCAAATGAAGAACAGAATAGAGACATGGGAAGACAAAGCATTACATGGCCAGTACATTAAAAAAATAGCTGGGAAAGGAGATAATAACAAGACCTGGCAATGGCTAAGAGCAGGAAAGTTGAAGAAAGAGATTGAGGGACTAATTCTGGCTGCACAAGACCAAGCCTTAAGGACAAATGCAGACAAAGTCAAAATTGAGAAGATAGCAACAGACAGTAAGTGCCACCTATGCAAAGAAGCTGAAGAAACAGTGGACGACCTGGTAAGCTGCTGCAAGAAGATTGCACAGACTGACTACAAGCAGCAACATGACAAAGTAGCAACATTGGTGCATTGGAAAATCTGCAAGAAATATCATTTGCCTATAAACAAGAACTGATGGGATCATAAAATAGAGAAAGCCATAGAAAATGATAAAGTTAAACTGCTCTGGGACCTCAGAATTCAAAGAGACAAGCACCTGCAACATAACACCCTGGACTTAACAATTGTTGATAAGAAAGACCAAAAAGTCTGGCAGTGCCTGGAGACAGCGGAATAGACAAGAAAGAACTGGAGAAGATAACAAAATACAAAGACGTACAAATAGAAATAGAAAGACTGTGGCAAAGGCAAGCAATAGTAGTACCAATAGTAATAGGCGCCTTGGGTGCAATCCCAAAACAACTGGAGCACCACTTGAACACCATTGGCATTGACAAATTCGCCATTAGTAAATTGCAAAAGGCGGCCTTACTAGGAACTGCTTCCATCCTGCGACGATATCTGTAATACCATCAAACATCCACATCTGCCTATCCCAGGTCCTTGGTAAGGACTCGATAGGTAGACAAAAATGCCAAATCCAGTCTGAACATCTGACTGACTGTGTAATGAATAGTAATAATAATAATAATAATAATAATAATAATAATAATAATAATAATAATAATAATAATAGTAATAATAAAGTCGGACGCGACCTTGGAGATAATCTAGTCCAACCCCCTGCTCAGGCAGGAAACCCGATACCATTTCTGACAAATGGCTGTCTAGTCTCTTCTTAAAAACTGACAGTGTTGGAGCATTCACCACTTCTGGAGACAGGTTGTTCCACTGATTAATTGTTCTAATTTCTCCTTAGTTCTAGGTTGCTTCTCTCTTTGATTAGTTTCCATCCGTTGCTTCTTGTCCTGCCTTCAGGTTCTTTGGAGAATAGCTTGACCCCCTCTTCTTTGTGGCAGCCCCTGAGATATTGAAAAACTGCTATCCCCTATGCACAGAGATTAGAAAAAGAGAAGCAGATATAAAACATGTTTATAGCTAATAGACTGGGAGTGGGGCAGTTTATTTCTTCCACAAAAATTTTCTGCATGGGTTTTCTTACATTGATGCCAAGTCTATAAAAGAAGGGCCATAAATGAAACTATGTTTGCTGACAGTAGATTTGAGGTCTAAAGCAAGGTTTCATGAAGTCCACATCGCAAAACACTTTCTTTTAAATGAGGATGTTTGCTGATGTTTCTAACTGCATGTTGCAAAATTCAAGCCTTTAATATTTTGAACGATCACATATATTGAAGAAATGCATGTGGGTATTGCTGAAAAAGAAAGAAAAACCTCCAAAGGAGGGGAAGCGGCTATCAAAAATGTTAAAAAGGAAAAAAAGAAAGAGAAAAGTAATATTAGCCATATTTTTCTTGAGGAGAAAAAAAATCACATTAACATTTTCATTAGACCAACTGAAGTTTACACAAAATTACTGCAGGTCTTTGAGCTCTTCTTTGGGCAAATTGATTAGAAAAAGGGGAATGAAAGGAAACTGTGGCTGACTTTAAAACTACATGTATATCACATTACACTGCGGTTATGCATCTGTTAAAAGCAAGATTTATTTTGTGAAGTAAGTGGAGTCTTCACTATGTATTTACTTGATCCTTCCATTAGAATAAGTTTAGTATCTCAGCCTTTTTCATTCACTTTTCAAGATTATCTACTTTCTGCCTCTTGGCCTCAGGTGATTGCCAACAGCCTTGCTGCCATTTTGGTCAACCTGCTTGATGGTAGAAAAAGCAAAGCAATAGCAGCTGAAAAATAAAATGCAGAGGAAGAACTTAATTTTTCTGCTTATAGATCTGTCTCTAAAAGAATGTGGGGAAAAATGAAAATGGAGAGAGTGTGCTAAGGTAGAAATAGACATGGAGCCAATAGGAAAGGCATATGGAAAAGAGGGGCAATGATGGAAGGTGATAAAAGTTGGAGAAATGACTAGTTGCCTGATAATAGGATGCTCATCTTTCAATTGGCACATTTAGAATTTTGAGAGCATGGCAAGGACACTTTTACAATATATTTATCCCAGATTGCTTGTCCATTCACAAAGCTGTTACCAGGGATAATACTAATATACCATAATACTCTCCACCACTTCCTCTAACCTCCTTACCAGGATGATATATTTCATGCTTGTCAGCTTTTGTCCTCTTTGGAGGAAAAGTGGCATATTTTAAAGTAAAGCTCTGAGTCCCAACAGCCCTCCTTTTTAATTTTTAGTTTCAAAATCAGCTTAGAGATCAATTTAGAATTCAGAAATATCATTGCAAATAAAAATGCTATTTTCAGAGAATCCCAACTAAACACATGTTTTTAAATCTGAGAGGGTTTTTTTAAATGGGAAGCAAATCAAGACTATGTCCCTCTCAAGCTTTCTGGGAACTTTTGGGACCAATGGACATTCTGATGACAAAAACAAAGAATATGATCAGTAGCAACTTGTGTGGATGAATTTCTGAAGTACTCTCTTGTCCTAAAAGACAAAAAACACTTGCAGACGCACATGAATCTTCCCAATAGCATGAAAATAGTAACTGCAGTATAAGCCCCGCAGAATAATGCAACTAATGAAGGAGAGATCTTAAACCCTATATGGAGAATTTCTTCAAATGCCAAATCTGAAAACCAGAAAAAATATCTTTTAAAAAGCAACATAAAATGTAAGAACGCTCACCTAACCTAGACTTAAAAATATACTAAAAAATATACTAAATTATACCTTAGAACCACAATCGAGACCAGAGTTACCATCGCTAACAAGATTGCTGTTAAACAAGTAATCCTCAATTTTACAACATTTTTCCCATAGTTGTTAAGTGAATCACAAAGTCATTACGCAAATCCAGTTTTCCCCATTGACTTTGTTTGTTTCACAAATCACAACATTCCCAGCTGGGTTCCAGGATGCTGCAACCATCATAAATACATGCCAATTGCCAAATACTTGAATTTTGATCATGTGACCATGGGGAACAGTGTCACAGTCATGAGCGCAAGGATCAGTCATAAGTCACTTTTTTCAGTACCACTATAACTTTGAACAGTCACTAAGTGGATGGTTGTAAGTCGAGGATTACTTGGAATCATGACCAACATTTATCAAAATCCTTCAGTATCATAATATGACAGATATATGGCCAAACATCCTTACACAATGCCATTTTTAACTTTGCTTTTCCCTTAGGAATCATAAATGTATTTATTTATTACCTATGGTGATGACATCACTTTAAACTAACTAACCAGAGAGGAAACTAACCAAAGAGAGAAGCAACCTAGAACTAAGGAGAAATTTTCTGACAGTTAGAACAATTAAACAGTGGAACAACCTGCCTCCAGAAGCTGTGAATGCTCCAACACTGGAAGATTTTAAGAAGAGACTGGACAGCCATTTGTCTGAACAGGGGGTTCCCTTCCAACTTATTATTATTATTATTATTATTATTATTATTATTATTATTATTGTTGTTGTTGTTATTGTTGTTGTTGTTATTGTTGTTGTTGTTGTTGTTGTTATTATTATTATTATTATTATTATTATTATTATTATTATTATTATTATTATTATTATTGATCATTGCACAGTCAGCCAGATGTTCAGACTGGATTTGGTATTTTTGTCTACCTATCGAGTCCTTACCAAGGACCTGGGATAGGCAGATGTGGATGTTTGATGGTATTGCAGATATTGTCGCAGGATGGAAGCAGTTCCTTGTTGTTGTTGTTGTTGGGACCTGGTTGCATCACCTCTTCCTGCTCTTACTGGTCAGGCAGAAATGACAAGAAAATATGATCCCAGAGGTAACTAGACTGTGAACCATGTAGATCAGACATGTCAAACTCACGACGTCACATGATGTCACACAATGTCTTGGGACTGTTTTTGCCATTGCCGGCAATGGGGTGGGCGTCGCTTCTGCATCCGGCCCATGGGCCAGCAGTTTGACACTCCTGATGTAGATCTTTGCAGCAGAGGATGTAGCATCTGATAAATGTTTTGGCTTCTTAGTACTATTTGCCAAAAATATACAGTCTCACACTACTACCAGTAAGTATCTGTTCATAAGTGACACAGTGTTATATACGGTATCCTGTTAATATTGCATATACATTCATCTTCATATACAAATCATTTAAATATACACAAAGAGAGAATTTATGTACAAATGTTTCTTTTCTCTCAATGCTAGCTTTCCATAATAGAATATATTGTTTATAATTATTCTGTATTATCAAACCTAGATCAATTGTCAGATCAGAAAAAGAAAATTCAATACACAATTCAATACACAAGAACTATGTAATGTGGCAAAATGGCTTTAGCACAATGGCTAAAGGAATTTATTGAAGGTTCACAGCCAACAATTCTAATGAAAATTATTAATAACATGCAGAGTAATCATACTGACTATAATCAACTAATTAATTTCTCATTAATTATCTAAAATGTCATAGTGGAGAGGAAAGGAATATTGGAAACAGTTTTGCCCTCACATCACAATAACCATTGCCATTAGATACCCATTGAAAGCATAGGCAATATTCAGGAAAAACATGTTAGAGAAATGAATAAACAATATTGAGAGAGAAGTGCCATAGGTCTGAAATATAATATCTAAAGCCAAGCTGCGGGAATGTTTCAAAATGGGATTCTCTAGAAATAACATATGTCAATGACTATTTCTTATTGACCATCCTGTTCAATCCAGGACAGACATAGCTCGATCTACAATAACATTCCTCACCTGAATATCATCCAGTTTTATGAATTTCAACAGTCAAAAGAGCATTGCCAACAATTTTCAGAGTATGCCCAGTTTAGGAGAAACAATATGTATTTTGTGTTTTAATCAAGGAAATATATCCCACAAAGAATTATGTTAAGGAAATTTAAGCACAGTATTAACATAATTTGTTAAAATAATTAATCTTGAGAATATACACATTAAAATAATTGGTAGAGAAAATAACAAATAAAACAAACTCCACAGTTTTAACAGTTTAAGCAAGCCAAGGAAATGAATGTTATATACTTGTGTACAGAACCGTGTATATAGTAGAGAAATAAAAGGAGTCTCTTATGCTGCAAATTACTACTTGGTCTTGAGTAATGGTTTCTGTAAGAAATATAAGGAGCACAAATTGAATGAGATCATTTTTAAAATTTTAATCAGTAGAGGAAGGACATCCCTTTCATTATTATAATCAAGGGGAAAATGTGTAAACAATTAAGATCTGATCCACCACAGTCATCCAGAGCATTATTTTATCCCAAGCAATCTCTCAAGTTATAAATTCTGCTGTGTTACCTGGAAGTATATAGATTTTCAAGTTAAGTTGTCAAAATGATATCAACAAGAAATGCAAAGCACGACTGTATGGAGACAGAAAGTCAGCATCACCAGGCTTCTCTGTTAAGTCTATTATTTATGTAATCTACTTTAGAAAACATTTAATTTTTTTAAATTGTATTTTTAAAACATTAGAATTAACATTTATTAAGAAGCATTGGTTATTAGCCCCAATTAAGTTAAATATCATTTAATGTTCTGTTTAAGCATTAATCTCTCATGTTTGTATGGTTCTTTACATATCGAAAGTTTGACTGCAGTATGCAACCTTTTGTCCATAGGCTTTGTTAAGCCCTACAAAAGACACAAATGTTCAAGATGTGGAAATGTTTTGCTTAGTTAGTAAACATAATCTTAAAATGACAGTGAGGCTTAGTTGCAAAATATATTAACTGTGTACTGTAAAATGGATATCATATGGCTAAATTGGCTAAATTTGGGCCAAGCAATATCTCTCAGTCTTCATTTTGTTGTAGAAGAAGAAGAATTAGGTATTACTCTCAGTTCTTCCAAAAATTGTTTAAAATTCAAAATAAAAGTCATGAGTAATAAGGTTAACTATTCCCATCTATGTTAACTTTGAGAAATCTGGAATTTGAAAGAAGTCCTAAAAATAGATGTACCCTAACCCACTGGCTTAAACCTTTGGACTAGGACCTAAGAAGCTTCTACCTGTTGTTTGGAACCAAACACTTGTGACTCACAACAGTTTACAACATAGTGATTCACAAACAATTTGTAATACACAATATACAAATAAATGACTATAGATACAAAAAAAAGTATATCAATAATTGCAGAAAAAATGATAAACCTTATAGTAATTATAAAATGTCTACCCAACACTTAAAATCTCTGTATCATACATTTAATTTAATTGTAATTATTAAGCAATTTATTTTATATTTTATTAGTTTCAGATACACTTAAAATAATTTTGGACTTCCTGAAGGCCTATGCCTCTTTAATAACCAGACATGTTCTTTTGCTAACTGGTTTCATGCCACTTCTCTACACCAGTATGTAAGTTGAAGTTTTATATTCAATTCTTTAAATGAAATCTTTCCTTTAGTTTCAAATTAGATACCTAATTAATGGAATTTATTTTGGAACAGCACTGAATGACTAGGCTTTAAAGATATTTTCTGTAAGAAATAAAATGAAAGAAATTTCCCCATTTAGAAAATATCTTTAAAGCCTAGTCATTCAGTGCTGTTCCAAAATAAATTCCATTAATAGGTATCTCAAAACACAGCATGCATATTAACCCTGATCAAATAAATCCACTTTGAATTCCTTCTGTTTACTTTTCTTGATCTTTGTCATCAAATGATGTCCATCAAACAAGCTGATTTCTTCTAATTTTTTCTTTGTCTCTTCTCAGAAGCAGCTTCATTAGTTTAACACTGCCTTTTGTATATGCAAGATAAGAAGGCTTTTAAAGTCATTCTTCTGATTTATTATTTGTGTATTCCCTTTAATTATTATGACATCAGCTTGGATGACTGAGAATCTCCATAGGCCTTCCAAGGCACATCAGTCCGTTCTCTCAGTAGAATTGATACAAAGAATATTAAAGAAAGTAGGGAAAAGCGCTAGGCCAGTCAGGTATGAATTAAATCATATCCCTGTTGAATATACAGTAGAGGTGACAAATAGATTTAAGGAATTAGATCTGATAGACAGAGTGCCTGAAGAACTATGGACAGAGGTTCGCAACATTGTACAACAGGTAGCAACCAAAACCATCCCAAAGAAAAAGAAATGCAAGAAAGCAAAATGGCTGTCTGAGGAAGCTTTGCAAATAGCTGAGGAAAGGAGGGAAGCAAAAGGCAAGGGAGAAAAAGAAAGATATGCCCAATTAAATGCAGAATTCCAAAGAATAGCTAGAAGAGATAAGAATGCCTTCTTAAATGAAAAATGCAAAGAAATAGAAGAAAACAATAGAATAGGGAGGACCAGAGATCTTTTCAAGAAAATTGGAGAGATGAAAGGAACGTTTCATGCAAAAATGGGCATGATAAAGGACCAAAATGGCAGGGACCTAACAGAGGCAGAAGAGATTAAGAAGAGGTGGCAAAATTACACAGAAGAACTATACAAGAATGAGCTTAACGTCCCTGATAATCACAATGAGGTGGTCACTGACCTCAAGCCAGACATCCTAGAATGTGAAGTGAAGTGGGCCTTAGAAAAGCTGAGCAACAACAAAGCTAGTGGAAGTGACAGTATTCCAGCTGAGCTATTCAAAATCTTAAAAGACGATGCAGTAAAAGTGCTACACTCAATTTGCCAGCAAATTTGGAAAACTCAACAGTGGCCACAGGATTGGAAAAGATCAGTTTACATTCCAATTCCAAAGAAAGGCAGTGCCAAAGAATGTTCAAACTATCGCACCATTGCACTCATTTCTCATGCTAGTAAAGTTATGCTTAAAATCCTACAAGCTAGACTCCAGCAGTATGTGGATCGAGAACTACCAGAAGTACAGGCAGGATTTCGAAGAGGCAGAGGAACTAGAGATCAAATTGCTAACATACGCTGGATCATGGAGAAAGCTAGAGAGTTCCAGAAAAACATCTACTTCTGCTTCATTGACTATGCTAAAGCCTTTGATTGTGTGGATCATAACAAACTCTGGCAAGTCCTTAAAGAGATGGGCATACCAGACCATCTTATTTGTCTCTTGAGAAATCTATATGCAGGCCAAGAAGCAACAGTGAGAACTGGACACGGAACCACTGATTGGTTCAAAATTGGGAAAGGAGTCCGGCAAGGCTGTATACTGTCGCCTTGCCTATTTAACTTATATGCAGAGCACATCATGAGAAAGGCAGGGCTAGATGAATCAAAAGTTGGAATTAAGATTGCCGGAAGAAACATCAACAACCTAAGATATGCAGATGATACCACTCTAATGGCAGAAAGTGAAGAAGAACTAAAGAGCCTCTTGTTGCGGGTGAAGAAGGAGAGTGCAAAACGTGGGTTGAAACTAAACATTAAGAAAACCAAGATCATGGCATCTGGCCCTCTCAATTCCTGGCAAATAGATGGGGAAGAAATGGAGGTAGTGACAGATTTTATTTTCCTGGGCTCCAAGATCACTGCAGATGGGGACTGTAGCCAAGAAATTAAAAGACGCTTGCTCCTTGGGAGGAAAGCCATGGCAAATCTAGACAGCACACTAAAAAGCAGAGACATCACCCTGTCAACAAAAGTGCGTATAGTCAAGGCTATGGTCTTCCCAGTTGCAATGTATGGCAGTGAAAGCTGGACCATAAGAAAGGCTGAGCGCCAAAGAATTGAAGCCTTTGAACTATGGTGCTGGAGAAGACTCCTGCGAGTTCCTTGGACTGCAAGGCGATCAAACCAGTCAGTCCTAGAGGAGATCAACCCTGACTGCTCTTTAGAAGGCCAGATCCTGAAGCTAAAACTCAAATACTTTGGCCACCTAATGAGAAGGAAGGACTCACTGGAGAAGAGCCTAATGCTGGGAAAGATTGAGGGCAATAGAAGAAGGGGACGACAGAGAATGAGGTGGCTGGATGGAGTCACTGAAGCAGTAGGCGTGAGCCTAGATGGACTCCAGAAGATGGTAGAGGACAGGAAGGCCTGGAGGAACATTGTCCATAGGGTCGCGATGGGTCGGACACGACTTCGCAACTAACAACAACAACAAAATGCTCCCTCAGATCACCACCATCTACCTGTAGGATAATGATACTCATCTCCTTTTCATGTGAATCTCCAAGATAATATTGTATAACTGAGCTAAAAATAAAACTATTTGCCTAGGTCTGGCTGCAGTTTTCATCATAACCAGATGATCCCTAGATTAACCACCATGACTGTTTATATTCACATATGTCTTCCATCTGGACCATGCACATTATTTTCCACTATGCCATGAACTATAGTCTACAGCTACTAGTCTACTATAGTCTACATACAGTAGCTGGATTCACATTTTCATTAAGACATAATATGGTTTATTTAGTTTCGGCTTGGTATGTTGTATAAACCCAATCACTGAAATTGATAAATCACAATTTATTACTTATTATTTAAAAGAAAAATTAACTAACTCTATCTGCATAATAAGAAAAATTTAATTCATTTTTAAGAAAGAAAGTTAACAATATCACATACTTTTTATTAATAACTTTAAGACGTCTCACAGTACCTTAGCTTGGCTAATCTGATTTCTGTGTCATTATATTTTCTTATTATTGCTAGAAATTAATCTCTTATTAGGGTTATGCTTCTTAGGCTGCAACCTTATATTAATTTAAGAGCAAGCTCCCATAAAAAAATTGCTACATAAAAAACCTTAAAATTCTGGATTGTTATGGGAAAAGATTCATGTAAATTTAAAGAAAAGAATTTAAAGTTCCATTTGTCTTAAAAACTCAAGACCAAGATGTTAGGAATTTGATGTAGATGTAAATGGCTCCCCCTTATTTGTTTTGTTTATCTTGCTAATCAAATAATTTAGATCTGGTTTTCTATTTCTATTCTCTTGCCATCTTAACTACTTTGTGCAAATTCAAATTTTCTGCATTTAAGATATAAGCCAAAGGACAATGAATATCAAGTCAGCTAACTAAAAGGATAACCAGCATATTGCTATGCATATTTGAGCTGACTTTACTTGCTCATTGAGCTTTGTCAATCTAAAAAAACTAGGAAAGACTGTTTTGCCAGAGGAGAAAAGAAGTATCTACCAGCAGCAGGAGTCCACTTTATTAAAGAGTAGGGCTGACAGGATGTCAGCCCTGCTTTTTAATCTGTCAGCAAAATGTCTGAATGATGTATGAGCAAAGGAAAATGCAGATACATCTCTGACTAAAAACTGAATGCTTGTGAATGATCATCCCCACAGCGTTCTTGACCATATTAGTTGTTTTAATATAATAATTATACAATTTGCACACAATAACAAATCAAATGAAGGTATATAAATAGCCCAATGACTTCAGCACTTAGATGTACAGTAGAAAGAATGACAACAATAATATATCTCAAAATTAAAGAAATTAATATTTGACCAATACAAAATGTTCAGTGACAAAAATATTTAGTATGATAAGTGGACTTTGGAGAGAGCCAAATGTTTAGCACTGAAATGTATCTGGTTTTTTTCTTACAAAATGGTGTTTTAAACAAAAAAAGTATCATGATAATCTGTAGATTATTCCCAGCCAATTAGAAATCAGTATAGCATTAAGTATAATGGTCCTGTATGCCTCAAAGGACTAATCTAACTTGTCTATTTCAATTGCTTTTACAAATTCTTACATTTATCTTCAAAGAGAGAGATTGATTGATTGATCTTATATGCCACAGATGCCATTTTACCACTTTCTGAAATTCCATAGGTTGTTGTTTCAGCCTTGCTCAGCATAATGTCCTTAAGAGGTGTTGGTCTCTCTCTACATTCTTATCCTCTTTGCCTAAATTCCAGAATATCTCTGTGTGGCTGGTAACCTAAGTAAAGAGTTCTATCTGGACAGATAGTTACACTGCCACCATCTGTTCTTGAATGGACAAATATCCCCTCTTCCTATATTTGGGATGCAGCAGAACAGGAATTCACCTTTCTCCAGGAAATATCTCTTAATAAATGGCTCTAGATTGCTTCTAAAGCAGCATTACCTGGACAAAGTGTGTTTAGATTGTGTGAGGGTAGATAGCAAATCTGATACTATAGTAGTAAAAAAATGAGAGCAACGTTTAATTGCAACCAGTTATATAAGATTGAGATCTATATTCCAAAATTATTACTCATTAATCTGCCTGACAAACATAAAATAGACAATGGACTGGAATACTATTTAAATAGTACAAATATCATTTAAAAATATAAGCTAAATGTTCCCTGCCACTATTACCTTAGAGATTCTCTTAGGGTCTGTTCAGCTTTGGGCATGAATTCTTGTTCAGCTTTGGGCATGAAGTCTTAGTCAGAGTCACATGAAATCTGTTTTCCCCCTCTGTTCTTGCTCCCTCTAGACAAGACTCTTAAAGTCCTCCCCCTCCTCCATCACTTTCATCTGATGTTTATGGGGCAGTCACTGCTTTTAGAGAATCCTCAAGAGATCTCAACTGGCTAATAGGCCACTCAATAGAACAAATCCCTTTAATCCACTACAGAATGTGTTGTCCCCAAGCAGTATTGCCACAACACCAGTGGGAAATATGACAATCAACATATCTGGGGACCATCAAGTTGAGGTAGGCTGCTCTAAGGTTAATGAGGTGCTAATTTCTTGTGATGAGATACTTGAAAGGGACGAATCCATTACTGAACTAAAATTCATCCTGATACTGGGTCTCTGTAGTTTCTTTGTTTTCTTGAGACAAAATTAAAAAAATAAAAATAAAAGGAAAGGGGTTGGAAAACTCTGCAAAGATCTTATAAACAAAATAGGCCATCTTGCATTTCAAGATATGAATAATAGTGCAGAGTACCAGTTTTTGAGTTTATGCAACATAACAAAGGAGTAAAAAACATTTTGAAAGAAATTGTTGCAAGAGTTAAAAAAACAGAAGAAGATTCCAACATCCTGTTTTAATATAATTATCTTGACTAACGTTTTATTATCAGTGTATTAAATGCATATTTTTTAATATTTTCTAGGTTTATTCATAAAATGAATTAAATCAGTATAATTCCTACTCAGATTAGAATCAAAGGATTTGTAAACATAGGAGGATCTGATCAATTTTTAATCTCTAAATTGGTTTTCAGTGGAATGATCACATTCAGATGTTTGTACTAAACTCACGTAAATACAAGGAAGAGATCAAAAGCATTAATTTCAACTAACCACAGTTTATTATTTTTTTTTAAAAAAAGTTTTACAGTACATTTTAACTTTATCAATCCCCCCCTCCCCCACCCCTATCTAACCCTCCCTATCCCTCTCCCCCATCCCCCCCCCCGACTTCCCAGAGCTAAATACAGGGTATAAAAACAAAAAACAAACATAAGCATCCATATGCTATCTACAATAAACTATTAATTCTATCACCCTCTAGCTCATATAAAATGATTACAAACAATATTAATATTACAGATAAAAAAAAGAAGAAAAACAGAAAAAGGAGCTTTACTCAAATGCTAAATAAAATTTCTTAGTCCCATATTATCATATTAATTTTTTTTAAAAAAACTTTCATCTACTATTTACCTCTAATTTCTAAACAAATTCTCAATTACCACAGTTTATTATTATCTATGTTCTGAAACAAAATATATATGGTTTTCAGATTTTTTATGCAAACATGAGAAATTTATCATTTCAGGTTATACAGAAAAAACAACTAACAGCAATTTCAACACACACACACACACTTTAGTTGCAAAGCAAGTGTATGAATATATATATGTAGGTAGGTGGATAAGTAGGTAGAAATAAAAAGTTGGGTTTCTCTTACTGTATGTATAATACTAGAAATAACCAATACTTTTCAAGACATGTTAATTGCAATGTTTTAAAAGTTAATTTTAAAAATTAAATGTTATCTTAAGTATAATTATATAGACTACACAATCATGTTGGCCTTCTGTCTCTATGCAGTTGTGCTTTGCATTTGTTTTGATATCACTCTGACATCTTAGCTCACAAATCTATATTCTTTCAGATAACACAGCAGAATTAGTGGCTTAAGAGAATGCTTGGAATAAAAATAATGCCCTGGAAGATTGTGGTGGGTCAGATGTTAATTGTTTATGTCTCCTCCATTGATTATAATAAAGAAAGTGATGTGTTTCCCCCACTGATTAAATTCAAAAGTGTTGTTCCCAGGAAACTGCCAATATGTACAAAACTACTTGACTGCTAAGACACTCACTCTAAGTAACTCATGGAAGTTGCTTTAAATTGGCCTTATTAGAAAAACTGATTTTATATTAAAGTTTTGCTATTTAAGATAAATCAAGTGAGTAGAATATCATTTGGATATCCTCATCATTCATTGTGTTTTGTATCACATTATCTACTTTTTTTTCATAACATGGTTTTCCAATCAGTTGACAAACTTTAGTTAGGAACCTGAAATTTAATCTTTATTGAGTCCTTTGTCTTGCTTCAGGGTGCGTCTAAAATAGAGTCCATAGCATTATAAAGATATAATGCTAATCAGTGGGTGCTTTGTTTGGCTTAGCATGGCACATGAATCCAGTCATTATGTTTTATAAAGCCTTATGCTGTGGATTCTACACAAACAATAGCATAAAGGTAAAAATAAAGGTTTCCCCTGTCCCATCATTCTGATTCTGAGTTAGCCAGCATTGTCTAAAGACATGTCTATGGTCATGTAGCCAACACGGCTGTATGCTGAAGGGCACAGAATGCTGTTACGTTCCCACCAAAGTAGTACCTATTCATCTAATCACATTAGCATACTTTCAAACTGCTAGGTCAAGGGTAGGCAACCTTGGCTCTTTTATGACTCGTGGACTTCAAGTCCCAGAATTCCTGAGCCACCATGGGAGTTGAAGTCCACAAGTCATAAAACAGCCAAGGTTGCCTACCCCTGTGCTAGGTGGTCAGAACCTGGGGCAAATAACAGGAGTTGCACCATCATGCACACTCAGGTCTTGAACCCGGGCTGTCAGTTTTTCAGCTGACAAACTTAGCATCTTTAACCGCTGTGCCATATAGCACAATCCAATACATATTCACATGACAAGATACTGTGGTGGGATTTAGTGACTTACCTAGATCATGGGCAAAATTAAAATTAAGGCTGAAAACAATTTCTGAGAATTTCAGTTTCAACATTTCAGGAAATCACTGCATTGGGAAAAGTTAATATGGATACACACTGATACCATTTTTCACAACCAGTGGATAGAGTGGAGGCAGCCATTGCTGTTGCCCGCCCCACCCCCACTCCCCATACATACAAATGTTGTTTGCTTTGAATGGAGCTGAATGACAGAAAGAGTCAGTTGTAAGTCCTTAGAGAGATTAATAATATAATGACAGAAACAGGGAGGAAGGGCAGCAATGAAGGTTTGTTATAATTATTGTTCAGCCTGCCTTGAGGGACACATATCAAAGAAGAAAAGACAACTCACCATTGCTTCAGATCCTCACAGATTTGAAACCAACAGGTTTTTTTATTATTTTAGAAAGTAGAAAAGGGCAGAAGAAATAGGGAATGAAACATAATTCAACTGCTACAGTACCAAAAAACTGAAGTTTAATAATTAATTTCACAGTAAAAAGACAACTAGGAAATTGTAAATGTTAAGGGACACATCACAAATTCTAGATTTATTTGCTTAAGAAAAATCTTAGGACATAAGTGTCTGTATATTGTAATAGGAGTGCACAAATAAAATAAGATGGTGATCTGGGAACACCCAGAGGACAGAAGACAATGTTTCTGTGTGCCTATGAATACAGAAAAGAATACTGTGTCAAAATGTATTCTCAAAGCTTCAAAAAGTTTTCTTCCCAAGTCAAAACCTGTTGCTGTTTTCTTAGCTTTTTTTCTGACGGTATTTGGGAATATCTTCTGGTGACATTTCTACTAGAAATGTTTTCTTTTTAGATGGCCAGGGAAGGTAGAATTCTTCCTATTATTCTGCTACGTTGTTCTTCAACACTTTGGAGTCTCCCTTAGCTATTCCTACTTCCTGGGCTTTAAAAAAATAACCTAATGAAATCTTCTCTGGGAAGTTAATTGAAGTGTAGAAAACAAGGGACTGCTGCAGATTGCTGGAAAGTGGATTGCACAGTGAAAGATAAGACATTTTCATATGTCCTGTACCTTGTGAGACAATAGCCAAGACCCAACCCAGCATCTCATCTACGAAAGCCTAAAAATATATATAATATATTCTCTGTGTTTTAACAAATCAAAGGCAATTCATTTGCTATAAAAATTGATGGGAAAAATCACTCACACATGTGCACACAGACAAGAGGGTGAGAGAGAGAGATAAGAAAACTCCAGCCTAGCATTCAACCAGATCTGCAATGACTTATGAAAGTCCTCTCTGAAGTCTTTATTCTGTATCAATGCTATACTGTATTTCTATGCCTCTTTTATTTTTACAGGAGTATACCAAATAGAAGGTTCAAATTAAATACTTCACCTTTCAGAAAGCTGATTTGTTCATTCCTTCCCTAATTCTTATCATGGTCTTATGATCTCATAAGTTCTGTAGCTGCCCTGTGATTTTTTAACCTTGCACAACATGTTTCTTTTCTAAATTTTCCAGGGTTGAGAAATCAATGGCAGATTATCAATGTTATTGTTATTTTTTTTAAAAAAGACATCATTCTCCCAAAATGTTAGTCCATGAATCATCGAATCTGACCGACAAGTTTTTACTTAACAGCAATACACATTTTGAAAGTTCTGTAATTTTATTTTATTCACAATCAGGTTTGTATCAAAATCATTCGTGTAAGGATTTTTTTCCCCTAACAGTAAATGCAGCTGAATTCTGTCAAGCTAAATTCTACTTAACCATAAGGGTGAAACTCTGGCCTTCAGTAAGAATTACAAGAAATTTAACATTGAAGCTGCTGCCGACATTAACTTCCCATCGTCCTGTGCGCTCCCACAGGGAGGGCTTTCTTAGGGTACCGCTGGTGAAGGATTGCCAGTGGGTGACTCCCAGAGAGAGGGCCTTCTCTGTGGGTGTGCCTGGCCTTTGGAACCAACTTCCTATGGAACTTAGGACTGCCCCTGACCTCTGTTCATTTTGCTGGGACCTAAAAACTTGGCTCTTTGAGCTGTCTGGCCTAGACTGAGGGGTTTTTAATTGGGTTTTAAAGTTTTAACTTTTGGGCTTAAATTTAATTAATTGTTTTAAATTTATTTTAACTTTTGTACTGTATGGTTTTAATTGCCCTGTAAACTGCCCTGAGTCCTATGGGAATAGGGTGGTGTATAAGTCAAATAAATAAATAAATAAATAAATAAATAAATAAATAAATAAATAAATAAATAAATAAATAAATAAATTCAACCAGCTGCATTTCTATATGTTTTGATTTGATTTCATCCATTGTTGAATAAAGGAAAATTGGATATTAACACACACTTGAATTTAATAAATTAGAGATGCATTAATATTTAGCCTTGTAGTGCAAATAAATCTTACAAATCATTTGTAACTACAGTCTTAATCAACTGGAGTAATGGAATCCTGGCAGATGGAATTCCAGCACACCTGGAAGAGATGGGTCAGGAAAACCAATGTTAAAATGTTTTTTTAAAAAAAAATATTTGGCATCCTGTAGATGCCAAATCATATATGCATATATAATGTTCAATATTTGAATAAAAAAATCAAAAGTTAAGTTAGTTTTACTTGTTGTAGCACTCACTTTCTGGAACACCATATACCAGTGTTTTATTAACTTGGCAACTTTAAGATGTGTGGACTGCAAGTCCCAGAATTCCAAAGCCAGCATGCCAATTTTGAAAAATATTGCCATACAGCCTGACACTAGATTGGTCCTGATGCTGACTAGCTGTTGTAAAGCTCTGAAAACCTAGCTGTAGGAGCTAGAGTTTAGATGGCTCATAAAATGTTATCGTTACTCTTGAGTGTTTATTGGGTTTGTTCTGAGTGCCCAAAGTATGGGTATTTGCATGATGGGTGGCTACATTTATTGATAAAGAAAGAAAGAAAGAAAGAAAGAAAGAAAGAAAGAAAGAAAGAAAGAAAGAAAGAAAGAAAGAAAGAAAGAAAGAAAGAAAGAAAGAAAGAAAGAAAGATAGAAAGATAGAAAGAAAGGAAGGAAGGAAGGAAGGAAGGAAGGAAGGAAGGAAGGAAGGAAGGAAGGAAGGAAGGAAGAGAAAGTCATTAAAAACTAACAGATTATTTAGCTATTCCTTCAAATTTAATGATAAACATGTTTTAATATGGATTCCCTAACATTCTTCCTGGCATTCTCTCTACTAAATATTTTTCCATGTGGAATTCTTTTTCTTTAGTAACGTGCCTTAATGGAACATTAAAATATAGGCAGGATCAGTACATGATATTGTTTGGAAATAATAATAACTTATAAATAATATAAATAATAATAATATTAAATTTATTGGTTAATTTTTAAAAAACCCACTAAAGTTATCATTTATCTTTTCTGAATAAAGTAACAAGCTTGCTGTTAATAAAATAATGTTTCAGCTTAAGTGCAGTTAATTTATCTTTAGTAACCTCATAGAAGATATTAAGACTTGGCTTTTCAAGAACAAATTTGATTAGTGTTACATGATTTAAGTGATTTGGAGACTATTCTCCTAGTACTAGCTTTCCTTTGCTGAAATAATGTTGTTTAAACTCTGCTAATGTGACTTCTCTTGTTCTTCCTTTAATGTGATATCTGTTATCATCTGCCAGGAATGCCTCTTTGGATTTTATGTGGGACAAAAGAATTGTCCCACATAAAGTTATAATTACAATAAATTTCTTTCCTTGCTTTTTTAAAAAAGTAGTATATAAGAAAATATGTAACTGCACATATGCTGTCTTCAGTTCAGGTTACCTTTACGTGCTGCTGACATTTCTTGTCAGTAATATGTAATTCTGTCAATGTCAACAAAATTAAATAAGTGTGAAAGTCTATCAAGACACTTGGAACATCTGCGAAACTGCAATCATAACACTTGATCATTTAATCATATGTAACAATCATTTAATCATATGTAACAATAAATATTTAACAAGAAGCAACAACAATAATGTTGATTATATTACTGGTGTTCTGAAGTGTTCAAGTATCATAAACTGTGAATAAGCCAGTGTGTCTGCAGCCTCTAGGCTATTACATCCCATTGGCATAGTATGGTTATGCAGCTATAATATAAACAGAGGTGCAAATCTACTTTTTAGTGTTTAATTTCATCAGATATATAGGCCCATCTCAGTTTCAATGCAATTTGCATCCTAAGAAAGACTTAGCTATCTTAAGTTCTCCAGATTTTAAACAACACATAATACCCAACTATTGTGTTTCAAGATTTTCAGCCATTTCTTGACCTCAGAGTTGATTCCAAGGAGCCAAATTGTATTTTTATATTAAACCTTAAAACAACATGCTTAGAAATGTCCTATTTTTTGTCAACATAAACTGGGACCATCATCTAATTATTTTTCCAGTTAAAATTTTACTTCTACCTGGTTATTTTCTCATGAATATATTATTTCCAGCAAAGAGCTGGTTTGAGCAATAGTTTTTAATAGAAAAAACAGGCAGAAGAGATAAATCCTGTTTCATGTTTGCAGACTTGGAATTTGATATGTTACTGGCCTTTCTGTAGTTTTTTTTTATAAAATGTATCATGCTAAACTAAGACACACACACATGTACACATATACACTAGTAATGAAGAAATGTAACTTCAGTTTTAATAATTATAGTAGAAGTAAGCTGGTAAATTATGTTATAAACAGAACAATTTCAGAAACTTTTACCAAGTTTTTTTTTCTTTTGGGAGAAAAAACCATTTTAACTAAATGCTGACAGGCAAGTTATACTAAGAAGTATTGCTACAAATCAGTTGTAAATTTCCCTTCCAACACTTCATGACAGTTCATTCACGCACAGATCTTCGTATCTTGATTGATTCCAACTACTAGAGATAAACGTACTGATTAATTCAAAGTTGTATTAATGCTCCTGGCCTCTTTGAACATTAGCAGCTGTTCCAGAACTTGTTCATACCTGGTTTTAGTTCCCTTACAATGGAATTCATATCTTCTGAATCCAGGAAACACAACAGCCTGGTCAATGCCTGAAGATACTGTATATATTGGAAATTCCAGTGCAAATCTATATGAAAGGGAGTGGACTTGGAAAGTAAGTCACCAGAGACAGAGGGGGAAATTCTGCATTTTTCTACCTTTTCTCATTCAGTTTGTTCAAAGAATATTGACTTTATTTCAAAGCAAAGTGACTTCTGTGAAATTCTCAGAGAAATGTGATCTTGCACTTGTCAATTACAAGGCAGACAAGAGATACATGTGAATTTATTAGATTTATTTTTCACTTTTTTTCCAATTCAAAGAAGCATACATAATACTCGCTGTTCCACAATATTAATTCTGTAAAGTGGATTAGACTGAGAGAGTGACTAGCCCACAGGTCTGCAACCCACGGCTCCGGAGCCGCATGCAGCTCTTTCAGCCATCTCCTGCGGCTCCCAGTCCTCTGCCATGTGCAGTCCAAAAAAAAAAAAAGTGGGACTAAAAAAGTTCAACCAATCAATTCAAATATGCAGGGTAGGTGCATATCTCGCCTTGGCTCCACTCTTCAGTCAAACCCTGTTCTGCACATTCGCGCATGTACACGCATGTGCACACATTTTTTGCGGCTCCCAGTTTTTCCTTTTGTGAGGGAACTGGTTCCGAGTGGCTCTTTCACTGTTTCAGGTTGCTGACCCCTGGACTAGCCCAAATTCAACCAGCCAACTTTTGAGCTCCTGGTCTACCAATTTCTAATCCAGCACCTTAGCCACTTCACCAAACTGGACCTTGTGTCCTTTCTGTCAGAGGATAACTTTTCTTCAAAAGAATCTCTAACTTCCCAAGCTTCTATTAGATTCCAAGGGAAAGCCTCACAAAAGGATTAATCCCATTGGTATTCTGTAATAATTCCCACTAAATGAAAGTTCAGCCCTTGAGAAATTGTGAAGTCTTCTTCTTTATAGAACCTAGACACCCCTCTCTACCTGCTGATAGGTGAATTCTGAAAGAAAATTTGTGGCCAAGAAACATAGGTTTCAGTGAGTGGCTATTAGTGAGAAAGAGATAAGAAGTAATAGGGTGTATCCACAAAACTCATGGTCACACAAAAAAAGTAAAATATATTTATTTGAACAAGTCTATTTATACAAATTTACATGTTGTTAAAGAACATTTTAAAACAATTCTTATACTTTCAATGAAAACATAAAATATAGTGTTGCAACAGAAGAAAAATATGCCCAGATAACAATAGAGAGCAAGGAAGATGACCTTGACAGAGATATACAGCCTGTGTTATCTATGGAAAAGGAGATGAAACATTTTTAAATCCAGAATGTCCAGATACCACTCTTAAACCACTGAGAAAGCTCACTAATTCACTGAACTATATGAAAGAGCAGGAGGTACAACACAACCGGACTGCAATATTTGCTTATTATAGGCATTCTTATTCAAAGTATTTTCAGCCTTCTTGTGGAGTTGATTTAGAATAAAAAAATCATAGGGCTATAAGGGACCTTGGAGGTCTTCTAGTCCAACTCCCTGCCCAAGGCAAGACATCTCATACCATCACAGACAAATGGTTGTCCAATCTTTTCTTGAAAACCTCTAGTGATGGAGTACCCACAACCCTGGGAGGCAAGCTGTTCCATTGTTTAATACTTCTTATTGTTGGGAATTTCCTCCTTATATCCAGGCTGGATCTCCCTCTTATGAGCTACCACCCATTGCTTCTTGTCTTGTGCTGTGAAGACTAAATCAAAATCAACTTCTCTGCTCTTCAGATATTGGAAGACTGCTATCATGTCATACTTCAATTTTTTCCTTGTTAAATTAAACATATTTAATTCCTTTATCTGTTCTTCACAAGATTTAGCCTCTGGACCCCTTATCATTTTTGTTGGTCTTCTCTGCACTCTTTTTAAAGCCTCAGCATCTTTTTTATTGTGGTGATCAGAACGCATGCAGAATTCCAAATGTGGCCTAAATAGTGCAGTATAGAGCAGTATTATCACTTTCCAGGATACAGATGTGATCCTTCTGTTGATGCAGCCTAGAACTGCATTGACATTTCCAGCAGCTGCAGCATACTGCTGTCTCTTACTTCAGTGGTGGTTCACAGGATATCAAGTTCTCTCTGATAGATACTACAGTTGAACCAGATATTGCCTATCCTATATTTTTGCATCTGTTTTTTTCCCCCTGTGTAAGTGCAGAACCTTAATTAGCTGAGATGGTGCAGTGCTTAGAATGCAGTACTGCAGGCTACTTCTGCTGACTGCCGACTGCCAGCAATTCAACAGTTCAAGTCTCACTGGTTCAAGGTTGCTGAACTCACTCACCTCATCTTCATTCCTGCGCAATGAACCCAGTACGCAACAGGAACCATATCAGTTCTTTTACAGTCCTGTGGTAGTTCTTCAGAGGCTTATGCCAGTTTTTGGATTACAAAAAAAAATTATTTAGATTTAGATTTAGAGATATTCTATTCCCTACCCCAATATCACATTGAGACTACTGAGATTTATCCAGTAGTCATAATTAGATTATTTGAACATCCCACTGATTTCAGCAAGATTTGCTTTTAACTAAGGTATTTAGAACAGGGGTAAAATTTTGTAAGCATTTACACCTATGATTAACTTTTACACCTTGTAAATTAGACACTGCTTTGAAAAAGTAAGAAAACTCCTACACAGTTAATCATGGCTGTCTTTTTCAGATTTCTAGTATTTGGTTTCAAAAAAATTGCCCTTTTAAAGATTTGATATGAGTAATAAATATATATTCTTAACAATCTTCTCTCATAATTTTTGTTATTGAATGTTCCTTTTACCACTTAGACAAGAATACTCAGAAACAATTTTAGACTATAACATGAATGCAGGGCAAGAAATAGAGAAAAGAAGGAGAAAACAGAAACAAAAATAGACAAAAAATTATACTATTTGTAGGAAAATCAGAACAATGAAAGCAAAAATGTCCCTACTCCAATTTTGTTTAACACGCTGATGATAAATGAGGGCTATTCAATTGTCATGCATTTCATTGTTACTTTGGAAGCCATACTAACACATTGCATCCTGAGATCTTAATCCAATTATATCTGCAAAACTACATTCCAACTCATACTCAGTCCTATTTAGATATTTAGACAGAGAATACAAGAGGCAAGGGTGTGGATACCTGGGGAATCATGCCAGTGCACTCTCAGTATTTCCATATGTGCAATGCTCTGAATTTGCTAAATATGCACAGAGGTATGAAGGAAAACACACAAAACACTTCCCTTAATGCATGCTATTTTGACATTTTCAAAGCAGTACTTAATTTATCAAATGTAAATGCTAGCATCATTTCAGAAATATTAAGGTAGAGCTGCTATGCACAAACCTGGGCCCTACCTCCTCATGCACTCAGCCTGAACAGTTACATAGAACTATTGTGATAAATTGCAAACTTCAGATGCAACAATATGAATGAGTCTTTTTTATCTCCTCTGCCTTGTTGTCCCTTCCTTGCATTTAATATTTATTGTATTTTATTTTATTTATCACATGTCTTATATTACAGGTAGTCCTCAACATAATTGAGCCCAAAATTTCTGCTACAAAGTGAAATAGTTGTTAAGTGAATTTTGCCCCATGTTACGACTTTTCTTGCCACAGTTGTTAAGCAGATCACTGGAGTTGTTAATACCGTTAACTGAATCTGCCTTCCCCATTGACTTTGCTTGTCAGAAGGTCACAAAAGGTGACCACATTTTTTATTTATTTATTTATTTTAATTCCATTTATATCCCGCCCTTCTCCGAAGACTCAGGGCGGCTTACAAGCTTAGCAGTAGCCTTCATTCTATGTATATGCCTGCTTATTAGGGCTTTCACACACACCCCAAGCGGCATTATTACAAAGTCAGCTTATTGCCCCCAACAATCTGGGTCCTCATTTTACCTACCTCGGAAGGATGGAAGGCTGAGTCAACCTTGAGCCTGGTGGGACTCGAACCTGCACTAATTGCAGGCAGCTGGTGTTACTTAAGGAGGCATTAGCCCACTGCTCCACCAAGGCTCCACATGACACTGCAACCATCATAAATATGAGCCAGTTGCCAAGCATCTGAATTTTGATCACATGACCATGGGGATGCTGCAACAGTTATATGAAAAAAATGGTCCTAGGTCACTTTTTTCAGTGTCAATATAAGTTTGAAAGATCACTAAATGAACTGTTGTAAGTTGACTACCTATGCTAGTCTTATTATGGTATTTATGTATTACAAGACTTATATTCCGCTTCAAAACCTTCTTGGTGAAGAGTTTCAGAAAATTAATTATTTTGTTAACATTTTTAATTGATCTCATAAAAGCGTGTCCTATTATGCAATCTTCAGCTTTTGTAACTGATTAAATATGAGCTTCTAGGCTATTACTGTTTTTAATAAAGAGTCAACTGTGCCTCAAAACACACTGGGTTTTGGTTGATGAATAGAGACATTCCTTCTGTGCTGAGTCTTTGCACTATGCTTATTTCAAGAATTTCCTTTCAGTTGAATCATAATTTATCTAAAATGGTATAGTTTCCTGTCTGAACTCTGAGGTCCCTTCCAACATCATCATCATCATCATCGTTGTCGTTATTGTTATTATTACTGTAATTTTAAAATTCTCTTAGCTAATTAGTCTGAACACACAAATACTGGGAAAAATTACTCTTCTTTATTAGAAGAAATGGCTTTTTGGCTGAGTGAACTTCGGTATACAGTAAATGTTCTTGAAGCATTTGAACCATGGCATTTTTGAGCAACAACAAAAGCTGAAGGAAGCCATACCAATTGGGCAGGACATTTTAAAATAATAATAATAATAAACTTTGCACTTACTCATATTTTACATTGGAAATAACAAAGATATTTGATGATGTAAATATATTTTACTATTTTTTTACTTCTGTAATGCATCTGAGAATTTAAAAAAAAGAAAAAAGGCTTTGCATAAACAAACTTGTTTTCAGTATTTATTTTCTTTGCAGTCTGATTAAAAAAATCAACTGAGCTTTCAGCAAGCTTTTCCATATCCTAATATTCAATGACAGGCAATGATGGATAGAATCATTTTAATCTTTCCCATACCTCAGTAGAAATTTCTGACGTCAGTCATGTTGATTCCCATCTGAATCAGAATTGTTTGGAAGCAATTTCCATTAATTTTAGCACAAATGTAAATAAATTAAGACAAAATAAATTAACACAAAAGACACAATTCTATAACTTAGTTGATGCAAATTATAATCTGCATCAGTTATCATTACTATGCTTTGTCCAAAAGAGGAGCTCTGAATTGGTAAGAATAATCTTGATGATGATACAACCTAAGATAGGTCTATGCTTATTTTAGGTGAAAATTCTATAAAATTTAGGTTCATTTTCAGTATATTTTCAGAGCCTTGGTGGAGCAGTGGGCTAATGCCTCCTTAAGTAACACCAGCTGCCTGCAATTAGTGCAGGTTCGCATCCCACCAGGCTCAAGGTTGACTCAGCCTTCCATCCTTCCGAGGTAGGTAAAATGAGGACCCAGATTCTTGGGGGCAATTAAGCTGACTTTGTAATAATGCCGCTTGGGGTGTGTGTGTGAAAGCCCTAATAAGCAGGCATATACATAGAATGAAGGCTACTGCTAAGCTTGTAAGCCTCCCTGAGTCTTCGGAGAAGGGCGGGATATAAATGGAATTAAAAATAAAAAAAATAAAAAATATTAAGATGTATATTCTGACTTTCAAACAAATTAGGAACTGGGAAGTATCACGTTCAGCACCTTTTGTTCTTCCTTTCAAGCATTCAGGCTGGATAGAAAATTGCAGAAAAGAGATATATCTTTATGAAATTTGCCCTCCTCTTTTTCTTCACATTCTTATTTTGTACCAAGAACAGTGTCCCTTGTTTATTACCCTGGAACATTCTAATATGTGAATCAGCTGTTCTGAACTTTATCTTAATGACTGACAAGCAATGGTCTTTATTTGTTTGTTTGTTTTGTTAGCCACCCATCATGTCATTGTGAGGCAGTAATCTTTATGCTGGAAGAATTTTCATTTTCTGTCCCTGGCTTTATTTTTCTTTGTTGTTTTCAGTTTACATACTACTTGTCTGCTGTTCTGCTCCAGTCTTTCCCCTTCTACTTTAGGTCTCTTCAGAAATGACTTTTTCTCGAAGATGACTGCAGGCTATTCTGATCTGCAAATTAGGAGTTATTGCTTTTTCAGTGCTGATTATCCAAATCCTTTGTTCAATGTGTTGATGTTCCAAGAATTAGCTCTCAAAAGATTTCACACTCTTTTCAGTGTGAAAAAAGAACATAATGAAGGAGCTGCCTTGAACATTGATAGAAAGGTGGCTATAAATCCACAAAACAAAGAAAGGAATTAATGAATGTCAATGCCATACTTTTATGTGAAAGGTGTGTGTTTCCAGAATTTAGCAAGAATACGTTTCTGATCATTCAGAATGTAATAATGGGTTGAAAAAATGGGTTGTCAAATACCTTATTTGAGGCAGCCTTCTTCAACCTGATGTTCCCAGCATTTGGGATTATAAGTTTCCTATTCCCAATCAGCATTATCAAAAGACATTGGATGAAGAAAAGTTTATTTCAGGGTTCTCAAATGCAGTTCTAGTCTATTCTAGAATGGAGAATATACAGTAAGGGACTGAAGTGCCCTTCAGAGTTGCCACATTACAGCAATTTTACCATGACAGAAGTAGAGAACTGTTAAATGCACAACAATAACCTTTAACTAATTTAAATTATATCAAATTTAGTTTTTATCCTGGTCTCATCCATTTGAATCTCTGGCACACCAAGGGTCAAGTGTAGCATTCAGTCCTCAAAGTGGTACAGCCTGGTCAAAATAAAAGCCTCCTCATAAGAATGATCCCAGCACTGGAGAGACAGACAAAAGGCAATTGTTCAGCATTTCCCTCTAGAAACAGTGAATTCCTTTCTTTCTTTCCTCCTGAAGGGATAGGAAACCTGTTAGGGTGATTCTTTTCACAGAGGAATATGACTACTACTGAAGAAAGCCCCACTATGTTCAAAGGCTTTTGTCAAATATCTTGACAAGGTGTACCACCTTGTTTTTCAATAATATACCCAATTAACTTTTAGTGAATAATTTCATTTTGCATTTTCTAATGATCCACAGAAATATCAAGCACTTTCCCTAGCAGTTGCTGATAGCCTTTTTCAGTGCTTTTTTTGTAAAAGAAAAAGGTGCCGGAACTCACACATGTCACGGGTTGCCTTGCCTGCCCTACAAGGTTCCATCCAAAAAAGGTGCCGGAACTCCGTTCTGAGCGTTCTATGAGAAAAAAAGCCCTGGCCTTTTTGGTTCAAAAAAAAACAAAACCCCAACCTCAAAACAATACAAAAACAAAACTATCCCTTTCGTCTTTGGCTTGTTTTATGCCAACTGGACATCCTGCAAGACACAGGCTGATCTTGCCTTCTGCTCTGGTTAATACGGTTAATATCCAGCAAGAATGATTATACTTGAGGTGGCACCTATTGGCACTTTTGGGTTTTGTGGAACGATTACCTCGGGAAAGGAAGGGGAGATGCTTTTCTCCCAACCCCCCCAAGTTTTCGTCCCATATATCGAAGAGAGATATTTCTGAGAATGATTACTGTATTCCTTTCTGGAAACCAGGGCTGGTAAGTGCGGTATGTTCGGTCAATGCTAATCATTTTAGCAGCTCCTGAACGAAATCCGAGAGGCTCTTGACTGGAGTCTCCCCCACCAGTCAATCAAGCGCACTTGGAAAGGCGAGGCCGAAACAATAGCACAAGTGCCTTGCTGCTATTCTCCTCTTCGCTCGTCCTACTGACCGCGAAAAGTTCGCCCGCCTTAATCTGCGCGAGATGAACTAGCGCAGATCAAAGCTGGTCTCCGTGGCGGCGACCGGGCGGGATTCCAGACGGGATATCATTAACACGAGCAACGCGCTATTTAAGCCCAGTGACTTAAGGTTCAGTTGTGGCTACCTAATCAATTTCCACCCGGGCAATCAGGGGTCTTTTTAATTGGACTTTTAACATCTATCAGTTCCACACAACCTGGTCAATGGCAAAAGGGACCGTGGGGATTACAGTCCAGAGCAGAAGGCAAGGTCGCCACCGCCGCGTTAGGGTTATTTTCTCCGGTGGCTTGCCGGAACCGTGAGCAAACAGATGCTTTGCCAGGTTCTTTGAATTCTGTCCAAAGGTTGCCTCCTCTCCGTTTCTTGCATCCTAATCTCTTAAACTTGCTCAGCACTAACGCGCGTTGGGTGTGTACATGTAAAAGCACTCTCTCCGTGCTGCCATGCTTTTTAACGCAACCCACAGGATTCCCTCCGCGCTCTGATTGTCGGCTAAAGACAAAAACCGGCCGCCGCTTCTCAGTTCAGGAGGTTCGGCGCGGCATTTCCAAGAAGGAGCGCGGGGGCACCAGCAGCACTTTTCGGAAAACAGCATCCCCACATCTGTGGGTGCAGTTAAAGAAGGGGTGGGGCTTCGCCGGGATCGCTGGGATTGGCTGTCTTTTGGATGTGATGTCACATCCGGCGAGGAAACCTTGTCTTGTTGTGAAGCCGCCTCTTTCTGGTTCTGGCTGCGTTTGCAGGTGGTGCTGCTGGTGCTGTTTCGTGCCGCCGCCGCCGTCCGCGCGTGCAGCGGAGTCATCCAGGCGCGCGCGCGCGCGCGACTCACTCCTGCCTGGGACAGCTGCGCTTAGTCCGGCCGGGGAAGAGTGCCTGGTTACGCTTTTTTCTTCTCCTTCGTCGTTTTCCGCGCTCAAATTCCACCCCCCACCCCCCAGACTTGTAACCATTTCCCGGTCTTACTAGCATCATTTGGTTTCTCCACACTCGGCAAGATCTGAAAAATGAAACGTCTCCTTTAACTGTGCTTTAAAAAAACAACAAAAAAACAAAACCAAAGGATTATTTTTAAAAGAAAATCACACATTGTATACAAAAGCTGCATTTGGTTTTTCTATGCAACCTTCTCCTTTCTCCATTTGTTTTTTGGGGAGGCGATCCCGGGAGCCGGCACGCAAATTTTCCTTCGCCGGGATCTGCTTTTCGAGAGCGGCCGTTGAGCGTTGAGCCTTATTATCTCGAAGTTCAGCCTCTTCCCACCTTTCACCTCTTCGCTTTCGAAGCGCGCCCCTTGGCCGCGTCTTCCCTGTCTGGAAGTGGCCTGACCCCCGCCGCTGACTCGGCCACCTTGTGAGCTGCGCGCTGTGATTGTATTGTTCGCCGCCTCCCCCTGAAGGGTTTTTGCTTGTTGCCAGCGGGGAGAAAAAGGCAGGCATCCGAAGGGAGGGATGCCCAGCGGAAGGAGGGGTTGAGCCATCACCTCCCCGCCACCAGCCAGAGCTCTTGAAAAGAGAGGACCAAGCGGCACGCGGAGACCGGCGGGATCCTGCTCCTTTTTTTTTTCTTTCCCCGCGGCGGCTGCAGGTTCCTTGTAGACGAGAGATTTGGGGGCACGCGGCAGGATGCGTTTCTTCCCGGAGGGATTTTGGCTACTGTGTGTCGCCGCGACCTGTTCGGCCAGGAGTGAAGGTGGCAACAAGGCGAGGAGCTGCTCTGAGCTCCGGCAACTCTATGGAGCGAAAGGATTCAGCCCGAACGTGGTTCCCCAGGCGGAGATCTCCGGTGAGTAAGCTGCCTTTTACACCCGTTCTCCTTCTCCCCTCCGCCCCCCGCCCGGCTTCTGCACGGCGAACAAAGGGATTTCTAGCTGCTTTAACGGGAAAGCCCGCCGCCCACTTCTAACAGCCTGAGGAGAGACTGAGATGGCCCTGGGGTGGCGGGTTCAGGCAGGCGGTTGAGGGTCGGGAAGCCTACTTGAAAAGAAAAAGGGAAAAAAAAAGAGAGCAAATCGATCTCAGCAGCTGAGCCTTCGCTAATGGGGAGGAAAAGTCTTCATGCTTGGGCCAAGTGCTGTTCTCCCTGAATAAAGGCGAGCGCGGCTGGGATGAGGAGTCGAGCTTTAGATATGACTTGAAGAATGTCCCGGGTATTTTTAAGAGCTTAAGCCTCGCACAGTGTCCCGTTCATTTAGGTCCGGTCTGGATCTTTACATTCCCTGAGGTTTTAAATAAAGAGGGTTGTTTGCAGTGTATAGATTGTAGTGTATAAGCTATTCTAACCAGTCTGAATTCATTTCTTTAAATGTTAACCTCTCTTAACAATAGCTTGGCTCTAGAAAGGAAAGGGAAATTTCACACCATCTCTCCCTTTATTGTGCCTTTTTTATAGTGCCTTTTTTCTTTTCATTAAATTTAATTTTGCTAGTACTCCGTTAACTTTCTGAAACTCTGCAAGGTTACAACTACCATCCTTCCCAGCATCACGGAAGGTACTGGAATATGGAAAGTGGGTTCTAAAAGTCTTGACTGCCAGGAAGTTTAATATGTGTACAGCCTTTTCTTCCTAAACCAGCTTTTGCTAAGGACTATTTTTGAAGCAAAGACTGAAATCTCTGTGAAAATGCCTGTGTCAGACTTTTCCTTTAAATCTAGAGCTTGTGATGTTTGCTCATATTTAAGACTGCTTCTATCTCAAATATGTATATTTTGAATTATATTTACCAGGAAGAGGTCTTCTTATTTCTTCCCATTCTCCCACTCTTTGCTGCATGATATTGGGGAGGGCTGTGATTTGCTGGTATAGTTTTAAAAATAAAACTCTGTTCATAGCATGTGGCTATAATGCTTGAGCAAATTTGAATCAGAAGTCTAGTGAATAATAAGAAAGATTGTGATTGGTTGCAACGTTAGAGAATGCTATAAGGTAATAAGAGATGGTATGTTGGATCCTGGTTGGGGAAGATTAAAGACCAGCTGACAATTAAAAAAAGACAAATGCCCCGTTGTTTGACATTTGTAGCTGAAGATAGCAAGAACTCCCTCTCCAAGCTTATTGAATAATATAATTTAACTAACTTGCTTTCTTTCTGCAGCTTTCCTTTTTTTGTAGTCCTTATACTTATAGAAATTTATAAATGGAAAAATTCATACGTTCTTGCTGGCATCTAAGAACTTTCTTATTGAAACTCAGCAGTAGATTACTTCAAAGTTAGCACCATAGCCCGATGACATTGATAATTCAAATTCTGCTTCTCAGTCAATTTTACATTGTTTGCCTAGAAATACATTTTGTGACACTTAGTTTTAAATAAATTACAATATTCTTGATTGCTACAGTTTTTAGGTATTGAGTGCCTGCTAGTAAATTACACAGAAGCATCTTCAGTTGTTTGAGCTTGGGTTCAGATCAAACTGAAGTTCTGAAGGAATGTTTGCTTTTCATATTGGACTGAACTGCCCCCTACAGAATGATTTCAGTTGTCTTATGAACCCCCACTTACTGCAATACTGGATTTCCTCAGTTTTGAAATATTCTTAAGTATTGTATAAAGAGGAAAGATCTTATAGGGCCCTTGAATAAATGCTGACTTTTCTTTTTAACTCTCTACAGTTGAGGATATTGATTGCTGTATGAGACCGTAATGCTTGGGAGAAAGTTGTTTGAAAGTCTAGTAAACATGCTTAGCATAGGCTTATGTGCGCTGTATCTGCAACTGTCCACATGGAATAACTACAATTTCCAATAATTAAAATAGTATCTTTTGTTTCTTGGATATATTCAGACTGATGCAAAATCAGAAATGAAAACTTAAATTTATATACTTGATTACAAAAAGTTGGACTGGTGGCATATTGGTAGTATTAAGAGAAAACATTTGGATGCTTCACTTATTATGTCTTTGCTATTTAGTGAGAGAGTTCTTATTTATTTACTTACTTGAAATATTTGTATGGCTGCCATAGTGATTCTGGGCTGTTTACATTAAATTCAACAGAACCCAACAGAAAGACTACAAAATCACAATATATAAATATAATAATAAAAAATAGAATGATGATCCAAACAAAAGTAATATGACTACAACAGTTCTTGGTAGCAGGTTGGCTCTATAATGAGCAATAATATTTAAAACTCATATATTTTCTGAATATGAATTTGGTTTTAAACTTAAGAGAGACGGTAATCAGTATATGGGTATAAATACAGATCCTTTGAACATAGACCTTTTAAAATACAGAAAGATATCTGGAGGTTCGTTCTTTAGCTGAATTCATTCCAGACTCAGCAAACTAAACTATTCACCACCATCACCAAAATTATGAAATAGTGTGTTTTATCTATAGCCTAAGTCAATTTGATTGATTTACACTATAGTTCCAGGCAATATACAGAAATAAGCCATCCAAAGTCATTTTAACAGGGAGCTGGGTGGCATATTAATTATTAATTAATTAATTAATTAAATCAACCATTCAATCCAGACAGGTATTTCATGATTTTATTCACTCAAAAAAGCCTTAAGTTAATCAATACCTTTATTGTCAAAGTACAACATGTGTACAATTGAGATTTGCTGAGCCTCCCTTCGTGCACCCACCCACTACAACTCACAGTGACAACAATTACACCATGTGAGCTAACTGCACAACACACCGGCCTCGCAAGTCATTCATACATACAGTTATTTCCCATTCCGGAGCCTGACAGCCCATGGATAGAAACTGTTCTTCAGCCTATTGGTGCGGCTGGTTATACTTCTAGATCTCCTACCCAATGGTAGGAGAGTAAAGAGGTACCAATCAGGTGTGAGAGTATGTTTGGCTCAAAGTTACCTATCAATGTCTAAGTTCAAAGTCTTAACTAGTACATTGGTCCTCTATATTACACTGGTGAGATAAATCTCTAGATGCCTGATTACATTGCAAGCTCCCAGAAACTCAACCTCTGCTTACTTGATTGATGGTTGAAGAGAAAGAGAAAAAAAGAGGGCTTAATGCCTGGAATGCTTGGAAAAAGTAATGTTGAACCTACTTACTTGGGACATTGCCATAGTAAAAATTAAAGCACTGAAACAGAGACATGAAAAAGATTGCCAGCAACTGGAGAAGGCAGGAGAGTTAATGGAAGAGAACCTTACCTAGAGGTGAACTCTGCTTACTCTTGTATTTAATACTGGTTTCCCTTATGCTTTAAAAGCCTTTGAAGCCATCATAATTCATAATCTGAGTCTGGAAAATGTAAACAGAATATACATTATATATACAGAACATATTAAGGCAGAATTATATTTACATCAATATTACAACAATAACTGATTTGACATCAATGTCCTATTTTTTGGCATCCATAAATTTACCTGATTCACCTGATTTTAATTTTAAAAAACCATTTTTAACAATGGGGAATTAATGATATGCTGCAGGACTACAGCCTCCCCCAGCATCCTTTGTAAAACCACCTCTGGGTTGTACATAGGCCCCCTAACAAGATCTGGCATGTTCAAAAGCAAAGTGCCTGAGACCAGATTAGTCCATTGCAATAAATAACAGAATAACAGAGGAGGCAAACATTACCTCCACTGATACAAATGGCTCTCAGTCCAGTGGAACATTAAAGCAGGAGAGCATAATTGGTATCTGAGGTATACTAGCAACAAGTATCTTATCAAAGTGATGTCCTTGAATATCTGGCCATAAGCATTCTGGTTCAAGTATCAGACTGAGTAAAGGGTCAGAAAAAGACAAACATAGTGGAAAAGAAGCAGAAAAAAAAGAATGGAAGTATGCTTTTCTATAAGCCATCTGCTTATAATACTGCAAGCTGTGTGCTTAAAAGGGAATTCATCAAGTAGCTGATTGGTGGTTGCCATATGCAAATTGTTAAGAACATGGACCTCCAACCTTTTGGCTTCCCTGGGCCACATTGAATGAAGAGGAATTTCTTGGGCTGCATATAAAATATATAATTTAATTAATGCATATCAATCACATAATAATGTTAAAAGCTTATGATCTTGTGGGGCTGCGCTACTAGCTGTCCAGGGCCTCATGTAGTCCATGGGCCTTGATTTGGGTATGCCTGGGTAAGAATAAAGACTATAGAAAGTCATATTTGTGTTGTGCTAATATCAGTTTGGTATTTCATCATGTTTTTCTAGAGCGTGTGATTTAGACAGTGAAGGAATTGTGGATTTTAAAATGGGAATTACTAATGTTCATAATAGGAAAACTCACATGTAAAATATATTTATGTTACACTCTTCACAGCCAATTCTGTTTTCTTAATTTTTAACTTATTTATTCCTTATAGAGACATCCTTCATGTTCTTCTGCCTTTCCTGTAAATCATTCTCTACTGGCATTGTTTCTTTCCGTATTAATGGACATTTTGCAAATATTATATCTTCCTTTATTGGATCTCTAGACAAACTATTCTTTGAGTTTCCAAATACAGTAATCTTTCTTAGTTCATGACTCAACTTATAATTAGATACCCCATGGAGATACTATTACCAGTTTGTTTTTTGTTACCCAATTCCACTATTTGTATAGCGAAGGAATTGGCAGTACAATTGCCACTGTACAAATACTGATAATTAAGAGCTCCTCCCATTCTGTTTATTGTTCTGTTTTTTCAATTGTCTGGGAATTGTATGTGGTTGCATATGAAAATATTTTACTTTGTTTTCAACTGAGTTGGTATGGAATATGTAGAGAGGTACTAACTATGCCCGTAGTTACGGTGTACAGATTGGGTTATCAAGCTGCAAATTGGAGACTCGGGCTACTTTTGTTCAAAACAGTGAAGCAAGAAGAGAAACTAAACAGCTGTACTAGTAGACTTTTTTTAATGTCCCAGTTCTCTCTAAATTGTGCTTTTGGTTAATTTATAAGCCAAAGTGAAAGCCAGACAAAGGAACTGATAGAAAATGAAGAAATGTAATTACAATTAATGTAATAGGGTGGTGATCTATCTTATTACGGTTATGAAATAACCAATGGCTAGTTTGCTGCTGCTGGAGAAAGATAAATATCTGCTGAAGCAGATAAATATCTAATCAGCTGCTTTGGCATTTAATTGACTTAATTTATTTATTTATTTTTTCTATTTATTTACTTCAATTTCTTTATAAGACATGATTGTTTGAATGAATGAACCTTTATTGTCAAAGTACAACCGTGTATACATTGAGATTGGCTGAGCCTACCTTCATGCCCCCACCCCCCATCTCACAGTGACAACAAACCCTCCATCTTATTACACCATGTGAACTAATTGCACAACACACTGGCCTCGCAAGTCAGTTCTGCATAAAGTTTATAAAAATTATTTCCCGTTCAAAAGCCTAACAGCCCATGGATAAAAGCTGTTTTTCAGCCTGTTGGTGTGGCTGGCTATATTCCTATATCTCCTACCCGATGGTAGGAGAGTAAAAAGATACCGTCCAGGGTGTGAGTCATCCCTGAGAATTTTCCTCACTCTTCCAAGGCAGCGAGCCCTGGCGATGTCATCCAGTGATGTCAGGGGACAGCCCACAATGTCTTGTGCTGTGCTCACCACCCTCTGTAATACTTTCCTATCCGCGGCTGTCAGACCAGCATACCAAACCACAATACCATACGAGAGGACACTCTCTATAGTAGACCGGTAAAAGAGGGTCATTAGCCATTGCTCTACCCTCTTCCTCCGCAAGACCCTGAGAAAGTGAAGCCTCTGTTGGGCCTTTCTAGCCACCTGGGTTGTATTAACTTTCCAGGTCAGATCTTCACAGAGGTAGACTCCCAGAAATTTAAAGGAGGAAACTCTCTCCACACAGTCCTCCCCGATGTAAAGTGGGGCAGGATCCTCCTTTTTCCTCCGGAAGTCTATCACCATCTCTTTCATTTTGCCGATGTTCAGGTGCAAGTTGTTGTTACAACACCATATGAATAGTTTTTGTACCTCCACCCTGTATGCTGTCTCATCCCCACCTGTAATAAGACCCACCATGGTCGTATCATCTGCAAACTTAATTATCGCAGTAGATGGGTCAGATGATACACAGTCATTGTCTAAAACCAAATGATTGTCTTTTTTCTACTGCAAATTCTATAACTCTGCAAACAAATTTAAGGATTGGCCCTGAAGGGTGTGACAAAATAAATTTTAATAAGAGTAAAAATAGGTTCAAAAAGAATCAGTTTGAGGTTAAAGGCACCTGTCTAGAAACCAGGAGTCTGTGAGTTCTAGTCCTGCCTTAGGCACAAAGCCAGTTGGGTGGCCTTGAGCCAGTTAGTCTCTCTTAGCCCTAGGAAGGAGATAGTGGCAAGTGCTTCCAAAATCTTGCCAAGAAAATTGCAGGGACTGTCTAGGCAGTAACCAAGAGTCAAAAAGGCTCAACAAAAATGGGGTCACAGAAAAGCTTTACATTGACTTTATGCTTCACTATTTAAGTGGTTACCCTACCATTTACATGAACTGTTTTTGTTTTGCTCATAACAAAGTTTTAGAGTCAAAGAGGAACTTGCAGATAAGAGAAGTGTTCTGCATGCTGTAACATAGGAATCAGTAAGCGAAGTGCCTTCAAATACCAAGTTACTACAATACACCCTGAGTAATGTACAATTTCAGTGTTGAATAAAAATAATGTCATAAAATGAATTCTGGGACTGAAATAAGATGGAAAGTGGGCTGCCCCCAGAATTCTGTGACCACTATTGAAAATAAAGTTTCAAAATATTGAATGCAGATATATTAATTGGGCAAAAAGCACTCTTTCAATTTTACTTTTAAAGATGATGAATTTTGAAACTCATATGGCTAGAATTTTAATGTTGGATGGATACGGTGGGTTTCTAATAGAGAGCCTTTCTCAGTTGTTGTTAGTATCTGGGTTGTTCCAAAGGATCAAGGCCATTTTTTATTTCCAAGATATTTGCAAGAGATACTGAAATCCAGTTGTTCTAAATGTTACTTATAGTCATTTATAGCCAGAGAAAACATTGTCAGTCAAATTGCTGGATTTCACAATTTGTTTAGATTAATTTATTCTAGCTAAGTTGCAATTTGTGCTGGAGAATGGAGGAAATCATTCAGTTTCTCCACCATCAGTCAGTATCCATGTAATACGGAAATTCATCTGAGATGTTTCTGTCCTTATGTTTAAACCTCATCTTTTCTTTTGCATTTGATTCCTTCCTGCCCTGCAAAATTAGATGTCCCTGCTGAGATTCTGGATGCAAACATGTACCTGCTGAGATTTAGAGCATAAACACTATTGAACCAGTGGACTAAAACAAGAATAATATTTGGCTACAGATTGCTTGTCTTCTGAGGCATTGATACAGGAGAGGATAAAGGCAAAGCAATTTAAACTGACCTCAGCACAGAAGTTTGTACTTTGGAGTAAAGTGAGCATTTCCGAGGCAAAGAGGCAACAAAGTTTGCTTTGACAAAGCGCATTGATTTTGCCTCAAAGCCTTTTTCTTGTCTCTTACCTTTTGATACTTAAAGATTTTAAGAAACTTCATACAGTTTTTAGTATGATACTTATTCATACTTATTTAGTAAGGCTGCATTACTATTATTATTCTCATCTTTCCTGTTACCTATCTACTTATGACTAACTTTTTTGCTTGTATCTTAAGATTTATATTGTTTTATTTAGTTTCCTAGTATGATTTCTATTGATTGTTTATTTAGTATCCCATGACTATCACTAAGTGTTGAATCTTGTGATTTATAATGAATGTAGTTTTACAATCACTATGATCATATTTATCACATAACTTTATGTACACTGAGAGCTTATGCACCGAAGACAAATTCCTTGGGTGTCCAATCCCACTTGGCCAATAAAGAATTATATTCTATTCTGTTCTGTTCTGTTCTATGAGCACAGTGCTGATTTTTGTGGTTCCTGGAGAATTCTAAGAACACAAACTGTTCAAACTTTAGAACTGTAGAACAGACATGTCAAACACAAGGCCCGGGGGGGGGGGATGCGGCCCGCGAAGCGGTTTCATGTGGCCCATGAAGCCATCCTGGAAACAGTGGGGAAACGGCCCCCACTGCCTTGGCCCTGGCCCAGAGACCCTCCTTCTGCCAGAGAACCTCAGATCTGTCCCACTCCTGCCCAGGCCCCCATAGGCACCCTTGATGTGAACGATGTAGAGCTGGCCATGCCCACCCAGTAGGCCACACCCACCCTGTCCATACCCACCCGGCCCCCTGAGGGCAACCGCAATGCTGTTGCGGCCCTCAATGAAATTGAGTTTGACACCCCTGCTGTAGAACAATATGATATTGTGCACAATATACACTTGAGCAAATTAAAATATGGGTTGACAGTGCTTATTTATTTATTTATCAAATTTAGAGATCAGCCATCTTACTCACAGTGTGACATATGCTTAGAGGCAGGCTGGTTTTGGATCTTATTATTCCAAGCAAAGAACTGTTTTGATTCTTCATTGTATTTTACTTCAATATGTATCTACATTGAAGGCTGGTCAGTTGCTGCTCCTATGAGTTGGAAGAACATTTCTGATACTTTGGAGATCTTTTGCATTAAATTTATGCATATTAATGTGAAGCAACATTTTCTTTTGTCAATGTAAGTTCAATGAGTTAAATCACCCTTTTTTATTGTTAGTGGTGGTATAAAGGGAAGATGGGTACATATCAGTGTTATTTATCAGTAAATTACAGTACTCAGAGCTAACTATCCTGCAACTATCTCTTCTTTCTCCTAATTAATATATAATGTGTTTTTGAGCATGAATTTTGATATAATCAGATCATATGAGTGATGTATTAGTCATTTTTCCCTGCCTTTTCCTACAGATGTCTATCCATAGGCAACTAGCATCCAAGAATTATTTTTGTAAAATGAATTATGTTAATTATGCTTAACCTAAAATATCATATATTTCATATACCTCTTCATAAATGTAAAGTTTGTGCTATGTTTGTTAAATCATATTTCTACACATTTCAAAAATAACTGAGAATAAGAACAATGTTTTGCAGCGGCACTTCTATGAGGCATGGTATTAATGAATACTAGATTGATGCTTTGCTCTCATCAGGTCTAAAGCATTTCTGTTTTTTTTTAAACTACATAGATCAATCAGAAACCTGTGCAAACTCCAGAGTTTTTAGCAGTTAGGTAGGGATGCATGTCAGGCTTAGATTTGCTTAATTTTCCTACTCAAAGGTTCATTATTTCCATTTTTCTCATCAGTTTGCAAGTTTTTTGCATTTGCCCAAGGTCCACATTTTGGTATGTATTGCTCATAACATGCAATTTTTTGTACATTATTTGAATTTCAAACTATGTTACAAAAGTGTAAAAATGCAAATGTTTGTCATATAATTTCATTCTGAATCATATATAAAAATGTAAGAATTGGTCAAATTCCTTCCCTTAGCTAGACACATAGGGTTTCCCCAGTTCTTATAAACGGTAGTTCAGACATCTAAGAACACAAAGGAACATCTGATCGTGATTATTGGTAATTCAAATTTTGAGACCAAAACTGTGTCTAAAAGTATGCCTTCAGCCTTTTTTTGGATCTTCTTTTAAATAGCTGAAACTGCAGTTCTCTCAGGGAAACTATGAAATTCACTTACCTCTTTTAAATTATTGGTGAAAGCAATGATTCTTCTATAGAAAAGATTACTCCAAATGTGCTGGGTAAAACAAACTCACCCATGCAAAGCTAAACCCGAATACATGCTGTCATAAGATAGTACAGATGATTCAAGATAGCACAGATGATTCTCACATATATGGTTTTCCTGTTTGCAGTAATCTAGGAAGTGATTACCATAAAATAAATATGTAAGAAAGGTGGTCTTTCTGGAGCAATCACATATCCTGCCTCACATATAGCATGTTTAGCCATGGCCTTAAATGTTATTTAATAATCTGAAAAACGTATGCTTAGAGAAAACTCTCACCCCTCTCTGGTTTCAGTTAGTGCCTAGATGGAAGGAGATCATGATACTTCGTACTCTTTGAAGAAATGGGAAATGGAGGATTTGTCCTGCTACTTATTTTGTTCCCTCGTAATGAAAAGTGTAGGGATCACATTTCTCCCAGAGTTGTTGAAGGGAAGTGAGCATTAATCTAACTTAATAATAATAATATTGTTTCCTTTCAAATAATAACTTTAACCAAAATAAAACTCTTTTAACATCTGACTAAAGCTGTTTTGTGTATAAAGAATCATGTGCTTGCCTGCATGATTTGTATTAAGTGTTTTGTCATATGAATGCATGAGGTTTTAGTAATCTTGTCTCAGTGTTTTATATACCAATTTATATGGAAGAGTTATGACTTTCTGTTTAATCCCTCTCATCCTGAACACATTGTCATTAATTCTCTTAATATTTCTTAAGTATCAAGTGGTGCAATACCATCAGACTCATTGTAGAACATGTTGATGCCCTCTAATGCATAATAAACAGGTTGAACTATAGTTTACTTTTAGTGCCTGCTCTTGCCATTTAATTAATATACTGGATATTTAAATTTAGCAAATAAAGTCTACAAATAAAAAATAATACCGTATATACTTGAGTATAAGCCGAATTTTTCAGCCCACTTTTTGGGCTGAAAAAATCCACTTCGGCTTATACTCCAGTCAACAAAAAAAAAAGAACTTACCGAGGACTTGCGCGCGGCCGAGCTACTTTGCCTGACGCTGCTGGGGTCGCCCGGGCGCCTCTGCTCGCCCTCAGCAGCACCTGGCCCGGAATCACATGCGAAACAAGCCCGGCAGAGGAGCCGGAGCGGTGAGCAGAGGCGCCCGGCCCAGATCCTGCAAGGCCCGGCCGAGACACGCCCCCAGCAGCGGAGCTGCTCCGGCTCCTCTGCCGGGCTTGTTTTGCATGTGAGCTACTTTGCCTGACGCTGAGAAGACCCGCGTCTTCCAGGAACGTCAAGCGCGCTTGGCTCCCCACCCCCACGGCAGGGCAGGGCAGGGCAGAGACTTGCTCGCCCTTCTGACGGCCCTGAAGAGAAACGAAGGGCTTGCAAACTCCCCGCGAGAAGCTGGGCGAAGCGCGCGGCTGGGCGAGTGTGTGCCTGCGCGCGTATTTACGAAAGAAACGCTCCGAGAGTTCTTCTTTCTCCGCCCCCTTGGGGGGAACTCTAGCGACTGCTGTAGCCGCGCTTCTCTTCTCGGCTCCGAAAATAGGGATTTCTACTCTCTCTCTCTCTCTCTCTCTCTCCCCTCCCCACCCCGCATTCTCCTGCCTCTTCGATTGCGACAATAAAAGGGCGAAGGGTGCGCTGGTTTCTTCCTCCTTCCTCCCCCCCTCCCCTCCCCGATTGTCAGGTGAGGCAGCTGGAGGTCTGGCCGGGAGATTGTAGCCGTTTTGAAACGCCGCGTCTTGAAACGCCCGATCAGCTGATTTTCGGGTGGAAGAGCCGCGGCTTGAATCTGTTTGCATCTGCCTGAATTAGACCGAAACAGCCTGAATTTGACCAGAGTTGCTTTGTAATGGCTGGAGGAACTGCAGAGGAGGTCTTGCCGGGAGATTGTGGCCGTTTTGAAACGCCGCGGCTTGAAACGCCCGATCAGCTGATTTTCGGGGCGGAAAGAGCCACGGCTTGAATCTGCTTGTATTTGTTTGAACTTAACCAGAAACGGCTCGTAATGGCTGGAGGAACTGCGGAGGGAGTGAATGCTCCAGCCTGGAATATTTGGAAAGGCTGGGGGAACCGGATGAACTGCAGCTTAAGCGACTGTTGCCGGAGGAGCCATGGCTTGAAACGCCCCAGTTTTGGGGCAGCGTTTGCTTGTTCCGGGTAGAAAAAATGCTGTCGACCCCGGCATCTTTTGCGGGGAGGGGTGAGGTGGGGTGGGGTGGGGTGGGGTGGAGGAAGCAGTTTGCGAAGCAGCCGAAATGGGGGTATATAGAGGATGGGAGGTTCCCACTGAGAGAGCCAGCAGAGTTGTTGTCGAAGCGCGTCACACGCCTTTCCAACCACCAGAGAAGGGAGGAATAAGAAAGAAACACACACACACACACACACACACACACACCAGGAAATCGAGGAAGCTTGCGTAAGATCTGAAGGAGACACGATCGTGGGAAAGGCACCGAGCGTGCCGTGGAAAAAAAAGAAAGGGTGGACTTGGGCTCGGCTGGTTTCGCAACGGGAAATGGGAAATCCCCGCAAAAGATGCCGTGGTCGACAGCGTTTTTTCTACCCGGAACAAGCAAACGCTGCCCCAAAACTGGGGCGTTTCAAGCCATGGCTCCTCCGGCAACAGTCGCTTAAGCTGCAGTTCATCCGGTTCCCCCAGCCTTTCCAAATATTCCAGGCTGGAGCATTCACTCCCTCCGCAGTTCCTCCAGCCATTACGAGCCGTTTCTGGTTAAGTTCAAACAAATACAAGCAGATTCAAGCTGTGGCTCTTTCCGCCCCGAAAATCAGCTGATCGGGCGTTTCAAGCCGCAGCGTTTCAAAACGGCCACAATCTCCCGGCAAGACCTCCTCTGCACTTCCTCCAGCCATTACAAAGCAACTCTGGTCAAATTCAGGCCGTTTCGGTCTAATTCAGGCAGATGCAAACAGATTCAAGCCGCGGCTCTTCCACCCGAAAATCAGCTGATCGGGCGTTTCAAGACGCGGCGTTTCAAAACGGCTACAATCTCCCGGCCAGACCTCCAGCTGCCTCACCTGACAATCGGGGAGGGGAGGGGAGGGGGGGAGGAAGGAGGAAGAAACCAGCGCACCCTTCGCCCTTTTATTGTCGCAATCGAAGAGGCAGGAGAATGCGGGGTGGGGAGGGGAGAGAGAGAGAGAAAGAGAGAGTAGAAATCCCTATTTTCGGAGCCGAGAAGAGAAGCGCGGCTACAGCAGTCGCTAGAGTTCCCCCCCAAGGGGGCGGAGAAAGAAGAACTCTCGGAGCGTTTCTTTCGTAAATACGCGCGCAGGCACACACTCGCCCAGCCGCGCGCTTCGCCCAGCTTCTCGCGGGGAGTTTGCAAGCCCTTCGTTTCTCTTCAGGGCCGTCAGAAGGGCGAGCAAGTCTCTGCCCTGCCCTGCCCTGCCGTGGGGGTGGGGAGCCAAGCGCGCTTGACGTTCCTGGAAATGAGAAGGGCCTGCGGAGACTGACACCAACCCGAGTGCCCAAGCGGGTCTTCTCAGCGTCAGGCAAAGTAGCTCACATGCAAAACAAGCCCGGCAGAGGAGCCGGAGCAGCTCCGCTGCTGGGGGCGTGTCTCGGCCGGGCCTTGCAGGATCTGGGCCGGGCGCCTCTGCTCGCCGCTCCGGCTCCTCTGCCGGGCTTGTTTCGCATGCGAGCTACTTTGCCGGCCGCTGCTGAGGGAAGATCTCTGGAGAGGAGCATAAGGTGAGCTGCTGCATTTCCCAGCCTCGGCTTATACTCGAGTCACTAACTTTTCCCATTTTTGGGGGGTAAAATTAGGGGTCTCGGCTTATATTCGAGTCGGCTTATATTCAAGTATATACGGTAAGTAGTCTGGTTATTGAAAAAAATAGGAGACATTTACGTTTTCTCTTCTTAAACTCTCAGAAGCAAGCCAAGTTGCTGAGCCATTCATATTACTTTGTTTCTTTTTTATTATAAGGATCAAATTTTGATGATCTGTGTATGCTCAGAGGTAAAATTTTTCATAGTGCTGTGTCAGTGATGGATGTTGCTATGAGGTGTAAAGCATATTGCAGCAGTCAGTCATCATTGTTCCCATATTTCTCTATTTATTCGTTCCTCACTTGGGTTTATTGTTTATTCTTTCAAATCCACTTTCTAGACTTCCTGAATATGCTAAGCCACTATTGGGTTGTTCTGAATTATTTCTAAAAATATTTTTTGTGTTTTATGGGCCTCATTGCTCTCTGATATATACTTGGTGCTCTTTTGGCTACCTAGAGAAGCACACTTACAAAATGAGTTGGCTGATGGCATGTGGACACATAAACCCTGCGATAACTGTTTTATTCCTTTGGAGTATTTGTAAGAACTGTATGCTGCCTTCTAGATCCAACTGCAATACAGATAGTCCTTGACGTGTGACTGGCCACTTAGTAACTGTGCTATGTTACAGTGGACCCTCAAAAGGTATTTATAACCCAGATTTGAAGTTCTGACAGTTGTCTCCATCACCACCACTGCCACTAGTGGTCACACTGCTCTTGGGCTACTTGGCAGTTCGGCCTTTGCAGCATTCCACAGTCATGTGACTGTGGTTTATAACATTTTGGCTAACAACTGGCATTTACTTCCAGTTTCAGGCAAAAAAAATCCCCCAAACAAACCCCATAATGAACAATGACTTTGCTTAATGCCTCTGGTGTTCACTAAATGACTGTGGTGTTCACTTTACAACTGCAGTGTTCACTTTACAAGTGCTGTGTTTGCTTAACAATTGCCACAAAAATGGTCATAAAATTGGCACATGGTCTTGTGGTGATCTGCTAAACAACTGTCTCAACTTATGACTGTAAGTGTGGGCTCAATTGCAGTCATATGTTGAAGACTAGCTGAATATTAAAATGAGGAAAAACATTTTGAGTGTCAACACAATTAATATAAGGGACGCGGTGGCTCAGTGGGTTAGGACGCTGAGCTTGTCAATCAGAAGGTCGGCAGTTTGGCGGGTCGAATTCCGAGTGCCGCGTAACAGAGTGAGCGCCTGTTACTCGTCCCAGCTTCTGCCAACCTAGCAGTTCGAAAGCACGTAAAAATGCAAGTAGAAAAATAGGGACCACTCCAGTGGGAAGGTAACAGCGTTCCGTGCGCCTTTGGCATCTAGTCATGCTGGCCACATGACCACGGAGACGTCCTCGGACAAGCGCTGGCTCTTCGGCTTTGAAACGGAGATGAGCACCGGCCCCTAGAGTCGGAAACGACTAGCACACATGTGCGGGGGAACCTTTACCTTTACCTTTACAATTAATATATAATAAAACAAGCACATTCCTGAAATGCACAGTAAAATAAATAATAATGATGTTTATTGATTCCAAAATCTCAGGTGTTATATTAGTGAGAAATGTCCAGACTTTGTTGAGGAATATGCTTTATGTAAGCTGACAGCAGCATTGCAATACTTTTGAGGGGGAAAAATTTTCACCGTAATAAAATTTCAGACTGGTTTTTTTTGAAAAGTAAAGTAATATTTTGACCAAATTTTCTTTTTCTTTTGGAGTCATTCCTTATTTTTCCAGAAGAATATGTCATATAATTTTTATTTGTAGATTATAGTTCCTAATTTAAATATGAAGTATATTAAATACATTTCCTTTTTCTCAGTCATTCATTTCTTTTCCGGAAGAATGTGTCATAATGTTCTCACTTATAGGTTATATTTGGAGTTGCTTCTTTTTTAGTAAATAATGAGTAAATGTTTGGCCTGGTAGGTTGATAATTTTTTTAAAACAGAAAATATACCTTATTATGGTATTCCTTCATAAAACAGGATTTGTATGATCGTGATTCTTACTGTTATAATCTAACCCCACTGGAATGTCTTAGATAAGTTATCTTGTGATCCTCGGGCTCTTTCAAAGTGCAGTCAGTGTAGAACGAATACACCTTAAGAACACCAAAAGTCATGTCTGTGCATGAAGAGTGACTGAGTAGCTGGCTAGGTGAGTAGGCTGCAGCTTTCACTAACAAATGGCAAATGTTTTTAAAGTAAAGCTGCATAATATAGTTTAAAGGAGCAACTAAGAAATTATTTATCAGTCTCATTGATAATACCTGTGCAAGGCTTACTGAACAGATTTCTCTACAGTATTTATTTCTGTATTTTGATAAGAAGCAATATAGAAATTGTAAAAGTTTAACCATACTAACAAGCAATCAATCAGTCAGAATAGAGTTGGAAGGACCTTGGAAGTTTTCTAGTCCAGGGGTCCCCAACCTTTGTTGGTTGGCAGACTGGAGGAAAAGGGAGGGGGAAGCATTTTACACCCGTGCATGCTTGCACGGGGTCGTGAGCACATGCACGGCACAAATGGGGCAGGGCTAGTGTCCACATGATACTCACTAGCCCTGCCCTATTTTTGTGTAGTGCAGTGCCTTGTGGCTGTTTTTACGCCTTGCAGCATGGCGGTGGTGGCCCGTTTTCACGCCCCGTTTTCATGGCTGAGGCATGGCGGCGGCAGCCCATTTTCACAACCGAGGTGCATCGGTGTCCTGTTTTTGTGCCCCAAAATACATCGGTGTCCTGTTTTCACACCCCAAGACATGGCATCGGCATCCCGTTTCATAGCTGAGGCACAGCGATGGCCCATTTTTGTGCCCCGAGGCACAGGTGAGGGGGTGTGTGCACACGTGGCCAGGAGGCCAAGGCCCACTACTGGGCCGTGGCCCACAGATTGGGACCCCTGTTCTAGTCCAATCCCTTACAATTTGAGACAACTGGCTATCCAGTCTCTTCTTAAAAACCTCCAGTGATGAAGCACCCACAAATTCTGAAGGCAAGCTTTTCCACTGGTTAATTGTCCTCACTGTTAGGAAGTTTTTCCTTAATTCCAGGTTGCTTCTCTCCTTGATTAGTTTCCATCCATTGTTTCTTGTCTTGCCTTGTGACAGCCCTTCAAATACCGGAATCCTGCTAGCATGCTTTCTCTTTCAGTGGTGCTGACATTTCTGAAACAGATTTACCAAAACAATTTGATAGCTATTATATGTGTGATCAGCCATTTACTGTATTGTGGCACAAATGCTGGTGGTTCAGATGTTTTTGTTTGCAAAAATGATGCTGCTTTACAGAACTATGAAATAGAGCATATTATACAATTGAGCCAGTATATTTAAATGCTTATTTTAATATAAGTGACTGATCCAAAATTGCACTAGAATTTAATTGAATTGTGTTTGGGTGGGGTTAAGAGAAAAGATCAAGTGTAATGTAGAAAGACAAAATTTAAATTTATGCCTGTATTTCCTGATCCATAAAAGATCCATGATGTCTTTAGTCAAGTTCTGCTTAATCTGTAGGAAGGGGTAGCTTCTGAAATAAGCATTAACAGTTTATGATTAGTTTTATTGTATTAAACTTTATTTTGGAAAGAACTTTTTAAAAATATTATTCCTGGAGATATGCCTTTTTTCTTGTATCAGGTCTTTAGACACTTTGCAAATGTGTTGTTACTTCTTAATTAGCCTTATCTTATTCTATCTAGGTGTGACTGTCAGTTTTGATTTTGCAGATTTTTCTTTCCATAAATAAACTAGGTTAGAGCAGGAAAAAGTTCCCATAAATATTCATACATATGCATGCTTCTAATATATAAAATTGTATATGTGTTTTTCCTACTATGTGCACTTTTTGCCATTACTTTTTTTTATAGAGAAATGCATTTTTCTCTGTATTGAGCCATATATATGTAAATTAGAGTCTCCAATGTATTAATTCTGAATATTTGTCAGTTAAGAAAATTGGCATGATCATCAAAACATTCTGATGGAAACAGTTTTACTGTATACTTTAAATTGGTGTATGGGAAAAGAATGCTGGGAATTAGAATATTTCCAGGTGCTGAAGCTGAGAAAAAATTATATCTGAAGGCAGACAATTCTAGTTGGTGCATCACTCTTGCCAAAGAAAAAAAATAAACCAACAGATAAAAATCACAAAACATTGGATATTATAAGCCTCATTCTGTGACCGCCATCTTTCTGTGAAACTGAGATCCAAAGCCAATGGCATTTCGCAACATTTCTATAAATGTCATTAGCATCCATGAACCTTCAACTGCAGCTGTCTGAAAATATTTGACCTGTATGCAAAGGCATTCAGAATATAGGCAGTTGCAAGAACATGTCATTTAAAAAAATTGCTTGCTTTTTAAAATACTTCCCACTTTCAATAATGGATTTTTATTTTTAGGAGGATGAAGAGAAACATTTACAAGAAAAATAATTGGTAAACCCAAAGCACTGTTAACATGTATAAATGGAAGCAGGGATCTGATCCCAGTGAGATTTTTTGTAAGATTAATTAATACTATTTATATCGACCTTCAAAGCTTGATGATTCATGGACAGAGCTTGTTAAAGTTATAAACAATCATCCTTTTTTTCCTAATCCACATGTCTAGTTCATATTTAATCTTTTAATACTGGAATGGCAAAAGATACAATGCCTGATCAACTCTCTGACAGATTTATATTCAAATTATTAGGTAAGTAACCCCCAAAGAGGAAATCATTCATTCTGAATTCTTTTCCAAGAGGTTGTCACCAATAGCATATTAATATTCTGGCTCCCTGCATTACTCAACATCCATCTACTAAAAAGAGAAAGTATCTGCAGTTCAGTGGAGCAGCAATTATTTATATTTGCTCCATAAGTAGTATTGAAAATGTTTTTGCTCTCATATATTTTTATGAGCCAGTGTAAATGTAAAATATATGGATGTGAAGCTGGACACACTGTCTCTCCCTCTTTTAAATAGAGGAAAATGCAGACATTTTGAAAAAAAATCAGTAAAATTTTGTACTCTACAAAATAACTGAAATAACTTTGCTACTTCAGGAAGCTAGAGTATATTATAAATAATTTGGTCTGCTTATAAAATAATAAATTTGATATAATACTTCCATATTCTAATCTAATATATATACAGGAAGGTAAAGGTTTACTTGTCCAGTTGTGTCTGACTCTAGGGGGCAGTGCTCATCTCCGTTTCTTGGCCAAGGGAGCCAGTGTTGTCCGAAGACATTTTCTGTGGTCATGTGGCCAACATGGCTATACACCAGAAGTGTACTGGTGTATATGCTGTTAATTTCCCACCAAAGTGTTATTTATCTACTTGCATTTGCATGCTTTCAAATTGCTAGGTGGGCAGGAGCTGGGCCAAGGAACGGGAGCTCACGTGGGACTCGGGGCTCAAACCCGGGCTGGCAGCTTTCCAGATGATAAGCTCAGGGTCTTTAACTGATGAGCCATTACGCCCCTGTACAAATATATACGTGAGAATAATTGTGAATAGCCACACCCATTGTAATAGTCCCCAAGCTTTTTAAAACAGTTTAAGACTTAAAATTGATGTTCTGTTCTTCTGGAAATATATTTGTTATATTTATTTTGTATAAACAACACCCCCTCCCCAAAATTCTAGGAAACAGGTGAAAGTGCAGCCCTACCACTTAGATGATGTGATTGTATCACAGTCTTATCCCCTGCAGCCTTCTGTAACTTGTAAAGTGTAAATATATGGCAAGGAGAAGGGAAAATGCTTTTCATTCCATCTCTACTTGTTTAGTTACAAGGACAACTGTTCAATCTTTATACAGGATTTATTGAAAAAATGGTACTATCCACTCTTTGCTGTTCCCAGTTCTACATAGCCTTTGTCATGATTCTACAATTTATGAAATATATCCTGATATTTCTAGGTAAAATTTGGAGGAATAAAGTTGTAGCCAATTTTTTTTCTTTTAGCATGTCAAGAAAACTACATGTATCCAGAGCTGAGTTTATTTATTTCCTTACTTATTTACTAGATTTATAAGACCCAAATGCCCAAATGCCTGACAAAAAGCTAAGTCTTAATATGTTCCTAAAGGTGAACAGAGTTGGAATCTATCGGGGTGAAATTTGGGTTACAATTACTGTGATCATATGTCCTTTATTATTAAGATAGTCTTTTATTTCAGAAAACTATTGTTTAGATTTATTTATTTTTTTAAAAAAAGTTGCTTTTGTCTTTTATTTTCTTCTTTAATTTTTACTGTACAAATGGTACCGCTTAATGTACAGTCATTCACATTCTTGTGAAAAGTAAGGAAATTGTAATGTCTTGGTGAAATAAATTTACATGTACCATTTGATTTTAGATATTTTTATTACAATATGCACTTCCTCTTTGCTCTTGAATTTTTGTTTGTGAAACAAAGTTATAAACATAAACAGTTTTTATGTCATCCATCTATTTAAGTTATATTGAGTGTTTTGAAAATAAATGTTAGGAGTGAAAGCTACTAAGTTACAATGCACTTCATTTTCACCACAGAAAAGTGTTTCTGTATTTAGTGTATTTCTATTGTCACCATATTCTAGGTCACTTATCTGGGGTGTTGAATCCTTATACAGTAGCATTTCTGTTTATAGAGCAGATAAGTAGCCTCATGGCACAGTCATAAATTAAATATTTTACTCAGGTACTGATAAATTTTATGATGGTATTTTGGTCTGGGGTACCTAAAATTAACTGAAACATAACTGGTGTACCTGTGTCATGCCAAATTGATAACAATTGTTCTCATACCATCACTGGCAATTTTGCAGCAATCTTGAGTTACGGTACTTAGAATTGATGGTCTGTTTACCATTACTAAGTGGGCTATCACTTTTGTTCTTTCTCATTTACTGTAGTACATTTATGCAGCTTTATCATTCATTTCTGCCTCTTTTTTAAAATCTCTCGACAAGTTGTATTATCTATAAAAAAGGCAAAGGTTTCCTCTGTTAGTTGGTCTAACTCTAAGGAGTGGTGTTCATCTCTGATTCCCAGCCAAAGAGCCAGCATTGTCCAAAGACACTTCCATGGTCATCTGGCCAGCAAGACTATGTGCTGAAGGTGCACAGAAAAATTATAGATGTGAAGAGACCAATATGAAGGTTCTGAAAAGAATCTTTAGATGCAGAAAAAAACAGAATACTTCCTATTACATATTATACTTGTATGTGAGATGGTTTAATTAAAATTAGGATGTTTTAATCTATGGAAGGGGCAGAACATACATTAGTCAGTTACCCTGCTATACAACAGCATCTGTCCATGCTTAGAAGTTTCTCTTCTTAAGCAAAGCAGCACACCATACTACTGCTAAAGCAGCAAGTTACATCTTTTCATTGAACCCCTTGAAAATGATGCTTTGATTGAACCTTTGTTGAAATAAAGGATTTTTAAAACAAGGTTCCACTCTACTTAAGTTTCATAGGCAGATAAAAACTTTGAATTTTAAGAAGGTTCATAAATATCTTTATGCCATTCTGGGCTGTCTCTGTTTCCCAAAGCTTGCCTTCTAGAATTAGCGACAGAAGACATTGATAGAAGGGGCTGATTTTTTTGTTTTCATTAGGAATGAAATCCTTACCAACAAGAAGTCCAATTTGGTGAACTACAGTCTACAATTCTCCTTGGACCTTTAGATATTCTCTTCCATGCAGAAAAATGTGGTAAAAACTTTGAAATATGCATCATTCCTGATTCCCTAAAATGCATATTTTTCATAGAATTTGAAGAAAAGACCTCTATACTATCTGGCCTCTAAAAACAAACAGGAGTATTTGCTTGTGGTGAATAGAAATTATGACAGAATTAGAATGAGAGAATTTAGAATATACTGTGAGTCCTAGAAACAGATTCAACATTTGAAAAGCCATATTGTATTAGGAATTAAACCTAAGCAGGAGTTGGGAACTGCTCACAACATATTTTTTTCCCAACCGCATTGCACTTCCCTTTCAACTGCCACCTGTCTAAAAATAGGTCTAGGACAACTCACCGTGGCCAACTCCACATGGCCATCTCACTGTGGTCAAATTGCCGTGGCCAACTCGCCATAGCCAATTCACTGCAGGACAACTTGCTGTGTGCAACTTGCCATGGGACAATTCAACACATCGAAGCATTACAAAAGCTGGTAGTAATAGGAATGATTTCCTTTGACACAAGAGATAAAATAATTTTGACGAAAATGTGGTCAACAAAAATAAAAGCAATTAAGTGAAATAAAAAGGAATTAAGTGAGTTGCCCCCGGTGAGTTGGCTGCGGCAAATTGTCCCATTCTGTCTAAAAACAATTATGGGTAGTCCTCGACTTACAACCACAATTGAGCCCGACATTTCTTTTGCTAAGTGAGACATTTGTTAAGTGAGTTTTGCCTCATTTTACAACTTTTCTTGCCACAGTTGTTAAGTGAATCACTGCAGTTGTTAAGTTAGTAATATGGTTGTTAAGTAAATCTGGCTTCCTCATGGACTTTGTCAGGTCACAAAAGGTGATCACATGACCCTGGGACACAGCAACCATCATAAATATGAGTCAGTTGCCAAGTGTCTGAATTTTGATCATGTGACCATGGGGATACTGCAACGGTCATAAGTGTGAAAAAATGGTCATGTCACTTTTTTCAGTGCCGATGTAACATGAATTGAACTGAACTGAACTAAACTAAACTAAACTAAATTAAATTAACTGTTGCAAATCGAAGACAACCTGTACCTTTGGTGAAAAGTAGAGAATTGGTGGCAGAGAACACCTTTTTTCCACATATTTTTTTCACTATTTTTCACTATTTTTTTAAAAATGTCTTTCTCCAGGAAATTAGGTAATAGAGAATTCATAGATTAAAGGAGCAGAGGTTTATCCAAGTTACTGTGAAAACATTTGTTGAGACCTTGATATGGTATGTGGTAATGCTTGCATCTTAAATAGAATTTGGCTTATCCTTTATACTAACTAGTAGAGTGTCTGGAGTATTATTTATCCTTTTTATTATCTCCTATTTTCCTTTACTGGCTGGACACTTCTAGTACTGTTGTACTTGTTTTGCAAGTACACTGAATGCTTCTGTACCAGAGACAAATTCCTTGTATGTCTAACTGTGCTTGGCCAAATAAAATATTCCATTCCGAAGTATTCCTTTTCTTTAAAAGCTTATCATTCTATAAATTATAAGTGCACGTTATTTCACAATGTTTGTTATAAGAATGTCACAGGGATGGGGCTTCCGGTGGCTCCGCGGCGACGGAGGCAGCCTTCCCGGGCTGCCCGCGGCTCAGCTGAGTGATTTTCGCCCGAAACAGCGCCGATCAGCTGTTCGGGCGAATTTGAAGCCCCCTCCTCGGGAGAAGAGGAGGGGGTGAGCCCCCAGGTAGGGGTTGAGTTCTCCGGGGCCGCCTGAGCTTGGAGCTTGGGCGGCTGAAGGATTGAACTCCCCCGTAGCCTGGGCTGCTCCCAGCTGGCTAGCGTCTCTGCTCCGGACTTCATGGAGCAGAGCCAGGCGTCTGCGACCATCCCTGCTTGAAGGAGAGACTATGAAAGGAAAAGAGCAGGCAGAGCAGTACAAGAGGGAATGATGAAGAGATGAAGAGGATTATTTTATTTTACTCTCGAGCTTGATGGACTTTGCTTAAAACTTAAAGTGAAAGTGCGTCACAATTGTAAGTAAAAGATGGCGTCTAAACCTCCCCCTAGAACTTTTCGGAGTGCTGGAAATTCTCCGGTGCAACAACAATCATTACTGCAGGCGTTGCATTCTCCAGATGTATTGACATCGAAGGATCTTGAAAAACATACCCAGTTAATTTTGGAGTCAATGGGTGTTAAATTTGCACAGATGGAGGAGAAATTGGAGAAATTGGAGCAGAGAATGGAAGAAAGGATGGAACAGAAACTCAGAGAGATGAAGGTAGACATTTTGTCCTCAGTGCATAAAGTAGCTAAATGTGTGGAGGTGCTGGATGACCAAGTGGAAGAACTGACTCAAAAGAATGCTATATTAGAAGCAAAAGTACTGGAAATTGAAGATTTAAAAGACAAAATGGATAGTGAACTGAGTCTGGCTCAATTTTACCAGATGCAGTTTGCTGTTAGAATTAGAGGCCTAAAAGAGAATATTAAGGAAGATTTAAAGCAGTTGGTCTCTGAGGCTTTTGAGGTGGTATTGAACCATCCAGCATCTGAAATAAAACAAGGCATGGACAAAGTGTTTCGTGTGAACTCGTGGATTGCTAAACAGAGAAAGTTGCCTAGAGATGTGGTGGTTTATTTTGTAAAAAGGGAAATTAGAGATGAAGTTATACAAGCTGCCTATGATACTAAAGTGGTGATTGCTGGTCAAGAAGTTTTGGTTTTAAAAGAAATTCCTCCAAAGATTTTAAAGAGAAGGAAGGACTTTATATTTCTTGTGCAAGAGTTCAAGCAAAGAGATATAAGGTTCAGATGGGAGATCCCAGTTGGGTTGAGCTTCATGTATGAAGGCAAAAGGTACTGTTTGGGTACGGTGAAGCAAGCGCATGATTTTTACAACAATGTCTTAAAAGCAACCCCATTAACACTTTTGGAAGCTGCAGAGGGATCTGGAGAAGGAGAACATCAAGAGGATGAAGATGGACAGATAGACGAGAATGGTACAGGAGGAGATCAAGCTGCAACTCTTTTGGATGATCCTAGAGAACAGAGGGTGACGCGTGCTGCCTTAAAACGCTCAAAAAAGATAAGAAAATAGGACTAGTAGAAATCTATGGAACTTCCACAACATACTGATAGTCAAGTGGTAGTTGTGTTTTTAAGAGTTTTGGGATGATATGTATGGTAATAGAATTTTTAATTTGGAATTAATGGACAATTTACTACAGAGGAAGAGGAAGAAAGTTTTGTGGGTTAATGTGGGTTAATTTGTGTAAGAACTATCTATTATAGCCTATTTTTGCTAGAGAGGTTAATAGGGATAGGTGCTTGTGATGTGTAAATGAGAATATGTTTAGGAAATAGTGAATTGTGGAAGAACATAGATGGGAATGACGCTAGTTTTCTTTTATTTTAGTTTTTTATACATATTTAGTATTGTTAAGGATTGGTTTACTTTATATAAGTTAGAGAGTGATGGATTTTAGAGTTTATAATTGTTAGTATATGATTGTTTATGATTGCTTTTTAGATATATACCTTGTATTTTGCTCTGGGAAGTCGGGGGGGGGGGGAGGGGGGGAGGAGGGGAAGTAGGGGGGGGAGGCAGGGGAGGGAGGAGGGAGAGGGGGAGGGGGGGAGATAGGGGGGAGGTAGGGAGGGGAGGAGGGAGGGGGAAGGGGGGTTTTCTAAAGGAAAACTGTATTTTAAAACTTTTCAATAAAAAAAAAAAAAAAGAATGTCACAGGGATGAAGAATTTTGACCTTTCCAAGACTGCTGAACTATAACTTACAGAATGCTTTTACCATATTTTTCTACTGATTGGAGTTGCTGAAAGTTGTAGTTCAGTAACATGAAGAGAACTGCAGGTTCTCCATCCTAGTCTGGGTAGTCAAGCTGATTTAGCTAAACTGAGTAAATTCAATTGAGTATAGTAAAATATCTAACATAGATGAACATTAGCAAAGAGGAAACCAGGATTGATAAAACCAGGACTTAATTTGAACCAAAGCACCAATTCTATAGCTGGCAGATTTCTTTTCTTTTCTTTCTTTTCCAAATTTGCTAGGTAATAAGGCAGGGTGAGAGAAGGATAACCAAAGAGTGAGATTTTGACACTAAGCTTTTGAGCATGCTTGATGACTGCATTGTTGAATGAGTACTGGGAAGTTTTTTTGTTGTTGTTCTTCCTAACTCATTGAATAGAAGGCAATAAAAAGAAAAGAAAGCTCCCACAGTTCAAACTGGCTTTTTTCTCCCTGCATTTCATAAACTCAAAAAAAAAAGCTCCTAAACTTTTTTTCCTGAAAACTTGGTCATAAATTGAGATGAGTATCCGTTTTAATCACTGTTAACTAAACTATCTGAGTTGTTTGGAACAAAAAAGTTATTTATCTTACACCCTCTTTCCACAATTATTGTGAGTTAATTATTGGGTTTAATTTGGTAGTTAATGAGTTCTGCTTGCTGAATGGCAAAAAGCATTTCAACCTGCTTCAGAAGCTAGTGAATGCAGGAAAAATAACTTTTCTCTACAAATGCTTTGCAGCAAAGTTTTGTGTGTGTTCAGGTAAGGTTTTGTAAATGTTTTAAACCGATACCTTGAAAAATATTTTCTGTCCCTAAAACTAGTTTCTTCTAGTCAGCCTTTTTTTTTTACAATATTGTTGATGGATATTTTCTTAGGAAATAAATTACTACATTTTTCAGTACTGTGGAATTCTGCTCTTTGCTATTAGGTGCACAATTTTCATTGAGTGAAAAATTATTATTTTAGAACAATGTTGATTTCAAGCAGCAAGCTTTTATTCAGGCAGAGTGTGTTGTATCTATGAAAAGTAGCACTGTTTATTCTCTGTTCAAATGCTCAGTCTGAATACTATTCATAAATTATGCCTTTCATTCTTACATATGTATCCGAGTTAATAGGTATAAACTATAAAACCATGGTTTATACTCTCTAATGCATTTTGCATATAAAATGCATTGTGAAGTACATGCTGATCACTTTTCATTCTATAGAATAATTTCTAGCCAGCCTTGATTTTGTCCATTCAAGCTGCGGTTCATGAGACTCAAAATTCAATACATCTGGAAGGCCCAGTTGGTGAAGTCTTGTAGAAAAAAGTGCAGAGAACAGCAGTAATTGATTTCAGCAACAAAACATGAGCTGCATTGTTATTTGCAAAAGTAAGATAGGTTAGAGAGGTTAAGCGTGCACATATTTCCAAGCTTACAGATTTTGTAGGTACTCCATGTGAGTCTTAGTAGATTACATGTGAAGCTTTCACAGATATGCATTTAAAGTGTCTTGAGCATTGTGACTGAAATGTCAAAAATATCAGTTGATGCTAGCAAATATTAAGCCTTTAAAACATTTTTTACTGCTAGTGTGAAATTTGATTTCATCAACACAAGTTAGTAGTGAAAGTTAGACTTTAATCTTTGAATGTTTCTAGATAGGCTTTATTGTAACTTAACAAGTATTTTTATGGACTGAGATGTCTGGCACTGCTGTGCTGTATTTTTTTTTTTTTGCTTCATTTATAAAGCCTTGTTACTAAGCTTCTGGGAAGTAGGCCATCAGTTTAATTTTAATCTTGATAGAAAATTCTTTTTAATAGAATTGAATAGCACACTTGTATTTAATTATTGCAGACAGTTTTTGAGTGTGAAATGATAGCAATATTTACTCAGTATTTTCTGCATGGCAGTTTAAACGATATATTCTGAAGCTTTCAATTCAAGCAGTGCCTGAGGATATAAACAACTTTGGACATGTTCAGGCACTAGTGCTTCAAAAGAAGAATCAGAAAAATAGTGAGAACAAACTTATGGCTTGGGCATAACTTGCTTTAATCTTTGAAGATGATTAGAAACAGGATGGTTTGCAGTATGTCCCAGAGCTTGTGATATTTCCATAATTTTAAAATTGGTAGTAATGGCGTACAAATATAGGTGACCTACTCCAATTATTTACTTGTAAGGATGCTGTGCCACATGCAGATTTAAACCTGCCACTTATTTTCTGGTCCATGCTCAGTGACTTATTTCAGATATATGTTAAACTTGACTTTCTATTAGTTATGACTTGATAAAGATGGCACAACTGCTTGGGTTCACACAACATGCTAAGTCATACATTCCAGTATTTAAATCACAATGGTACACTTATAGACATTCTAAGCACAAACCAGCAATCTACACTGTAACCTAGTACAATTTGTGACTCAAGGCACTGATGTTTGAGTGAACAAAGTGTTAGAACAATTTTTCCATACATTTATTTGTAAAATTGAAATGCCTTAAATAGTTCTAGATGTATAAGCTTCATCTGTTCTACTTAATGTCCCAACGGTGCATCCAGTAACCTGATCCTGCTGCATATTGATTGAAAGCATAACAAGAGATCTGATTGTCACATTAACAGCTTTGTTTCTCTTTCTGAAAAATGCCTCCTAAGCAAACATAGCCATTCCTTATTTCATTCTGTGATGGGGAAAAGAATAAGAGTCAACTACTAGGATGAATTTTTTTGGTTCAACTTTCATGGAATTGTCACCTTGTTTTTCTGCGCCCAAACTGGAAAAGAAACTACCGTATATACTTGAGTATAAGCCGACTCGAGTATAAGCCGAGACCCCCAATTTCACCCCCCAAAACTGGAAAAAGTTATTGACTCGAGTATAAGCCGATCCGCCGTTCTGCAAGCCTGAATACACAGGAATACCCTGTGTGGCCGCGGCTCGTCGGCAGGTCTCCGTTCCTCCTGCCGACCTTTGGGGAGGTTTGGGCGCCTCCCCAAACCTCCCCAAACGTCGGCAGGTCTCCGTTCCTCCTGCCGACCTTTGGGGAGGTTTGGGCGCCTCCCCAAACCTCCCCAAACCTCGGCAGGTCTCCGTTCCTCCTGCCGACCTTTGGGGAGGTTTGGGCGCCTCCCCAAACCTCCCCAAACCTCGGCAAGTCTCCGTTCCTCCTGCCGACCTTTGGGGAGGTTTGGGCGCCTCCCCAAACCTCGGCAGGTCTCCGTTCCTCCGCGCAGACCTGCCGACCTTTGGGGAGGTTTGGGCGCCTCCCCAAACGTCCCCAAACCTCGGCAGGTCTCCGTTCCTGTTTGGGGAGGTTTGGGCGCCTCCCCAAACCTCCCCAAACCTCGGCAGGTCTCCGTTCCTCCGCGCAGACCTGCCGACGTTTGGGGAGGTTTGGGCGCCTCCCCAAACCTCCCCAAACCTCGGCAGGTCTCCGTTCCTGTTTGGGGAGGTTTGGGCGCCTCCCCAAACCTCCCCAAACCTCGGCAGGTCTCCGTTCCTCCGCGCAGACCTGCCGACCTTTGGGGAGGTTTGGGCGCCTCCCCAAACGTCCCCAAACCTCGGCAGGTCTCCGTTCCTGTTTGGGGAGGTTTGGGCGCCTCCCCAAACCTCCCCAAACCTCGGCAGGTCTCCGTTCCTCCGCGCAGACCTGCCGACCTTTGGGGAGGTTTGGGCGCCTCCCCAAACGTCCCCAAACCTCGGCAGGTCTCCGTTCCTGTTTGGGGAGGTTTGGGCGCCTCCCCAAACCTCCCCAAACCTCGGCAGGTCTCCGTTCCTCCGCGCAGACCTGCCGACCTTTGGGGAGGTTTGGGCGCCTCCCCAAACGTCCCCAAACCTCGGCAGGTCTCCGTTCCTGTTTGGGGAGGTTTGGGCGCCTCCCCAAACCTCCCCAAACCTCGGCAGGTCTCCGTTCCTCCGCGCAGACCTGCCGACCTTTGGGGAGGTTTGGGCGCCTCCCCAAACCTCCCCAAACCTCGGCAGGTCTCCGTTCCTGTTTGGGGAGGTTTGGGCGCCTCCCCAAACCTCCCCAAACCTCGGCAGGTCTCCGTTCCTCCGCGCAGACCTGCCGACGTTTGGGGAGGTTTGGGGAGGCGCCCAAACCTCCCCAAAGGTCGGCAGGAAGAACGGAGACCTGCCGAGGTTTGGGGAGGTTTGGGGAGGCGCCCAAACCTCCCCAAAGGTCGGCAGGTCTGCGCGGAGGAACGGAGACCTGCCGAGGTTTGGGGACGTTTGGGGAGGCGCCCAAACCTCCCCAAACAGGAACGGAGACCTGCCGAGGTTTGGGGACGTTTGGGGAGGCGCCCAAACCTCCCCAAAGGTCGGCAGGTCTGCGCGGAGGAACGGAGACCTGCCGAGGTTTGGGGAGGTTTGGGGAGGCGCCCAAACCTCCCCAAACAGGAACGGAGACCTGCCGAGGTTTGGGGACGTTTGGGGAGGCGCCCAAACCTCCCCAAAGGTCGGCAGGTCTGCGCGGAGGAACGGAGACCTGCCGAGGTTTGGGGAGGTTTGGGGAGGCGCCCAAACCTCCCCAAACAGGAACGGAGACCTGCCGAGGTTTGGGGAGGTTTGGGGAGGCGCCCAAACCTCCCCAAAGGTCGGCAGGTCTGCGCGGAGGAACGGAGACCTGCCGAGGTTTGGGGACGTTTGGGGAGGCGCCCAAACCTCCCCAAACAGGAACGGAGACCTGCCGAGGTTTGGGGACGTTTGGGGAGGCGCCCAAACCTCCCCAAAGGTCGGCAGGTCTGCGCGGAGGAACGGAGACCTGCCGAGGTTTGGGGAGGTTTGGGGAGGCGCCCAAACCTCCCCAAACAGGAACGGAGACCTGCCGAGGTTTGGGGAGGCGCCCAAACCTCCCCAAAGGTCGGCAGGAGGAACGGAGACCTGCCGAGGTTTGGGGAGGCGCCCAAACCTCCCCAAAGGTCGGCAGGAGGAACGGAGACCTGGGGAGGTTTGGGGAGGCGCCCAAACCTCCCCAAAGGTCGGCAGGAGGAACGGAGACCTGCCGAGGTTTGGGGAGGCGCCCAAACCTCCCCAAAGGTCGGCAGGAGGAACGGAGACCTGCCGAGGTTTGGGGAGGCGCCCAAACCTCCCCAAAGGTCGGCAGGAGGAACGGAGACCTGCCGACGTTTGGGGAGGTTTGGGGAGGCGCCCAAACCTCCCCAAACGTCGGCAGGTCTGCGCGGAGGAACGGAGACCTGCCGAGGTTTGGGGAGGCGCCCAAACCTCCCCAAACGTCGGCAAGTCTCCGTTCCTCCGCGCCCTGCCTGCCTGCTTCTTTCCGCTGCGGAAAGAAGCAGGCAGGCAAGGCGCGGAGTTTGGGGAGGTGCGCGCGCACCTCCCCAAACCTCCCCAAACTTCGGCAGGTCTCGGACGGCGGTGGCTTGGGAGAGGTGCGGGCGATCCCGGAAGCACCAAAGCCTCGGCCGCGCACAAGTCCTCGGTAAGTTTTTTTTGTTGACTGGAGTATAAGCCGAAGTGGAATTTTTCAGCCCAAAAAGTGGGCTGAAAAATTCGGCTTATACTCAAGTATATACGGTACATCAAAGTTTAAAGTTACCATTTTTCTATTTTGAATAAATGAAACAGAACTGCATGTTAATAAAGTAGTAGCAAAATAACTGGGAAAATTAAGGAAAGTGGTCAATATAATGAAATGTACATTCCTTGGATTATCAAGGTAAGCACTAAAGAAATTCTAAAACAAAAATGGGATAGGAAGAAAAAAACCTATGGATTAAACAATTTTTAATTTGTGCCTTTTAAACATCAGATAAATAAAATAACAAAACAACTATATGATCAAAAAGACACATTTTGCTTAAAATACATACTATATATAAAACCCTTGTATACACTTAAAACAATAGCCTGGAAACTGCGAAGAGGGCACTAAGGAATTTGGGGTGGGAGATTTACTTGATCAGACAAGCAAGTATTATTTTTCTTTTCAGAGATATTAATGAGAAGTTCTACCATAATCCAAAGGAAAGCCTCAGGTAAATGGGAGGAAGAAAAAAAACCCTTTTATTGCAATTGAGATGTAAAGATCAGGTTACGACATACAACTTGTTGAAGAGTTTTGTATAAAAACAGCTGTCCATCTTCAAAGGGTGGTAATTCATGAAGGCATGTGTGTCTGAACCCTATTATCAAAATGAAAATAGCTGATTAGCATTAAAATGTCATTTCTCTCAATTTACACTACAGAAGCTTTCTTTTTGTGTGCAAGTCGTATGCTGTCTCCATTTTGTTAGTCTACCTCTTGTTAGAGATGTCTGGGATAGTAACTAAGAATGTGAACTGTGAATTAAGAGACCTTTGGTTCAAATCTACCATGAATTTACTAGATGGCTTTAGGCAAGCCACCGTCTTTCAGTTTCTGCTCTCATCTGCAGTATGGGGTAATTCATCTCTAACTGACAATGTGTGCTTGAATTATGGTGTTATTGCTGATCAGTGATTGATTCAGGACATTTCTATATACTTTAGCATGTCAAAAATGAATGCAGTAAACTGGATCCTATTAAAGAAACTTAGTAACTTAGTACAAGTTAATAATATATTCCATAAAAAGTAGACCTAGGGCAACAAAGCAAGCCTAGGGCTATGTTAAAATGCATTCAAATAAGTATATCTGTTTTGCAGAACATTGTTTATCTATCTCATTAATGGATTAGACTAGTAATTTATAATATCAGTAGCAACATCTGTTATAGGTGTGTTTTTTTATTTTACCAAGATTCTTCGGAAGCCGATTTGTAAAAGCTGGGGATAACAATGTGTATAGAAAGATGGGGAAACTATATTTAATTTCTAAGTATGACAAAAAAAAATCTGAAAGACATGGAAAGTCTTGGTGCTTTCACCTCTTTTCAAATTTAGCACAGTGACTGCAATTCCTAAGATCTTTCTACTTTCTAAAGCTTAGCATGAATTAACTGCTTTCTGAGCAGCTCTTTCCTGTCTTGCAGTGGATGGAAACAAAGAAGCTTCTTCTCATCATACCGAGTTTTATAGAGACTCATTGTATAGGATCTGGGAATCCCAAGATATAAAAGGACAAAGTCTCTTCATGGCCTTGCTGCGAGCTGCCTCAGGACTCAATATCAAGATCCACATCTTTCCAAAGATGTGGATCTTGTATGAGGTGATAAATTGTACCAAGTTGTAAGTAGATTTAAGGATCTCCTTATCTTGTGTTGTGTGTCAGAAATATCATGGAGGTGATTTGAGCTTAGAATAGAGGAGGCAACTTCTCCCAGTATTGCCAGGGTCATTTCTGGCTTTTGATATTTCCTTTTGTGGCTGTCAGAAACCCTGCTGATGGTTGAAAACACAGTTGCACAGTTACCTGTCATTTTGAGGTGAGAAACTAGAGTATGCCATAAAACAGACATACAGTATATAATTTAAAAGTTATTCTGCTTCAGGTGGGAAGATTATTGGCAAACTCAGACTTGGGTTCCTGAATGCCATCTTGAAAACGAAGGAAAGAGTAAAGATGATTTGAACAATATAAATATGATGGAAGCCCTCAGAAGTTGAGTTGTGGATGTAGTTTCATTGTTCCCTATACTATTTTTTTATTTTTATTTTAATTCCATTTATATCCCGCCCTTCTCCAAAGACTCAGGGCGGCTTACAAGCTTAGCAGTAGCCTTCATTCTATGTATATGCCTGCTTATTAGGGCTTTCACACACACACACCAAGCGGCATTATTACAAAGTCAGCTTAATTGCCCCCAACAATCTGGGTCCTATACCTATGATAAAGCACAATATCAGTTAACTATAACTTACTCCTCCCTCCTTTGAAAACAAAAGTAGTCTCCTTTATTATAGGATATTTCTATAGGAGATGACCAGGCTGAGCCTGGGGGCAGGGTTAAATGCATCATCAGTTTGAGTTGCTACACTCCCTCAGCAAATCCAAGTCTAGCTTCCTGTGAATGCCATTAATCCTTATTTAGTGCCAATTTGGTTTGACCATTAGTAGATCAATTTCTTGTGTATATGCATGCAATAAATGTTTTGGCTCTGAACTCAACTCTCATTCTTGGTTACTTATGCCTGACAATTTTGTTTCTATCCTAATAGTTAAGGTAGTGGTTTTGAGGATTACAGTATTTGCTTTTCAATTTAATATTCTAACTATTGAGTGGCATAATTTGTGATCTGTTTGAATACTGGAATGAGATGGTGATCAAAATTCCACTGGCACTGTTTGCTGTTTCATCAGAGATTCTTAAAACATGTTAGTTAACAGCATTTAACCAGTTAAAACATTTGGGTTACAGAGAATGAGTAAGAGTCCATTGAGACGTGCCACTTTTGTTCTGAGAGTTGCTTTTCATAGCTATATGCACAGATCTATAGAAGATCTACTAGACGCTTACCAGTGGATTCTGGGTGGCCAGAATGCAGACAACTGATTGTTGATGGAAAGCGATACTCATTCAAGTTTTGGCATTTCACTATGGGAGGAATATCTGTGCTGTAGTTAAATGTAAATTGGAGATATACTCTCTCCCCAGATTTTGAATCAAAAGTTCTTAAAAAATAAACTACAACTATTCCTTGGCTTATGACCATTCAAAGCTATGATGTCACAGGAAGCTGTGGTCATGTGATCATCATTCATGAGCTTTCACAATTTTTCCACTTGGGTATAATATGCCTGAAATAGATTGTCAACTAGAAATTTAATCTGTATTTTAGAGATGTGTATTCTGAGGCCTCAAAGCTGCATGTAGTTTTTGAAGATTGGATATGGCTTCCAAAATTTTGCAAAACAAAAGGAAAAACACTATAATATTGACTTGCACAAGGACCCATAAAACCTTGGAACCATGTTACTTCTATGCTTATGGTACAACATCAGTTTATGGTTGTCAGAAGTAGAAACATTCTCACTATTCCTGTATGTACGTATATAGCAATTTAATATTTGATTATTTAGAACAGTGACTTGAGTTCTTGCTTTGGCCTAATAAATCCAATATACAAAGACAGAAATATTTTTGATCTCTCTAATTGTAATATGTCATACAATAAATTAAAAAATGAAAATGTTTTAGCCTTATGAGTATCTAGAGAATGGACTGGATTATTTGTTGAAAATACTTGAATTTGAACAGTTCCCAGAAGGGTTTGTGATGCTAGCTCTCACAGTTTCAAAAAACCCCCAATGGAATGGAAAGATGAAGAACAAACACTTGTTTTCATAGTTCTAAAACAGTCGGCTATAGTGAAAACTTCCTGCTCAGAGAACATTATCACTTTCCAAAGTAGTTAGTCTCTTTGGGCACAAAGACTTAGGCTGAGGAACAGTTGCCCTCATTCAGCTGGCAACTGCAATTAATTCCAGGGACTTCTTGAGAAAAGATTTAGAAAACTTTAGGAAGGATCATTTCAGTCATTGAATCCAACTTCAACACATCCAAGAAAGAGAAGTTGACTTGTGGCAAGATGGCAGGCAAACAGATTTAATAAACAAACAAACAAACAAATAAACCCATGACTTCCCTAGGTCTGCTACTTATCTGCTGTTATGATTAGAAGTCTCCCCCCCCCAACATTCAAACTAAATCTGCTTCCATGTGATTAAAGACCATGTTCTGTGTCCCGCACTCTGGAATGATGGAAAACAGGTCTTGACCTTCTGTGTGACAACCTTTCAGGTATTTAAAGAAAACCGGCACATTCCCCTTCTTTTCTCAAGTTAAACATTTTCAGTCTCTATAGCTCCTAGTTTCTATTAGCCAAATTATCCTTGTTATCTTTCTTTCACCTGTTCTACTTTCTCTTAATGGGATGCAATATTGAAAAAATGGTTTGAATAATGCAGAACATAGTAGAACTAATTCCTTCTCTGGTTTGAAAACTAGCACTGATGTGTTTGCCTTTTTGTAGTCATCTTATATTGGTAATTCATATTCAGGCTTGACAATGTAAGTGAAGGGAATTAGGAGAAGAAAGAGAACCCAATGACTCCAGTATCTTCTCTCTCAATGGAAGAACAGCTGTTGTCATATACATCCAGGCAGAAAAAAAACAGTGAGGATTATTGGGCTAACCCACAGCTCTTACAGGAATGTATGTCTGCATAGTCCCACGAGATGTGATTGCAGCGGGACTAATACACCAGGGAACTGTGTTCATGAAATATTATCAGAATTGCCTAATTTAGATCACACTCCTGAATACCTGTTTTCTTCTGAGAAAAATCCTGTTCTCTATACACAGATTGCTAACAGGCTGCTGCAGGGACGACTATAAAATCAAAATGTATGTCTTTTGATGATAACATTTTAGTCACCTGGTCCCCACCTACTCTAAATGTTCTTTCTTCAAGCTAGAAATCAGAATGTTTCTTAAAGATATCAAAACTATTTGGAATAATATTTGAAATTATTGTACATTGAGTTCTGTCCTTTTTCCTTCTTTAGTTTTACAACAACTATTATTTGATACACTGCTTCAAGGCACATTTGCCTCAGAAATTACATAATTAAACTTCTGTGACTTGTTTTCAGCTTGAAGCACTTAGACATGTTTACTGCATAAGTTGTAATACTCAGCATGGGGGAGAGGATGAAAAGTTCAAAATTCTGGATGACAGCAAACCAAATTCTGTATTAAAAAACAGAAATCTATAGCATATATGTATAAATTACATTTGTATACCTGGTAGTGTTTGAATATATTATTGCAGCTTCTGCATAGCTTAAGGAGCAGATATCCTAAACAAAACTAATGATGTTGATGAAAATAGGGTTTCTTCTAATAGGGAACCTGTTTAAATCACTGCAAGATTTTCTTCATTCTATAAGCATTTATAGTTAGGTATGTCATGCTGTACTATATAGTTTATGCTATTCTCTAGTATAGTGTGGATTTTGCTGCTCTTATATGATCTTGATTCATATCTGGACTTGTGAGGTTGATAAATGATGAGCCCTATTTAGTCAATGTAGAATGGCAGGAGGTAAAATAATCACTCTTAGTCTGAAAAAAGTTCTAATTGGACAATGAGCCTGTGGACTATTATGTTGTGATTTTGCTGCCTTTATGGACATTTTTGTTGAAATCCAAATGCTTTTTTGTCTGCTACAGTAACAAACCTCCTTCCTTCTACCTGAGAACAGGTATGCATACCAGCCTCTGTGTGGTGAGGTCAAAATCAGCACAATGGCAGATAGAATATCTTAATAGAAACCTTTTGATCATCTGTGCAACTAGAATGATAACCTGCACACATGGATGGCTAAAAAGGTTTTGGAGTTTACTATAATGTATACATCTCTTCTTTCCAATAATGAACAATTATTGAACAATAATGATTCTCAGAAAATGTATTTGTCTTAGGTAAAGGCATCTCATCAAACAATCATAATTCTTTCTGAACAGTTGATGACAGCAAGCTGGTGGGGTTGCAGAGCGAGAAGGCAGGGAGCTGCATTTTGCCCATATTTGTCTGCAAACCACTGGGATGTTTGTTTCAGATTGCCATATGTATCTAGAAAAACAAAACAGCGGTATCAGCAAGATTTCTTTTCTCTTGTAGCCAGAACAAATCTTTATCCGCAGTAGTCAACACAGCAAACATTTCCCAGTGATGCCTGACTGAGAACACTATGCAGTTTTTTTTCTCTCTCTCTATGATCTAGAGCAACAAACCAATGGAAAAAAAGTGCAAAATTTGCTTTTGCCTACTCTATGCACTTAGTTGTTTCAGCAGAGCTTTTTTAACTGTGTAAGATGAATTTAAAGAAACAGATACTGAACCTGAGACTTATGGGATGCAATTATTGATTCAGTTGTCTCCTGAATTATGCCATAAGCAGTTTCCAGTTAAATTGGAGGGGATATTTAGAGGAGCCTTCTAAACCATGGAAAATTCACACCACCATTGGATCAATGCATGACTTTTCTGAGTTTACGACCATTCATAAACAGGCTTGTGAACAGCAACAACAAGATAACAAAATTAATCTTCTACTAAAGTAATTCTTAAGGTTGACTAGCAAAAGTTACTTATGTAATAAAAACCATATATCACAACTTAGCTCCAATTCCTTTTCTCCCGTAACCAGTATACTGTAGTCAAGTTATACAAGTGTTCAGAAGTATGGAGATAATCATATCTATGCAGTTCCTTGATGTCTACTGACTTCAGTGGCATTTAGATCTAGTTAAATAAATATAGATTACAGCAGAGGTCTTCAAACTCGGCCCTTTTATGACTCATGGACTTCAACTCCCAGAATTTCTCAGCCAGGCATGCTGGCTGAGGAATTCTGGGAGTCGAAGTCCATGAGTCATAAAAGGGCCGAGTTTGAAGACCTCTGGATTACAGCTTTTATTTTAAGCATAGTAGAGCAACAGAATATTATTTGTTTTCTTCATGCTCCTAATGACAGGATAACTCAAGGTGTTCATCATTAGGGACAAAGCAGAATATAAAATATAAATATAAAATAAGAGCCTTGGTGGAGCAGTGGGCTGATGCCTCCTTAAGTAACACCAGCTGCCTGCAATTAGTGCAGGTTCACATCCCACCAGGCTCAAGGTTGACTCAGCCTTCCATCCTTCCGAGGTAGGTAAAATGAGGACCCAGATTGTTGGGGGCAATTAAGCTGACTTTGTAATAATGCCGCTTGGGGGTGTGTGAAAGCCCTAATAAGCAGGCATATACATAGAATGAAGGCTACTGCTAAGCTTGTAAGCCGCCCTGAGTCTTTGGAGAAGGGCGGGATATAAATGGAATTAAAATAAAATAAAATAAAATAAAATAAAATATTTAATTTTAATTTTAATTTAATTTAATTTAATAATATTTCTATACCGCCCTTCTCCCTGAGGACTCAGGGCAGTTCACAGGGCAAGAATAAAATACAAAGTTACAAATATTAAAAGGAAATTAAATAATTGCCCGATTTTAAAACAATTGATATATTACAATTATAAAACCCCAAAGATAATATTAAGAATACAAAACTAAAAAACCCCACCAATCCCCCATCAGGCTAGGCCGGCTTGTACAAACAAAAACGTCTTGAGATCGTGACGAAAGGAGCGAAGATCGGGCGCCATCCGGAGCTCTGCCGGTAACTGATTCCATAGTTCCGGAGCGCCCACAGAGAAGGATCTCCCCCTGGGGGCCACCAATCGACATTCTCTGATCGGTGGCACCCTGAGGAGACCCTCTCTGTGGGAACGCACAGGGCGCAGGGAGATTGATGCCGGCAGCAGGTGTTCCCTGAGGTACTCCGGCCCCCTGCCATGTAGGGCTTTGAACACCATTACTAGTACCTTGAATCTCACCCAGAAGCATAGGACTGTGTGTATTCATTCAGCCATACATATGCAAAGTCATACCTTCTATCAAAACAGGGTTTTTCAAACTTGGCAATTCTGGGAGATAAAGTTGCCAAGTTTGAAAAACACTCATTTAGAAAAAGATCCTTACTTTCATTAAGATTCTATCAACCCTCACCTTAAAACTGGTTTATGCCTCATGAAGTGAGATGAAATTATTACAGCTTCATGAAGCATTTTGCTTAATAAGAACTAGTTGCATTACTTTAGAGATGTTTTCTGCTGCAGATTCCTTTAATAAGTGTATAAATATTGCAGTAAACCGCACAGTAACTATTAAAAGAGCTCCCTTAACATAGCTGCATATTTATAAACACTGACCCAGGAGTAAATTCTACTGAATTTAGTTGGTTTTATTTCTGAATAGATATGCAGTGTAAATGCAGAGATCAAGCCTTGGATCATAACAGAGTCTCCCACCACACCCATTTGGCTAGATCTACTGTGTTACTCTCAATGTCTCAATGGGTTTTTCATGTTACTTGGTTTACAGCTATTACATTAGTTTTGTAGAAGATCATGAGTTTTGTGGATGCAATAAACTAAAATGCACTGATGACAATTTAGAATGCTATTTGTAACCTTCACTTTCAGATCCACCAGATCCTCTTCAAAACTGCAGCTATACCCCTACCAGGATCTTGATAAAATACTCTGTTTGATTTGACACAAACTTGTACTCTAACATATATGTCAGTGAAGGGGTACTGGATTATGATTTTACTATGTTTATTTCGTTCTTGGAAAAAGGAAACGTTTTTCCATAAGTTGCTGAAATACAACTGCAGGCTTCCTTCCCCATTGGTCCTGTTAGCTCAGTCTTATGTGGAGGGCCGCAAAATCATCTCCTGAACTGAAGATCTTCCCAAAAGATCTTCAGGGATGATGGAGAATTTCTGTAATAGGAGTTTTCATTGCCTTTGTGTAGATTGCAATAGGAACACAGATATAAGTAGTGTATATATGTTTAAATGACCAGTTGAATATAATGAGGATAATAATGAAGAAATCTAGCTTAGAAAGCTAAGTGAATGGAATATGGAGCTGAACCAGTAGCACCGATAATGCCAATTGCCACTATTTTTAGTTAAGTGTTCCTCTTCTAAAGATAGAATAAAAAAGTGTCATGTTGCTATGAAGTGTTGGGATCTGAACTCAGATATAATTTAATTAATTATGTGACCAAACAATATCTTCAGATGCTTGCTCATACTAATACAGCATTATATGTATTTGTTTTATTTTATGTTCTTAGGAACCTTTACAAATGAGATTCTGATTTGTTGTAAAATGCTCCAGAAGCTGAAGATTCAAGGATGAATATTGCTGTGTTTCCACCTCTTTCGGTTCCTGCAGTAAATTCTAGTACAGTATGTCAGAACAATTAGAGCCTTTGTATAACTTACATATCAAAATTACTATGTTACCATTTAAGGAATGTGTCTGTAGTGTTTTCGTACCATAAATAATACTCATGTTTCCCTTGCACTGATTTGCTAGTTACAAAATAATTCTTTCCCAGTTGAGTTTTTCCCTGACAAAACAGTATATGCATGCTCAAAAGGCTTTTGATTAGCTCTCTATATGAGATTGATATACCATTGTAGCCCTTGTTTTTGGATGGTCTGCCACAAGAGACCAGTGATTCACTCTAATCTGCTAGCTTTTGAGTTTTCCACCACCTTGCAAAATGAGAAAGCCCATTTTTAACACCATGCAAATTTCTGCTGCGCAGAACTACTGAAACCACTAGCTTTTTCTTGGTTGTAGCTGGGCATGGCACAGACTCTGTTCCTTCGTTAGTCTATATTTAGTCATTAATTTTAACAAGGATGCTTTTTTATGTTTCTGAAGCTTCTCTGACTTGATTGACTTCAGATACTCTTATGCTGGGGCATGAACTCTTTGCTAGCTGGAAATTCTGGTAGTTGCGATCACAGTGCAACTGAGAGTGCCTAGACAAGGCAGTGTGAGTAACCGGACAGCTCTGTGTGCTCTTCAACACAATAAAATCTCTGGGTGAAGCCTGCACAAACCACCTCCGCTGCCTCAGCAGGAAAAAGTGTGGCTTGCTGCTTTTCACTGCACTCATAAGAGAAAATAGGTTGCCTGATAAATCTGTCATTTTATCCTATTGCCAACAATTACGATTTCTTTGTTCACTTTCTGCTACTGTGATTTGAGTTCCCTGGCATTATTACCCTTCTAATGACTTTCACTGCTAATTTATTTTTAAGTGTTCCCCAGATAGTAACAGTTTTTAATGCTCATAGGTGGCTTGGCGGTTGAAGGAGTATAAAGAAGTGCTTAGTAAATGTGTCTGGTTTCCCTTCATTTAAAATATTACTTTGCCTCTTAGGCCTCCACATTAAATTAATATTTAAGTTGCAATTTCTGTAACCTTTTACTTGCTGACTTTTTCAGATCTAAAACACAGTTTGGAATTCATTTGGTAGTGGTCTTTTGAATAATATACAGCAATTTATCTGCTGCTAAAGCATGTGGGAGCCTCATAACCAGTTCTAGCCTGTTCCTTTTAAATCTCATCCAAATCATTTGACAAGTTAGAATCTTGGCAACATTGGAAATTAGGTTTGGTGTTCCCAATTTCCTGTCTCTAAAGCAGGGAGTGATGAAACTAGTTTCCTAATTGTAAAATTTTTCAGAATAAAACAACTATAAGTGACTTGCAGATTTTAAAATAAGCAAAATAATAAATCAGGCTGAAGTCTCAAATCACTGTGTTTCAGTAAATACTTGTTAAAACATCTGCCACATAGAAGTTTTGTGTAAGAGAGCATCTCTCTTGTTCTTCAGATTTACTTATTTGCTTCATTATTTTTATTGTTCCTTGAGTAAGATAATGGGATACAAACATAAAATAATGTAAAGAAATTACATTATGAGAGATTGCCGGCGGGTGACACCCAGGGATAGGGCCTTCTCAGTGGGAGCGCCTGCCCTCTGGAACCAGCTGCCGGTGGAGTTGAGGACTGCTCCCGACCTCCGATCATTCCGCCGGGGCCTGAAGACCTGGCTCTTTGAGCTCTCGGGCCCAGGCTGAGGAGAAAATTTTAACTGGGGTTTTTAGTGTACAGGGTGAATTTAATGCTTTTTAACTGGTTTTAACTTTTGTATGTTTTGATTTTTAATTCCCTGTAAACCGCCCTGAGTCCTCAGGGAAAGGGCGGTATACAAATGCAACTAAATAAATAAATAAATAAATAAATTAACATTTTTTTTTAAAAAAAGGATGCTGCCTTGCAAACAGGGAAGTTTATGCAATTAGAATAAGAACTTAAACTTGGGAAGTATATATACTGGAATAAATTCGATAAAAGATGTTGTCTGGATCACATTTTTCAACTTCCTTTGGACTATGAAGAATCTTTGCTGTCTATCTCTGTCGTGTCTGTAAAAGTTATATTTCTGAATGGGAAACCAATATATACCCTGCACAGACACACATATGGTTCTTTTATATTTTGCACATATGAAAGAGGCTTTGCAAGATCAAAAGGCATTTGGAGACACATTATTGAGTTTAGCTTGAAATAATGTACTGTCCATGTGGGAGAATGGCAAAGGTAGAAGCTGTCTCAAGATCTCACTGTTTTTGTAGCTGATACCTTAACCAAACGAAATTTTTCTTGCACTCACACTTGGTTGGGGGGGAACATGATGAATTTGACATGTGTGAAGTAGCTGGCAAGAGGTGGTTGATATGAGGGAAAAGGAGAAAGAGAAAATGACTAGAAAGCAAGCATAGAGGAGTCACAAACTGATGAAGAGATACATATTTCCTGGTGATTCAAGATGGTGCTAAATAGGAAGAGGAGTGGGATCTGTCTACCAAGTATACTTTTCTACCCATGGTGGAAGCTAAGTTTTAATCATAGTCCTTGATTAACTCTTTGGGGAATTCAGTAGCTAGTATATTTTAAGTACTCTGCTACACTAGCAGAAGCAATACTGTTTTTGTTGTTGGCAGAAAGCTTAATTTCAGAATAGCTAACCAATCAGGTTATAAAACAATTCAGCATATTTCTTTGATGGCATAATCCAAAAAAAGAGGGGGGAGAGCTAAAGTTCTGATTATGCATAATAGCTGAATGCTGCTCACATCATTACTCCTCCCCCCAATTAATCTAATAAGAACTAATAACATACCTTTGATTATGCTATGAATAAAGAAGATTGAATGATTTCACAAGGTTATTGGATACTGCTTTTACCTTGTCAACCCTGAGAAAGCCCTTGAATTCTACCTAGAAATTAGAGAGTCCAGGTATTTAGGGCAGTAGGGGTGGTTGGAGCTTTGATCCATGGTGCTGGTGCGGCTGGCCGCACCATAGGCTTTGAGATAGCATTCGTTGGCAGTGGCAACATTAGGACTTTAGTAGAGGCCCAGAGGCAGGGATGACCAGCTGAGACTGCTAAAGGCCCAGGATTAGGGATGCAATTGTGCAGGGCAACTAAATGGGCACAGATGTACAGGGAAATGGGGTGCTGCAGTGCTGTACTCCAGGGGTGTCAAACTGCTGGCCCGCGGACCGGATGCATCATAGCGAAACTGCGCCCGCCCCATTGCTGGCAATGGCAAAAAAGTCATGATACGTTGCGACACATCACATGATGTTGCGAGCTTGACACCCCTGCTGTACTCAGTGTAAATACAATTTGTTCAGCACCTCCATAACTTTAAACAGTCATTGAACAAATGGCTGTTAAGTAAGGACTACTTGCATACTTCTCTGAGTACATGAGGCATTGGTGGAAACATTTGGAGTTATAGTAACCATTACTATTGTGGTAAGAAATAATAAAATATGTTCAGATTTTTTTTTAAAAAAAATGTCAAATGTACAATAGAAGTGATGATTTCAAGAAAGACTTTAAAAGTTATCACTGTTATAGACCCAAATGTGTTACAAATATCCATGAAATGTAGCAAGTGCTTTGGTTGCTGTTCTATTACCAAGATTTTCAACAGAACTGGAACTGAAATTTGAAAGATTTCTTTGCCATCTGGTTTCTCTAATTGGAAAATAGGTATTTAAAAAGAATAGTAGCATCTTTGACCATATGTCAAAAGTCCTTTTTAGAGGAGATTTGGATCAAAGTGTTAAAAGGGAGTTCGGGGGCAATCTATTTTTATTCCTAGTTCTATATAGGATCTGAAAGTCCTGAATTTGTGATAAATGGATGTCTTTCATTTAAATGTGATTAATAAAAGATAGCAGCTGCAGCAGCTTCCAATCTGTTTCTGAGAGATAACTTCTCCTATATTATATACTTTAACATACAGGTGAAACTCGAAAAATTAGAACATCGTGCAAAAGTTCATTTATTTCAGTAATGCAACTTAAAAGGGGAAACTAATATATGAGATAGACTCATTACATGCAAAGCAAGATAGTTCAAGCTGTGATTTGTCATAATTGTGATGATTATAGCATACAGCTCATGAAAACCCCAAATCCACAATCTCAGAAAATTAGAATATTACATACAATCAATAAAACAAGGAGTGTACATAGAACAATATCGGACCTCTGAAAAGTATAAGCATGCATATGTACTCAGTACTTGGTTTGCGCCCCTTTTGCAGCAATTACTGCCTCAATGCGGCATGGCATGGAAGCTGTCAGCCTGTGGCACTGCTGAGGTGTTATGGAAGACCAGGATGCTTCAATAGCAGCCTTCAGCTATTCTGCATTGTTCGGTCTCATGTCTCTCATCTTTCTCTTGGCAATGCCCCATAGATTCTCTATGAGGTTCAGGTCAGGCGAGTTTGCTGGCCAATCAAGCACAGTAATCCCACGGTCATTGAACCAGGTTTTGGTGCTTTTGGCAGTGTGGGCAGGTGCCAAGTCCTGCTGGAAAATGAAGTCAGCATCCCCATAAAGCTCGTCTGCGGAAGGAAGCGTGAAGTGCTCCAAAATCTCCTGGTAGATGGCTGCATTGACCCTGGACTTAATGAAGCACAGTGGACCAACACCAGCAGATGACATGGCTCCCCAAATCAACACAGACTGTGGAAACTTCACACTGGACTTCAAGAATCTTGCAGTGTGTGCCTCTCCATTCTTCCTCCAGACTCTGGGTCCTTGGTTTCCAAATGAGATGCAAAGGTTGCTCTCATCAGAAAAGAGGACTTTGGACCACTGAGCAACAGACCAGGTCTGTTTTTCTTTAGCCCAGGTAAGACGCTTCTGATGTTGTTGGTTGTTCAGGAGCGGCTTGACAAGAGGAATACAACATTTGAAGCCCATGTCCAAGATCCGTCTGTGTGTGGTGGCTCTTGATGCACTGACTCCAGCCTCAGCCCACTCCTTGTGAAAGTCCCCAAAACCTTTGAATGGCCTTTTCCTGACAATCCTCTCCAGGCTGCGGTCATCCCTGCTGCTTGTGCACCTTTTTCTTCCACACTTTTCCCTTCCACATAACTTTCTATTAATGTGCTTTGATACAGCACTTTGTGAACATCCAACTTCTTTTGCAATTACCTTTTGAGGCTTTCCCTCCTTATGGAGGGTGTCAGTGATGGTTTTCTGCACAACTGTCAGGTCAGCAGTCTTCCCCATGATTGTGATTCCTCCTGAACCAGACTGAGAGACCATTTAAAGGCTCAGGAACCCTTTGCAGGTGTTATGGCTTAATTAGCTCATTAGAGTGGGACACTTTGAGCCTAGAATATTGCACCTTTTCACAATATTCTAATTTTCTGAGATTGTGGATTTGGGGTTTTCATGAGCTGTAAGCCATAATCATCACAATTATGACAAATCACGGCTTGAACTATCTTGCTTTGCATGTAATGAGTCTATCTCATATATTAGTTTCCCCTTTTAAGTTGCATTACTGAAATAAACGAACTTTTGCACAATATTCTAATTTTTTCGAGTTTCACCTGTAATTCTTGTTACCTGCAATTTTTACTAGTCCTTTGGGACAAGAGAGCACAGATCAGTTCCATTATTTTAAATGACCATCATCATTCTTAAACATGAAGATAGTTAACATCTTCCTTTAAAGTTTTCCTTGATAAGTACAGTATATTAGGAGTGTTGCCTTTTTCTGTTAAATGGGCATTGGATATAAAGAACACAGTGTTATGTGTTTTCATGTGTGTTTGTTAGACTGTGCAACAGTTCAGATTTCAAGGCAAAAGGTATTTCAGAGACCATGGATGTAAAAGTAGTACTTGTCTGCAATGCCTTAAAATAATTGCACATTTTTCCAGGATCACATAACTACCCGCCAAAGCCACCTTGTAATCTTGGAGAAAGATATATTTGATTTAAAGAATTGCAGACAGATGCTATGTCTATACCCCATCCTTTCTGAAACATCTGTTTTCCTTTGAGTTAAAACTGCTGCATAGTTCATGTGTGGACACATGTGCACAGACATACGCATACTGTATATAACCTGTCATAGGTTAAACAGTTTAAAATCTAGAATTTCTCAATTTTCATACAGTAATCTTCCCAAATCAGAACTGAAGACAGAGTTTTTAGCTGATAGCAATAGCATTTCATAAGCAAAGTTTTCTTTATGGAAGTAATGAGAACAAATAAAACTGGATTCCTTAGAGGAAAAAATATATACTTGATTTTGACTTCAGCACTGATCTCAAAAATAATGAATTCCTAAAGGATAGGACAGTTTTCTAAGCAATTTAAGGCTATAGTGTTCTTTACAATTTAATAGTGCTATATCTGGCTTTTAAAATTGTATCAAATAAGCAGTGTACTGTGGGAGAATACTATATGGGAGAATATAATGTTTTGACATGAACTGTCTGCACATGAAATGTTCAGGGATTATGTTCAGGGCTGGAGTATTTAGTATTTAGGCTACATTATTTGATGTGGAGGGAGATAAATCTAGCCTCTGATATGTGGATAAAATTATTTGAATGTTGGAAATAATAGGATTCCAGATGTAGCCTTCTAAGAGAGGTAGAGCTTCATTCTGTTATTTTTATTACTTTTATTAGCCTTGTGTAAATAATTAGTACTCTTTCAAGACCTTATAAACACTTCATTCAGTGCTTCTTCATCTTTGTAGCCATGTTAGCATATTGTATTTGGCAGCTTTATTTTACCTTCATAATGATGCTGCATACTCAGTGGGTTTTTTCTTTAGATTTGATCTTGTAACTCAGGGTTGAGATGGGGACTCGCCAATTAAACCCTTTTCAAGGTGACTATTATGAATGGCTATTGAGAAATCATATAACACCTATCCTGTGGAAGTGCTGTACTTGTTACCAATGCATTTCCATGTATGATGCAAAGAACTAGCTTGGCCATCAACACCCCTAAATGGGGGGGGGTCCCTGTTCTAAATTATGATTAAAAAGATGGTGAGCTTGTATCTTCCCTTTCTTGAAGCATTCAGAATCTTGGGGTGGGGGTGGGGGTACAAGTGGCAGCCTACTCCAGAGGTTATTGAAGAGGTAGCCATCTATCACAGAGAAGGCTGTTTGCAAAAATAGCCACAGACTAATGATAGAAGTATGGGGCAGCAGTTCTAATCTACTGCAGTTGGAGATACAAATTGCAAGCAGAAGTCACTTAGGGGGTGACAAATTAGTGACTGAGAGTGATAGTATGGTTGATTATTCCTTTCCAGTCTCTTGAAATGACCCTCCCTCTTCCTAATTCAATCACTGGAAAAAATTAAGGTAAGTGTTTGAGGCAAAGGGGTGTTTTGAAGTAGGGTTTGCATTGCATTTGTATAATTAGAATACATGCTTCCCTTAGTTTTGTATAAAATATAGTGGAAAGTTGAGAAAATTATCAACAAACACCTTAGTCTGTCAGGCTACTGCAGCAAGGAAGTGCTGTGTGAGCTGGCAGATGTTTCTGTGTGTTGCCAGCTTGCATTGTATTTTAAGTATGGGAATACTTTTATCTGTTGAAACCATATATTTATGCAAAATGCACTGCCTTTATTACTCCAATAAAACATACCACAGGTTATTCTCAGGACATTTCTGGTTATAATCTTTGTTTTATGTGACATTTAGGCCTTAGCTGGACAAAATGCAAAATCAGCTTATTGCATAGAATTATTTCTTTTCCATGTGTTACTTTTGACTTAGAAGATTGAAACTTTTTTTTCTACCATACATTTACATTCACATTTTAACTGGAAGAATACAAGCTTCTCTACTTCATGACATAGTGATGGAGATTAAATTGAGTTTTGGCTCTTTATATCCACCAAACAAAATTGATCTCATGATGATAAAGCAGATGCTTACACGGTATTATTTTTGCCTACTGTCAAAATACTAAGCCACTTCATGCTTACTACCTGGCTTCATATTAGTACGTTAAAGCTTCCGTGAAATATTAAAAACATCCACTTTCCATTTTCCTTATCTAAAGTGGCTGTTAACTTTTTCTTTGTCTGGAGTTAACATTACATTATGTATATTACTGTCTATGTAAAACACCACAAATTTATTTTCTATCTTTTCATGAAGCTGTAATAAAACAATATGAAAACAAAAGTATTAAGGGGAACCATATGGATCAGATAAAATGCAAAATAAACCAAATAAAGAAGGGGTGTCAAACTCCTGGCCCACGGGCCGGACGCGTCATCCAGAAGCGGTGCCCACCCCATTGCCAGGGTCAGATGGGTCAGATAATGTAGGTTTATGTTCTGTCTTATAGGATCAGTCACAAAAGAGGCTCTGTTTTCCTTATATACTTACTGACTCTATGACATTAACTTAAATATTAAGTTAATGTTCTTCTCTTGTTTGTTCTTTTAAATAACCAGAATTGCTTCAGACAGAGCTTTTAACTCTGGATCACCTCCCTCTACTCCACCACCCCCATGTGTTATGAACAGTTTAGAGGAAGTCTTATAACATTTAAAAAAATCTAATCAAAGTTACACAAGCAAAGTGTGAGCACTGTCAAAATTCACTCTGGGCTTCACTCTCTGCTTCACTAGTACAAGCAGTTAATTGTGGTACACAACATTTGAGATGAATATGATATAGACTTAATCATTATAATTAAATGTTAAAATTATTTCTTGCTGCACTGTATCCCAAATCAAATGATTTATACTCCCAACATTGCAACATTGGAGAATACCAGTTTAAGAATTTGAGGATGAGAAGATAGTTTCACCACACACCTGCACTGTTAATGTTATAGTATAATTCTTATTAAAAATGTACAGATAACTCTCTAATAACAGCTTTTAGATCCCAAAATACTACTTCCCCAACTATAAATTAATTTTCCTTCTCAATTAAGCCTTCACTTTAATTCCAATTTCTTAGTCGCAGCTGAAGAGACTCAATTTGAGGCCTGATTCAACAAAATAAGCAGGAAACATTCTTATTATGCAGCATAAGTTGATTAAAGGTAAAGGTAAAGTTTCCCCCACACATGCGTGCTAGTCGTTTCCAACTCTAGGGGCCAGTGCTCATCTCCGTTTCAAAGCCAAAGAGCCAGCGCTTGTCCGAGGACGTCTCCGTGGTCACGGGGCCAGCATGACTAGACGCCAAAGGCGCACGGAACGCTGTTACCTTCCCACCGTAGTGCTCCCTATTTCTCTACTTGCATTTTTACGTGCTTTTGAACTGCTAGGTTGGCAGAAGCTGGGACGAGTAACAGGTGCTCACTCTGCTACGCGGCACTCGGGATTCGACCCACCAAACTGCCGACCTTCTGATCGACAAGCTCAGTGTCCTAACCCACTGAGCCACCGCGTCCCTACATAAGTTGATTACTATGTATTAAAATAAATGACAAACAACACCCCCCCCCCACTGCCGCCGCCACAATGCATTAAATCTAAAGACCACTAAATCAGTATTTTAGCATTGTGGACTTCGTATTTTCCCTCTCTATCTCTGTGAACTTTCCTTACATGTCTAGATTACAGCTGAGCAAGTACTTCAAATTCAGTCTACAAAAGGTGTTTGCGGCATAGAGAGAGTGAATGTACTGCCTATCTCTACCTTTAAGCAGCAAATCTTTACCTGAGATTGTGTAGCTGTCTCTGAAAAGGCCAAGCCTGTGAAAGGGCAAAGATGCTGTGTCTGCATCCCCATGTCTCCAAAGCTCTTGTTGAAGTTTCAGTCCAAACTACTATGTTGCTTGTTCTAGATATGGTTCCATTTTCTCAACAATCATACTGAACTTGCAGTTAACTGGAAATCATCTAAGAAGGTGTGCAGTTGTTTACAATAAGAAGAACTGAGAACCGAGCAGGGTTTCCACCCCTATAGTTAGTACCAGAGGTATAGCTTTCTGAGTTCTCCCAGGATCAGGACTATGCGTCCATTTTTCTCTTCTCAGTTAGAAATGAATATTCAGCATTCCACACAGAGCTTCAAGTCAAAAGCAACATGGAGAGATACCTAATTTCTTACTGTGCTACCATGTGTACAGTAATGAATCTACAAAGGGGACTTACTCCTCTATTAGTTACTCGCTTTGCAATGGCTTCTTTTTCTTTAAACTCTGCCTAAGCATTGTTGTTTCATTCCTCATGCTTCAGGCATATTAATGAAAATTACATTAGTGTTATTTTTCTGCTGATCCCGGCAGAAAAAATCCCAGCAATAGTGTCTAATTTATTTCAGCCTTAAACTCAGGGACTTTCCATGCTCAGGTGTTCATTCAATAAGTAATAATTATGTTGCATAAAGTGATTTCAGTAAGAAACAAAACCAATTCTTACTGAAAGAGAATACATGGCTGATTTTGCTTAATAGATATATTGAAATCGGCCGGTAGACCAAGACTAGCAAATGTATTTTGTAGGCATTGCGTTTGCATTTTGACTCTTGGCAGCTACCTGGGCAAGTCCTTGCAGATTTTTTGGGTAGGTTTTGCAGAAGTGGTTTGCTATTGCGTAGGTCTAGAAAGAGTTACAGCCCAAGGTCATCCACCTGGCTTTGCCTAAGGTGGGTCTAGAAACTTGGCCCTTTTATGACTTGTGGACTTCAACTTTCAGAATTCCTCAGCCACAAGTCATAAAAGGGCCAAGACCCCTGGTCTAGAACTTCCAGCTTCTTGGTTTCTAACCCAGTGCTTTAACCACTACACTAAACTGGCTCTACTCTCTTGTGATTAGCATGGCCCAATGAGGGACCAGGAACAGAATCAAACAGTTCAAGGTATCTTTTTCACTTTTTAGAAGAGGTCTTTGGCTTCCATTTTTAAGTTAATGGGCTTATTTAGCTGGCTTCATTTCACTAATATACTAAGTTCTCTGTATACAAATGGCTTCGTTTAGACTCCTTAGAGTTGTAAAATAAACTCTGTAAGCTCTTCTTATGAAAAAAAAAGCCCATAAAGGAAGCCAGGAATGCAGATTTGCTGAAGGATCTCCTGAGATCTCTCAAATAAAAAGTTTTTTATGTTACATAGTTCTGTTAGCCTTTATTATTTTCTTAGAGATGGAGATAGGATGACCTTATGTTATACTTCACAAAGGACTGTCCTCAATTTCAAAGGTACTTTCTATACCTTCACTTTTTCAAGGCAATAAAAAGAAGGAAGTATTTGTAATTACTCAACAATAGCTGGCACTTGGCAATCTGACTGGAATGGTACAGAGTTCTCCTGACCGCAACTTAGGTTATTTTTCTCTTCTGCAAGTTGCAATAATTATAACAACTGCATTTCCTATAAGAATGAATAAAGATGTGGCATAATTTGTATCTGTTTTTGTTCTTTACCTTGGTGATACACTCTTTAATAGTAATTTGTAAGAAGCTACTTTAAGCAAGAATTAGTTTTGCTTTTTGCATACCATCTTTCAAGAACCAGTGATGCCAGTAATCCCTTCATTATATTGAATAAAAGTCTTCTTCATGTGTTTGTAGAAAGAAGAGGGCAGGGCTCAAGCACCTTGGCTTCATCATCAGTCCTTGAGTTGATGAGGGGGAAAAAAATCTATAGGGAGGATGTAACACATCCAACTGAATGTGTTCACAAATTTTCCAGAAAAAGAAGCTTTATACAATTAGGTTCCTAACCTAGGCGGTGGTTGAAACAGTGTTTTGTTAAAGATGGTTACACCCTGCCTACAGACCTTGCTTGTCATCATAAGGGGATCTATTTGGTACAGCACAGATGTAAAACATGAAGCCCAAATGTTGCATACAGTCCCTTTTCAATTACTAGAATGCCTTTTATTTTCATTTTGCTCTTGGCTGTTCTCATTTTTTGTAACGTGCCGCTCAATGTGTTGGCACACAGGTATAACAAACGCAGTCCTCGAACCAATGGAAGCTATGTACCTGAAATGAAGAAAAGTCCAAAGAAACAAGATAAATGTCGTTATTTCTTTCAGCTTCTTTTCTTTTTATGATATATTCTAAAAAGCACTGCCTTTGGAAGTATAGGGAATAGCTGCTCAGTTGGCTTTAGTTGAATTCTCTCTGCTGGCTAAATCTGCCTGCATATTTTGTACACCGATACAAATAAAGTATATGACTAGAACAAAGGAACTAAACTTTTTCAAATTAGGCTTTATAATTCTTTGGCAGACAGATATAAAATGTAGCTCAAGGGATGAATCAGAGGGAAATAACGTAATCAGAGCAATATTATGGAGCATCCTTAGACAAAACTTGACTGACTTTCCTATCAGTTCTCAAAACAGAGTTTAATGTATACTTGTTGAATCCAGAATAAATCAAGATGTTGTCTTTTTACAAACATAAGGTAAAGGTAAAGGTTCCCCCGCACATGTGTGCTAGTTGTTTCCGACTCTAGGGGCCGGTGCTCATCTCCGTTTCAAAGCCGAAGAGCCAGCACTTGTCCGAGGACGTCTCCGTGGTCATGTGGCCAGCATGACTAGTTTACAAACATACTAGAATCTTAAAATGCCCATCATACTATTAGGATACATGTGCTGCTTATAGGAATTCATTCCTGAATTCACAATTTCAATAAGAGCATAAATGGGATTAATTTAGGGTTTAATTCAGTATAAACTAGTGATAGAGTAAATCATTTTGTCCAAACTTTTGGTTTCTCTTTAAGTTTAGGGTATTTTTATCCTTGTTATGTCTGGCAGTTGCCATATATGTGGGAGAAAGAAAAATCATGCTAATGTAGCCCTTTGCTTTTACTGATTTTAGTATAGATTTTTTAACATGTCTAGATTTAACAAACCTAGACATGCTTTTTGTCTCTGCTTTAGGCTGACGCCAGAGAACTTCAACCAATTCATTTCATTTATTAAAAGTATGCCTGAAAAGTATGCAACCTGCATCAAGTCCTTCTTTGGTCAAATACATTTGTTATGAATACCTAAACCACAGAAAACATTAAATGTTTCTGCTTGGTTTAAGATTCCCCCATTTTACAGCACCTCTACACATTTACATCTGTACACAATTAGTACTAATTTTTGCCATAGTCGAAAGGAATGGCATAAGTAATCTGCAGGTGTTTTGGCCATGGGAGTAGCCTTGCCACCCACATTTGGTGAGTGAGTCATGTATGTTTAACTCAATGGGAAGCCTGCCTAGAGATAATCAGTTACTTGTTTGCATATTTCTTTTATTTACATATCCCTTTATTATATAAAAGAACAATCAGCTTTAGGCAGGATTGCAACAACTATGTGAATGTCTTTGGGGAAAAGTACCAACTAACCACACCTCAAACCACTAGCTGCACATCATTTCTTTTTTGTTTCTTATTCCTCCACCCGCCCACAAATACAAACAGCAGGATAGAAGATTACTAAATACTGTATTGTATCTCAGCCTTCACTGCTAAGCTTGTAAGCCGCCCTGAGTCTTCGGAGAAGGGCGGGATATAAATGGAATTAAATAAATAAATAAATTATCCCTTTGTTTTTTAAATATTAGGGTGGAAAAGATTTTTTTTCTGTAAAACTGTAGAAACCATTAATTAAATAGATATCTTTATATATTGTAGTGCTTATTCTGTTTTAGCACTACAAAAGAAAACTACATTATATTATTCTGGTAGTTAAATTTAATGAGTCACTGCAAAAAACAAAATCATCCAGGCTAATAACTCTTTAATGCTTCTTGTTACAGTGGGTGTCAAGCAAAAGCTAGAAAATGCGTTAGACAGAAACCGGAAATGAGGCAGTCTGCCGAATCTACTCTAATCCCAACAGGTTACAGTAAATTTGTGCCAGAAGTAAAGTGCAATATCTTAGTGTTATGCACAGTTAATCAACTCTCTCCTTCAAATGCTATTAACTTCAGGCTGGTTAAACTATGCTACTAGATGTTGAATGCCAACTGACTGGCTGAGGGATTAGTCTTAAGTATTTGTTCTCTAATCCTAAATGTTTATAAATCAGCATTAATTACTGTAGAGGAAGGCAGTCATATTTGTGTTCTCATGAAGGCTTTATTTCACTTCATTGAATAATTTAGTGATGTATGCAACTAATAAATATAATATAAATTAATACAGATTAATATAAACGCAGCACAGTGAACTTTCTTCTTCCTATTCAGTATGATCTGTGCATGCTTAATTAGGACTAATCACAGTCATTATGGAAAGTTGTAAATTAAAAGCAATTAAAGGTTTGGGCACATTCCACATAGTTGAAGGTGAATAAGATTCAGAAGAATCTGGTGGGACAGAAGGTTGGCATGGATGAAAAGCATATGCAACCCACGTGTCTCTCCATTCTAAGAGCTGGATTTATGTTTGTGTCCGACCTGCTCAGTCTACTGTGCAGGTTTAGAGAATTCAAGAGCGTAATTATTTCAGTCACATAGCAGATGTGATGTAGGGAAATCTATGGAAGATGAACACCACTGAGGTACTGCAATTTGTCATAATACTTCAGATGCCAACAGATGTATTACGCTGTCACAGAGCCAAATGAAATGGGGTGGAAGGAAAGGTTTTTCCTTGACATTTTCCAGCGAGGAGACAATGCCACAGACAATCCACAAGCTTGGTCAAAAAGAAGGATAAGTCAACTCTGAAAATAGCCATGAACACTCTTGGCTGAATGGATGTGAATGATAAAGAGTGCATCTGCTCTTTTCATTCTTTTTAAAAATACACTTTATTAAATTTCTACAAAAATAAAATACAAACAAAAATTAAAAAGAAAAAATAGGGAAGAGGAAGGTTCAAAGGAATAAGGAAAGAATAAAAATAGGAAAAAGGTAACTTCCAGTTTACTTTGATATAGTCATAAATGCAAAATATATTAACCTTTTGGTAAAAATTCAATATTACATAGTATTTCTATAATCATAAACAATTCTAATTGTTAAACCTCAAGATTAATATAGCAGTTCTTTTTTTAGAAAAAGTTCAAAAGTGGGTTCCATGAAGAAACAAAGCTAGACAAAGTCTTTTATTTAATCAAGATAGTTAATTTTTGCAATTTTGGCCAATTCCATTAACTTCGCCATTCACTCTTACTTTGGGGAATCTGTAAGTCTTTCCTGTGTGCATATCTCGCTGCAGATATCATACACAAGAACAAAGTCCTTTTTTTTCCCTTCAGTTGCTTATCCTTCAAACCTAAAAGAATAAACTCCAGTTTCAATGGTATATTTATTTTTAGAATTCTCTGACTTAAAGTACAGATTTGATCACAGTAACTTTTAGCCTTCTTACATGTCTACAAAGGTGATAAAAGAAACCTTCACAGTGATTACATTTCCAACTCATCTCTTCTTTCTCATTCAGAAGACATAGCAGCAGGATTTTTCATTTTTCTAGATTTTGGTTTCTTGTATTATAGAAAGAAAAAATATGTTTTTATACATGATTGTGCTGACTCTTCTGGCAGATTATGGTGGATGCTGCTGCCTGTGAATGGCAGTGAGATGCTGCAAAACAGAACATTATAGCACCTTGCTACACTCTTGAAGTTGCATTGTGGTTCCCAAATGAGGTGCAAAATATAACTTCATCACAGCATTAATATCAAGTTCAAAAGTCTGTCCCTCTGTATGTGGACTAGAAAAAGAGATATCGGGTTGTTTTTCGTCTTAGATAACAACAGATCTGTTCAATCTGTGTGGTGTAAATGTATATTGTGCTGTGCTTCTTTAAGAGGACAGTCAGAGGGGGACTTAATCTCATACTTTTGGGACAACCTTTTATAACTACTATTCACAGGAGGGGTAGCTTATGGGTAAAACTGGAAAGAGGTAAGTAGGCATTGTGGGTTTTATTACATTCATTACAGCCAGTTCTTTTTCCTGTGTTTTGATCATTGGCATTCTATTAATATATGAATTTGGAGAAAATGTTTTCTCCTTCATTCTGAACTCCAAATTTTGATTTTCCCTGGCCTGATTATGAACTGGTCCTGATTTCTTTGCTCCCTGCTATTCTTCCCACTTGAATTTCTGGAATTTGAATGCCATTGTAACTGCATACAGTAAATGCCCTATTCTTTTTGTGTGTCTGAGATGTAATAGCTAAAAGAAAGTCTACTTCTCATTCTTATTTGTAAACTACTATATGTTGTACTATTGTATTTGATCTTCATGATTTCACTTTTCTACTGTTAACATTATTCATTCTTAATAATATAATGCTTCAACTATAACATACTGCTTGCAGACTTGTTGCTTAAAACATCTGACTCAAAAAGAAGTGTTTGTTATGTAATAGTACAGAGCATACTACCAACTCAAAAAATCCAAACACTTATGATTGTAAACCACCCAGAGTTACCTTGAGATAAAATGGACAGCCTATAAATTTTATAAAGAAATAAATAAAGCTTGAAGTTTGAAGTCCTCCAGTAAAAGAGTGCCCACTATACTTCTGTGTGATTTACTCTATAATGTTTTGTGCATTCATGGCGGATTTTCATTTTTATCTTAACCCCTTATTTGCGAATTACCATATTAGACAGAAGACTTACAGATATGACTAGGCAAGTTTATTCTCTTATTGTGTTAAAGAATGAAGCTCTCAGAAGAATCTGGAATTAAAGCCATTGTATATGACACGATTTAAATTCTTGGCTTTTCTTCATAATTTTTTTTTGGCTATTACCTTGAGGGGTGCAAAGGGCACCTGAGCAGTGTTGACAAAATGGTACTTTCTGGAAAGATTCTTGCCTTCTAGGTTCTTTGCCTACGGTTATAATATAGCATGGGGGGATTGACAGTGGCAGAAGTTCTCATAGCCTTGCCCACACCACTGATAGTGAGGAAGGGGTAAGATAGGCACATTTCATCTTAGTTGGACCAAATCTCTAAAGTGTACTTCCTTCCTCCTTACTTCAGCAATGCTGGGAGGATGGTAGTTGAAAAGGGTAGGTAAGGGCATCTGGTAGCCATAGGCAACCAGGTAGAAGAACTGGAATTTAGCATTGTCCTCTGGTCTGAAAATCTGATTATCCAAAGCCAATATTTGTACAATAACAAGTCTGAGGTCTTTGCATTATCCAAGTTCTTTCTTCTGCTATGCAGGCAACTTGTTTTGCATTTCTTTTACTGCTTCTTTTGCTGGGCTGTCCACTGTTTCACTACTAACAAAGAAGAATGGCTAACTTGTGTTCTGTCTTTTCCTTCAGTTTTAACAAATCATGTTCTTCAAACACAAGGAAAACATTGGTTTGGTTTGAAGTGAATGGTGCTTTGCCTAAAAACTGAGAATGCCCTCCCAAATTGAAATCTGTCCCTAGACATTGCATGAACTGTTAAATTAAGCTTTATATTGATGAAAAGAGAATTATGTTTTTCCAAATACTCAAGAACCACACTAGGAGTATGCAGCTATTTCGATGTAATCATATCTTTGGAAAAGGTGAGAAAGTACCACCATGTATCTCTACCATGTTATTGCCACCTTAATACTTACTTAATTCAAACACGTGTTCTCCAGGTCTGTGTGGCTACCATACAAGCCCAGAAAAAGACACTGTATCTTTAAAAAGGCACTACAGGTAGTCCTTAAGTTATGACTATAATGGGCCCTGCCCATTACTGCCCTTTACTGTCAGAAGTCAGGATAGCCATTAAATGAACTGTCTCACTTAATGACCATCCAATCCCTGATCTCCTGCTGCACTTATTATAAGGAGCTCAGGTGCCTCAAGAGCAGATCACATTGGGAATAAGAGCAAGCTTCCCCATCCTTTGGTCTCCCTTTGTCTCTCTCCCCCTTTGGAGCCAAAGAGTTCCACCTCCTTATACCATAAAGGTAGTCCTTGACTTAGAACAGTTCATTTAGTGACTGTTCAAAGTTACAATGGCATTGGAAAAAGTGATTTTTTGGTACGTGTTATGCTATGTGTTATGTTACGTTATGTTACATTATGTTACGTAGTAGCTTTCCAATTTCTACTGCGAAAATTATTACTTTCAGATGTATTTCAGTGTGCTCAAGAAACACAGAAGTGGAATAATTTTAGCTGAGGCAATATCATTTTATTTTATCATTTGCCATTTAAAATATGACTAATATTTAGTTACAGAGCGTGGATTTCCTGGGCAGCTGCACTCTTTAATAAGTCATATGAGAAGTATGAATGTTCACACCAATGAACTGTGACACATTGTTTAGTGTACCATAGAAAACTGCAAAGACCAAGAGGATATCTTGCTTTTTTTAAAAAAATATACATTATTCAACAATCAACTTTCTCTATCTCTCTGCCCTGCAGGTTTGTTTGGACTACAATTCCCATAATCCCCAGATATCTGCTAATTACAATCCTGACACATCTGAAAGGCAGCAGATTTGGAAAGATTACACTAAATGAACCTTAACACTTTCTTGATTTAATGGACAGAAGTGAACTATTGAATCATGTGTTGTTTTTTCATCTTTCTCTATAGAATATGGCTATCTCCGTCAAGGATTACACTATTCTCTGCATATTTAAGAGGAAGTAGGAGGATAATATGTAAGCAACAGAAGACAATTTGGTGCCATCTAGATATATACAGCAGCATAATTTCTGAGCATTGGCTCTTGCTGATTAATCGTATACTTTAGAATACAGAGGTATATCCTGTCACAAAATATCAGAAGTGATCATAAAAGACCCAGCACACAAGGTCTTTCTTATGAACCATTCTGATATTTTTCTTAGCATGAAAGAAATATGCTGATGACACCACTTTGTTAACTAGAAATAAAGAATACTTAGAAGAGCTCATTATGAAAGTTAAAGAAAAAAATTAACATTACTGGGTTAATGCTAAATCATAAGAAAACAAAATAATGTCCTTGATGAACCTTTCAGTGATGGTTATAGTCTTGGATACAGATAAGGATAGTGACAGTAAAGACTAAACATTTAAAGAATTAGTCTGTAATCATTTCACTGATAATATATAGCAATGAAAACTAGGCATTCAATAAAAGTGAGAGGGTGAATAATAGATAACTTTAAATAATGGTATGCAAGAAAACCCAATCAATTAGTCCTGGATGAAATATAGACTGGGTTAAATAAGTTGGTTGGATAGAAACAAAAGGATAATTTGGAATGACCTGGAATAGCTACAGTTTATTTGCTCAGGACAAGTTGAACAACATTCATGTATACAATTGCCAGGACTTAAACTTGATTCAATGCACCCATCTTCCAAGATGTCATTGCTTCACTTTATGCCCCATGTTGTTGAAAGGAATATTTTAAGAAGTCCCCTTAGAGCAGGGGTGTCAAACTGCCGGCCTGCGGGCCGGTTGCATCATGTAGAGGCTGCGCCCACCACAGCTCTGGTAATGCGAAAAAAGTCACATTACGTCACGACACAACACGTGATGCGGTGAGTTTGACACCTGTGCCTTAGAGTTTTAAAAAAGTTTTTTATGCCTATATTTTTAAATCATAGGAAAACATTGTAGATTCCCTTAGTTCTCCCATATTGATTGAAAATAGTAGTATCTCATTTTAATTGTCAGTTTTCTAACTCATGGTATGATACTTGTTGACATCAGTGCTATGTAGCAAGATAATGGGGCATGACTTTATTTTGTAGCAACATTAATGAATTACACATAATTGTGCTTAAATATTGAATAGTTAAAATTTCAGCTACTAGCCAGATAAACACATACTGTATAAAAGAAAACTTGTCCCTTAATGTTTGGTTGTGACTAATTGACCTACAGTGCCTCTATTTCAGGGGAAAGGGCTCTTTACTGAGAGGACAGTGAATCTATAGACCCTGAGAAAATATTGCAATATCATTCTTTATTTCATTTATATATTTAAAATGCTACATGCACTATTCTTGTAATCGGAAATCATTTCTTTGCTCTCTTTCAAAAATCTCATTTTCCCAGCCAACTCTCTTGGTTCAGTCTGCTAATATATTTGTTGCAGAAATCACCTTCAGAGATCAAACTGGTATATTTTCATTGTATACATATCCCAATATTTCAGTCAATATGCCTTCTAAAAAAAACTATGAAAACGGTGACATGAGACAAAAGAGACATTACATATTTCTAGCATCTTTTAACTAGAAAAGTTTTCTTCTTTTCTGTGAAGAAAAATAAGCATTAAAATCAGCCTCAGGGGTTTGTAAAGCATCAACCAGAACATTTAAATGATCAGACGGAAGATTTCCAAAACTAAATCATATGTTATCAGGTTGTAGTTTTCCGTGTTAAGATTCAAAATTATCTGTTTTTGTCCTAGGTAACTAATTTGTCAGGGCAAGTTTACACAAAATCTTCCTGAACTCTTCTGGGATAGAACTCTTAGTGAGGTATTTAGTACAGTATGTTTTGCCAAAGCACATTTTATTAAGAGCATACTAGAAGAAACTTGCTCTTCAGTTCGTAGACTACCCGTGGACTGTACACTAGCCTGTTTCTCTGGGGGAAAAATGAATGAGTACAAAACTGCAACACAAGCAAAAGAAAACCTTCATAATCTCTGTGAAAGAATAATGCAAGCTGTGATATTCCTTTAATTTATATGATATATAGTCTGATCCAAATATAGTATTTGTGGATCCCCTTGCATTTCAGGCATACTGTAGATTAAATGTAAAGCTTCTGTAGATAGATGAAGATTTAGAGAACTGATTTCAAAGAGCAGTTATATCATTGGAAAATGTATCATGTGAAGCAAACCACTCTTTAGCAGTTTTTGTACGCACCTGCAAAATAGAAAACCGTGGATGTCTTAGGAGTAGAACATATTCTTTTAAAATAAATGTTTTGGATGTATTTTAAGAACAATATTTCTTCCTTTGATTTTATTCTGACTTCCAGGCCTGTTGAATATTAATTTAATGAAATAACTTTTTATTAGTACCCTAAGTGCTGGTATTTTGGAGTATTTCATTGCTTTGTTTATTTGAGATTGCATCAGCAAAATACTTTGGTCTTGCAGTGAACCGATAATTTGATTTTAATAGCATTTCCATGTCTATGACACTTTGAAGAGTTATGAATCAGCAATGAAATATTGTAAACCATTTAACCTCATATGTGCTGGAGTGCAAATAAAAAATAAATATGAAAATCTGGAGTTAAGGCTAGCCAACCACAATTAAGCATGTTTAAATTCTATTAATTTAAATGGTATAGTTGTTTCTGTCTGCCAGCCTGGGTCCCTCCTTCTTCCCTTCTTTTCTAAAATCAACTGGATTAAATTAAAAAGTATTTTGTTTGGGGCAGTTCATGCTTCTCATTTTGAATCTAGATAATTTTAAATAGTTTTATGATGGAGTTATGTGACTATGGGAGATTGAGAATTTTGTGTGTTTGACTGCCTGACCTACAGCTATAATGAGCCTTCCTTCCTTCTTTCCTTCCTTCCTTCCTTCCTTCCTTCCTTCCTTCCTTCCTTCCTTCCTTCCTTCCTTCCTTCCTTCCTTCCTTCTCAAAGAAATTGAAATAGTAAGAGACTTTATTTTCCTAGACAAAAAAAGAGGATTGTAGTCATGAAACACAGAGAAAATTTATACTTGATAGAAAGATTATGATAAACCTAGACACAATATTAAAGTGTACATATGTACTACTGACAAAGGTATGTATTTTCAAAGCCATGGCTTTCCCAGGTGCAATTTATGGTTGTGAAAGATGGACTGAATGAAAAGAAGAAAAGATGTCTTTGAAGTGACTTGAAGAAAATTGTTGAGAACACTGAATAGGGGGATGAAGAAATAAACACATACAATATAGTGTAAATCAGCCATATCAAACTTGTGATGTCACGTGACATCATGTGATGTATCACGATTCCCCCCCCATTGGCAGCAATGGGGTGGGTGCAGTTTCAGTATGATGCAGTTTGACATGCCTGGTGTAAATCAAGATTGCATGCTAGAAGCACTAATAAATAAGCTTAAAATTTGAACACATAATGTGAAGACAAGAGTAATTGGAGGCAACTATGTTACTTGACAAAACAGGATGCAAAGAAAAGACTGACAGAAGAAAGGCTGGTTAAATATTATCACTGATTACACAAACATTAGGGTACAGACTGGAGATATCACATAGATAATACATTGCTTCCAAGGTTGCAGTACTTTTCAAGAACTTTTGAAAATTCATCCTATTCGGACATGATGGGAACCAGGTCTTTCAGATTTTCAGTATAAATTTAAGATCCCTCCATTTAGGTTTTGAGTTGAATTTGCATAATTTCATTCAATATGTCACTGTTCTTACCATTCTATTTCTGTCTTTTTAATATTCAGGTAATTTACTTGAGAATTGCTTTATGACATAGAGTGTTTTGCTTCCTTATGTGTTCTATCATCCAATGTACACAAAGATCAGGTGAGGAGGTAGATCAGGTGAGGAAGTGAACTATTAGTAGGGTTGATCAAAAGCAAATTCCAGTATTGCAGATACCAACCTGAGATTTTGGGTTATACTTCAGGACCAAGGAGAGCAACCTTGCAGTATTAAAGTGCTTTTTCAAAAGACAATTGGACTTCCTTTGTTTTGTTCCTTGAAGGCATTTCACTTCTCATCCAAGAAGCTTTTTCAGTTCTGATTCAGTCAGCCAGAACTGAAGAAGCTTCTTGGATGAGAAGCAAAATGTCTTCAAGGAAAAAAAAACAAGGAAAGTCCAATTGCCTTTTGAAAAAGCAGCTTTCGGACAACCATAATCTAGATCAGGGCTTCTCAACCGGTGGTACACGTACCACCTATTGTACATTAGCACATGGCAGGTGGTATGCGGCCCTGCCCAGCCAAGTGTAGTGGGGGAGAGAACTAGCCAGCGCAGCGCAGGACTTACTGTAAGAGCGTCCTCCGGAGTTGCAGAGTGGCTATGGCGAGACAAAGGCCCCAGGCTCACTTCCGGCTCACCCAGATGAGAAAGGAGGATGGTGGGGTGGAGACTAAAGAAGCTATAAAAGGAGGCAGTTTGGGCGGGAGAGGGAGAGAGAAAAAAAGAAGCAGCCTTAGGAGGAGGCAGAGTCAGCTGTAGCTGCACCGAAGGGAAAGGAGGAGGAGGGTGGGGGGGAGAGGAGAGGAAATCAAGCAGGCCAGCCATGAGCCGATCTACAACTTCTGTGGCAGCCACCTGTCCTGGCAGAAACAAACAGGCAAGAAACGCAGCGGGGAAGGGGTCGCCCTCCATGAGGAATGAAGAAAGGCAACATCAGCTGGAAGTGAGGCAGGGAGGGAGAGAGGGAGATGGAGAGTAGAAGTATTCTTACGTGCTTTTGTGACTTTGAAGTTCTGGGATTTGTGCAATGTGTGCTTTGTGTTCTTAAGGAGTATTTGACAATTTCTATTTGGCTAATGGCTGATGTCTTGTGTTAGGTTCTATTGCTCTGCTATTGTTAGCTGTAAATTTAGCTGCAAGGGATTTTGAAGTGTTTTTCTCCTGAATGGATTTTGCCTGTAGCATTCCTTTACTTATGAATGGAGGCATTTGGGGACGCTGCCTTAGCTGGCAGCCAATACTTAACTACATTTTTTTCCTCCTTAAGTACTGGCTGCCAGCTCCTTAACTTTCCTTTCTAGCCGGTAGCTAATTCTTAAAGGGGAATGAGCCTTTTTAAGCTAGTTCCCTCAGCAACTTGTCTTTTCTGTCTCTGGAGGCTTTTCCTTGTTTGATAAATATATGGAAGAGAGACTGTTTATTGGGAATATATTACTCCCTAGCTTAATATCTCATAAAGTACAGTCATGTATTCTATGAAAACAACTAGAAAACCTAACCAAATAGCACTCTAAGGCCAGGTAATTTTTCTAATTATCTAATTTTTCTAATATGGTATAGATATTGATTAGAAGCATTATCTGTAATAATATGTCCACTGTTGGATAAAGAGATTTTATTTAATGTACTGGATATATGCCCTGCTGCTTCCACATAAAGCCAGGAATAGGAGAATGTATGGACCTGTACTACAGGTTAAATGCTAATGATATGTCTCACAATGAGGATTGCTCATCTGTTTGCAAGAGTATGCTTTTCACAATAATCCTACCCAGCCTTATACTTTCTTGAGAAGGAAGAGGACAATAAGCTCTCATCTTACAAGTTCCAATTTTAAAGGTCAGTAAGAGTTCATATATCTGTTTTACTATAATATCTGATCACTGGTAAATAATAAGTAGTAGAAAAAATAACAGGGTGGAAGCACCATTAAATTGATGCTTAGTCTTTTTAATGGAGGGTTTTCCTCAAGGAGATATCTATTCTTCTTCAAATGTCTCCACTCGGTCTAGATCAGCTTTGCTTGATGCTACATTACATTGCACTAATTGCTCTTCCATTCCTAGTGCTTTTTGAGCTCCTGGTGGTGATATCATAAAAGCCTGAATATGTGCAATTAACTTATTTTGCTTTTTTTCATTTGATGAAGTTACCATTTAAACAAATGGGGGAATCTACGGTATTTGTTTACTTTTTCCACACTCAAACACACATTTCTAACCATCATTATGGGTTACATCTAAGTAAAATAGTCTCAGAACATATAATTAATGTTCTGATAAGACATCTGAAATACTTTGTTTGTTTATAATATGCATATACTGCTGACTCCACAAGAACTCCTTGAGGTTAAAAATATTTCATAAATTCAGGGGAAAAATACATGAGAATAAATCACATTGTCCACTCCAGGGCCCACAGTATAGCAACATGCTAGATATTAAAAATTTATAATTGAGTTCTGTCTGAACTACCCTCTTAAATCCCATCAAAGTGGGTGCCAAAAACTGATGACACAGCTCCCTCACATCTTTTATTAATTTGCTTATCATGTCTATATTTCACAAATTTCATTATGACTCATCTTCTGGTGAGAAAATTAGGGATGTAGGCTAAAGTAGGTGCATCACATTAAAAAAAATTAAGTCCAAAGCTGAACCCAGTCCATATGCATGTTGTGACCCCATTTTTCATTCTTCTCTCTCCCATTATAAAATATTAAGTGCAGCTGTGATCATTGAAAGGTGCCCAGCCCAATTTTAATTTATCCTGTTGCTGAGGTTGTTATTTTCTGATTGATTTAAGCCAAAACTTTTAAAATCAATATATAAGTACTATTGAAAAGTCCCAAGGTCAAATATTCTATAGGTTTCAATTCTATTGCTTCAGTCTTTACATCTGGCAAGTATCCACTCTCGGCAGATACTGTATATAATGTAAATCTTTCATTCTTACTTTTCTTTCTTTCCTTGCCTCTGTTCTGTTTTCTAGGACTTGGCTCTCTTTGTATGGAAGATTATTACAAGTCAGGTCACACAGTCCTTCTGTGCTGTTTGCTCCTGAATCAATCTCTTCCACATCAAGAGGTTTAATGGGTGCACAGAACCCACATATTGTCCTTGCTTGACTGACCCCGCGATCGTGTGGTTGCTACCATATAGGGACAATCAGTCCCAGAGCAAATATCAGGTGGAATTTGCTTATGATCTTCTCAGTGTATATGCAGCCAGAGTAATTATCTAAAATTTCACACGACTGAGTTCATATTCCATTTGCTCATATTCCATAGTGTTCTCATTCTAAATGTACTAATTTTTATTTACCATTTCTTCAGTTATGGTATAAGGATGTCTCAAGCCCATTCCATTTTCCCATCTCTCTATTTTCTTTTTTAGTACAGATGGTATACTGTATGAATCTTGTGCTGTCCCAGGTGTCTTCCTTTGGGCCGAATCATTCATATATTGTAATTCTTTGATTATTTTGAGCCATCCAAAGATGTTGAGTGTTGAGTGGCTTATTACTTTACTACATTTTATATAATATTGCTAACTCCAAATGTGTTTAGCAGGATGAGTAGGATTGTATGTATTTGTATGTATGGAAGCATGTACAGTCCTCAGTTAATGACTACCCTGTTCAGCAACTGTTCAAACATAGAATAGTTGCTGAAAAAATAGCTTTATGACTGGTCCTTAAACTTACAACTGTCACAGCATCCCACAGTCATCTGATCACCATTTGCAAGTTTCACTGCTGATTTCTGACAAGCTGTCAGTAATTATAAGTCACAGTCATGTGATGTTGCATTTAAAGACTAAAGATGATTCACTTAACAACTGCAATGGAACTGACATTATAAGTGGCATGCTCACATGATGTTTCATTTTAGGACTTCATCACTGAACAATGGAGTTGCTAGTTCCATTTGCAATTATTAACTGAGAACTACCTGTATATTCAGCAGTCAACTCAATTTGTTGAATTACCTTAGGGACCATATTCTCCCAACTGTTCCTTCCCATACAATGCAGTCTGGCAGGTTGGCCAAGGAAGTCAGCCAAAGAATGTTGAGTGGTAGAGATTGGGAAATGTGCCTTCTCTGTCATAGCCCCTATCTTCTGGTACATTCTCCCTTTATAGATGAGGATAACCCTGACCCTATTGGCCTTTTGTACAGCCATGATGACCAGGTTATGTGCCCAGACCTGTGCCTCCAATGTGTTAAGGACCCCATTTCTTGATTATATTAACATCTATGGCAATAGTTTTAGTTGGTGACCATATAATATTTATACTGTAGTGTTTTATTTTACATTTTTATGATGAACATTGCCCAGAGTCACTGGCTGAAATGGGCGGCCATAGAAAACAAATAAATACATTTTTCATGATCATAGATTGTATTTGTTGTATCTTGTCTAATTCCTTGCTCTGTGAACTATGCATTAAACCTTTACAGTGTGAGGGGAATCTATAGCTGTACTAAGTAGACAATATTCCTCCTAATATTCAGGTTTTTAAATCTACTTTTTAAAAATGTCAACCCTCTGTTCCTTGTCCTGCTCTTTCTTTCAGCAGAAAAGATCTGCCCTTCCTGCAAGCTTTTAGATATTTATAGACTATTATCATATCTCCAGTGTTCTGTTTTGCAAGCTAAAGATGTCCTGCTTCTTTAATCATACTTTATATGGATTGGCTTCTGAGCTCTTATTTCTGGTAGCTTTCCTCTGGACATTCTCCAGCTTTCTCCCTCTTCATCTCTCTTTTAAACAATTCTGCCTAGAATGCTACAAGAGTACAATAGTATGATGTCCCTCAGTGCTTCTGTTAATGTAGCCTAATATTGTTTTGGTTTTTTAGCTGCAGCATCACATTGCCTGCTTATCTTTAGCTGGTGGCCATGAACTCCTGGCTCAGAGATGGCAAATTAGTCTCCCAGAACTATAAACCTGGGGAGCTCCATTGCCACACAGAATCCAGGACCACAGGGAGGGATGCTGCCACACCTCTATCTCCTATCACATGTGCTGAAGATTTCTAAATATACTTTTTGGCCTCTTGCTTCCCCCTAATGAGCAGCCATTTTTTTTAATGCCCAGCCATTTTCTACTTGAATCTGTGCCTGTGTCTCCCCACTTAATTTTGCTTAAAGTTCTCTTAATAAAATTTGCACATCTCTTGGCAAACATATGACCTTTTACCTCTGGGAAATATAGCCCATTCCTGTCTAAGGTTCCCTTATAGTCATAATCTAACATGCCCATGGCTATTACGGATGCAGAATGCAAAGTCTGGTGCCTTTGAGAGCTATTCTGAATGCTTCAGCTTGTGTTCAGCATTGTGAAGTTGTGCTGGCAGTGTTTTTCTTCAACTTTTCACAAAACTAATTGTACTATGAAAATGGGAGAAAAACGGGTCATGTTAAAAAAAAAACACCACAGCATTGCTGACATTCAGTTTTGCCTTTGCTTGAAAAGCTAGATGGCTGAGGTTTGTCAGGCAATGAAGAGTGTTTTTCTGTGGGCGCATGTATGAGAAACTTAATCAACTGAAGTTTCACATGAATGACAGTTTGCTTGCTAATCAGTGGGTGAGACTGTCTGTCTGTACTGACACATTGCCTGTGTCTTTTTTATGCCAGACTTGACAAAAAAAAAGAAGCCATTCAGTTTGCAACTGGAAGCTAAAAAAATGTTCTTTCCTTCAGAACACATAGACATTTTAATTTGTCTTAAATTTGTTGACCAGAGAGCAAAGGCATCCACAGAGGGGTAGAGCAAGGGAGACAAATGACAAAACAAAGCAATGCAAACCACACAGCTTACATATTTGTAAGTTTGAAAGACCACAGCTTGCATCATGATGTCCCAGTGCACATTTCCCCTTTTCTTCATCATCGTGGTTTGAACCATATTGCTATACCAGAAGGACATTTCTTTCATAAAAAAATGCATTTTAGGGTTCCAGGCCACATGCTTAGTTATTCAGTAGTTAACATGTTGTGTTGTTATATGCATTAAGCCATAGTTTGCTTAACAAACCATAATTGGTTGCTTTTGTTTATTGTTGTAAGCAATACCATTGCTTGCAAGCCACAGTTTAGCAACACTAAATATCACATACTATGGCTTCATGTGATGTATGAATCTAGCCTGACCTTTAGTAATGCCTTGTGACAACTTTTGAATAGACGAATGTGACCCACAGTGAAATGTTGCAGCACAGAAAGCTATTTTTAGAGTTCCAGCCAGTCTTATTAGTAAAATAAGATTTTGTATATTTAATGGGAGAACGTTCTGACTTTCATTCCGCTGAAATCCAGTTTCTCATTGCTTTAGGAAAGTATGCAAATAATTTAACCACTTCCCCATTCATAGATCATTTTCCATACCAAAGTACTTGGGGAAAAAATAAAAGTAGTCTCTCAAAATATCTGCTCTCAGAGGGCTTTTCTAAATAAATGCTATATCCCTGAATTGTTCCAAGATTATAGAAAGTTGTCTCTGTGGTTTTAGAAACAGTTGTAAAGGAAATATCATGATGTCCGCATCCCCCCCCCAAAAAAATAATATAAGATCAGAAATGGTTACCTTGGGTTGTTTCGGATTTCAACGTTTGCTAACAAAACCAATTACAAGAGCTCATGGAAACTGACAAAAACAGGTATTATGATGTCACAATACAAGCTCCTCCCTTTTATCCTCCATTTACATCATAGCACTGGACATACCTTTAGTAACTTTCCCACCTCATACCCTCTTGGATATCTCCGCCTACAGCATCCCTCTTAGAAAGGGTGGTCATCCTAGATCTAGTTTGTCTCTCAAGCAAACCCAGGAAAAAGTACATTTCTTACATTTTTTAATTTTAGGCTACCAACTTTTCAATATAGTTACCAAAGGCATTGCTGATAATAAGATTTTAACTATGAGATAAAGGCTAGATGGCTGTTGCTCTTGCTTTCCATAGATAGGAAGACAGATTGCAAATCCGCAAGCAAAGGCTCCAGAAATAACACTTTAAATAAAGAATTTGGTTGTGTGCCAGGAAAAGGCACTTGTGTTCTGTCACTGGTGCCTCATGTTAAACGGTGACAGGCTACATATTGTAGTGCAGTCGTTCGAACAGCAGTGGGAAGCTAATCAATGTGCTAGGTGAAGTGGTTTAAAAGGAGGATTAGCAGGGTGAATGTTTTCCTTGCAGCCTTCCATGATAGAACATAAACATTGGTCTCTATTATAAAACACTGTCTTGGGAGTTTTGATGTTCAGAACCAACAGAATGGATTTGCTGTGCTTGCTCATGCAGTTACTGGCAATTGTTTAATTCTGCTCTTGAGAATTAGCCATCTTTTGTGTGTCATTTACTTTTACATCGGTAGAGGTTTGCTTTCTGCCATTGATCACATCACCTTTTTGTTGCTCTTGTTGCAGAACTTTTGTTCAACATTTCATTCCTCACTCCCCTTCCCCAAGCACAAGGTCTCACTTTTAGGTACCTATCTTCTCTGGTACATATTCTCACCTCCCACATCCCTTGTAAGAACCATTGCTTAGTCGCAGCAACAGCAGTTGAAAGAGGCTGTTTCTTTCCTTAGGTGATGTTTTGTAGACATTTTACAAGTATCATGCCAAAATACATTCATATTAATAAAAGTTTATGTTTTTCATTTGCAGGTTGTAGCTCTACCACCACTAAAAATACTTTTTCTCACCATGTCACTTTTTTAGAGTGAAAGTGGGATTGCATTTGCTGTGCTAGAGCAGAACTTTATTCAACCATTCTGCAGTTTTGTTTGTTGCCTGTTTTGTAATGCTGTAACTCCTCTGAATGCAAATTCGTTCAGTTGAAATTAGGTATACTGCCTAGAGTACAGTTCTAAGGGTCAGGCTACGTGGTATTAAAGTTGATTATGAAGCATCAGTCCTCTGGGTTTTGTTTTCAAGCAAATGGTAGATTGAGATTATTTATTGAAGATTTGTAGTACCAGCCAGCAAAACAGCTTCATTCCTGCAATCTTCTTCCAAAAAAAGACTGTCTTAATGAAATCTCACAAAAATTTTTTGAAAAAGAGAAGGATCTTTTACAGAGAGAACTTTTTCTCCCCCTTCAGAGTCCCTGTGTTTGCTGAGAAGGATTAAAAAATATCGAGAGTAGGAATGAGATAATTTGATCTTAAATTTCAATTTAAAATATGTTTGATTCCTGTACTAGTTCTGAGAGGAGAATGTAGGAAGTCTGATTCAATAGCTGTATTGAAGATTCAAATATTAGATTGACAGTTGATTTGTACTTCGACCATCCTGTCTCAAAAACCACATTCATTTTTATGATTGGAGATAATGTTTTTTTAAAAATAAGAATTTAAATATTTAAAAATAAACACTTTCCCTATGAAAGTGTTTAGAATATACTTGCAGATGAATGTCCAGATTTACAATTAATTTTGGGACTTGGGGAATTTGAAAGAAGCAGTAAATTTGGATGTGATAAATTAATTTGAGTTATACTTTATAATAAAACACAAATTGTCTATATTAGTAATTGCCAATCTTCAAAGCTTGAAATAACCTTTTAAAAAGTCCTTTAAAGTCCTCTATGGCATGAGGCCAGGTTATTGGAGGGTCTAGCTCTCCTGGATTACATCTGCCTGTCCCACTAGATCTGGCAGACAGCACATGCTTTGGGTCCCGTCTGCTAGGGATTTACACATGGTGGGCCCCAGGAGGCTGGCCTTCTCTGCTGTGGCTCCCTCTTTATGAAACATTCTCCTCTCTCTCCCAAAGTGAGTTTAGCTCCATTGCTTTTAATATTCCGTAGGTTCCTCAAGACCTGGGTATGTCATCCAGCACAGGGGTCTCAGGGCACTGAGATTATCTTAATGTCTCTAGCATTTAACTTACTATCTCTTGTACCAGATGATTTTATTTTTAATAATGACTTTTTAAATAATTATTTTTATAAATTTATTGTTGCGTTTTAAGCATTGTAACCACTTGGAATCACTTCATCTGAGAGAAGTGGCCATATAAATTTACTAAAATATAATTTGTAATGGAAAATGGAAATTGCTTTAGTCACTACAGCATAAGGAGATGCATGTACTGAATATACTTATATCTGAATACTGCATACCAGAGAGGGAAAGTAAACTGTTTTTAATGCTTCCCTACCTAATCCCCCATTCCTGCCTGCAGTGAGGCAAATCTGTTTGACAGAATGAATTATGCAGGCAACCAAGCTGAGTTGAGTAATCTCAATGCAGGGGTGTGTTAATTCAGACTGTTTCTTTAAAATTCATGCCTGCCCTACAAGTGTCATGTTAAAAATCTAGGAGCTGTAAAGCTCTCAAAGTGTAAAGCTCTCAAAGCTGAATTAACTTACCTCACCTATATTTACACCTCCACACACACCAAAAATTATATGTTGAGGAAAAGGCTAGGTGAGAACCTTTTGACATCTGACCAGCAGTGTTTTTAAATACAGCACAGCCCTTAATTTGCATCTGTAATGCTGCAGCCGGTTAACTGACTTACCACCTTCACTGTTCCATGTGGCAACCAGACCATGATATTGTGTGTGGAATTATAGTGATACCTTATTCCAGTTTGATGGAAAATATGACAGTACAGTCATAATTGCAAGCAACTCTGTAGGAAGATTTATTTATTTATTTATTTTATTTTAATTCCATTTATATCCCGCCCTTCTCCGAAGACTCAGGGCGGCTTACAAGCTTAGCAGTAGCCTTCATTCTATGTATATGCCTGCTTATTAGGGCTTTCACACACACCCCAAGCGGCAGTATTACAAAGTCAGCTTAATTGCCCCCAACAATCTGGGTCCTCATTTTACCTACCTCGGAAGGATGGAAGGCTGAGTCAACCTTGAGATGCCATGTTGGAACTGTCTTTTTAGATAATCTGAAGGATTTATTAAATGGACTGTTAATGATAGAGCTGAGTGAGTTGTCATAGCCTTAAAGTTAGATTAGTATCTGTTCAATAAATGAGAAAAACATCAAATTAAAGTGGAATTTTGATTTTCCATTTCTCAAATGATGTAATTTAGTATTTACTATTTGTTCCTTAAGAAACCCTATCTAAACTAAACACAATAACAGACAGCTCCAGTTTTTCTTTCTGTAAGGCTGCTCTTACTCCCAGTCCCAAGGGTAATTTTTATTTCAAAAGGCAACTGGTCTTTTGTGTTTGTGTGTTGGGGGGGTTTCCTTTGAAAGCATTTTGCTTCTCATTCAAGAAGCTTCTTCAGTTGTATCTGGGTGGGGGAATGGAAAGATTTATATTCTTTGTAGTCATCTGGTTGTTTTACTCCTTTTTTTAAAAAAAACTCCTAGACTCTTCACCTGCTTCTCCTCTTCCCATTTTCATTGATATGTCTTGACCAATAGCTGCTGAACTGGTGAACTCCTTGCTCCTGTTGTGAAGGTCAGCCTCTTTCCTAAAAGGCTGCTGGTTTCTGTGTGTAAAAAGAATCAAGCACCCATTTCATAAGGATATCAGCCACTACTCACTGGTGGTTAGCAAAAAAACAAAAACAAAAAACACCACAGTGGAGGAGGCTCTCTTTGCTGCCTGTGTTAGTGTTGCTGCAACTATGATCTCAATTATTGCCTGCAAATCTCTGTGAGTATTATCATCTTATTACATATTCAACTGAAACAGTGCTGGGCAAAAGACATTTCAATGTTTGTGCCAGCATCCTCTCTGCTAAGTGAGGCTAATTCATTTTGTACTTCACACTCTTCCTTAAGCAAACCTGGTGGATGTGAAGGTTAAGTTGCCTTACAAAGGATTGGTTCCTCCCCACCCCTTTTATCTGTCTGTCTGAAAGGCATACTAATTGTGTGGTTGAGTGCTCTTTCCAACCTCATGGCTCTTTCCAAACAAGCACACCTTAATCAAGTGGTCACTTGAATGCTGTCAAGAGGCTAGCCTTTCAAAGATGCCCTTTGTTTAATTCCAGTTGTCTGATTAATTGGACATTTGAGAGACAGTTAATTGATTGATGAACAATTAAAGAAGAGTTGGCTTCTCTCTTGAAATAAGATGCATTCAACAGTTAAGTCTTGAAGTTTGTCTCTTGGGGAAATTCCTCAGCATTTAGTTATTACCTGGATCTGTTTTGGTCTGTAACCTTAGAAACATGCAATGCAAACACATTAGTGAAGCTTCTAAATAACCCAGACACGATGCACATTGCTTCTTTGAAGCTGTCAGAATTGGTTAAATACAAGAAGAAGAAAACCTGAGTAGAAGAGCTCCTGCACAAGCCATACAAGTTTTAAGTTCTTCTTGTAATTTAAAGAAGATGGGAGAATTTGTCATGAGATTGGCTTAGCATTCCCTTCATTAATTTCTTGTTTTTCAGTCTTAATTAATTTAACCTTGGTTACTCAAATTCATCACTGTTAATTACCATCTCTGTAGCAATTACATGGTAAACAGTGAACATCTTTTTTTTAATGGAAGTAATAACAACCTGACACAATACGGGATAATGAGAAAATAACAGTTGAAAAGGATACGTATATCATTTAAGTGTGGGCCCTGCAATGCAGATTTTAGGTAATGTGGGAAGCATAATTAAGCTTTAAGTTACATCTTTTATGATTAGCAGATTTTTTTTATACCATTGCATATAAATATTGTAGAAATGAAATTCCATACTGCTTGAAGATGTTTCTGAAGCCTGCAATGCTGGCCGAAAGTTTACACATTCTTATAAAAACAAATAATCCTTGTTTCAGAAAATGCGTTAGAATTTCATGGAAACCCAGGAATACCGCATGCTGTAGAGCAGGGGACCCCGACCTATGGGCTGTGGTCTACTACTGGGCTGTGGCCTGCTGGCCACCGGGACACAGGACAGGCTGACCAGTGTGTGTGTGTGTGTGTTTGTGTGAGCACGCGCGCGCACTCACCTCCACTCATGCTAGCACTGCCGCTACACAAATGGGGCACCATGTGTCAAAATGGGCTGCGTTAAAATAGGTTGGCACTAGCGCCCACATGGCAAAAATGGGGCAGTGCTAGCAGGTGTTATATGGGCACTAGCACCACCCTGTTTGTATTGCATGTGCTTGCAGCCCTGTTTGTGTGTGTGTGGGTGTGTATGTGTGGGTGTGCACGTAAAATGCTTCCCCTTCCCTTTCCTTCTGGTCCACCAACCGAGAAATGTTGGAGACCTCTGCTCTAGATTGTCGTAACTCAAACACTATGTATGGCTCCTACCCAACTTGCCCCCACTTTTTGACCCCCAGATTCCCAACCACAACCATGTTACTAAAATTCAGATTTGCTTGCATTCTTTTTTCCAGCAGCCAGTGAGAATAATTATGGGAAAGAGACACTGATCTTTGGCATGATTTTTTTTAGTTTAGTGGTGTTCTAATTGTAACCAAAATTTAGCCCTAAATTGAGGGTGAAAGTTCATTCTCCAAGCTTGTGGGTTGGTTTCCGAATGTTTCCTTATCAGGCTAGGTAACATCTTCAGCGGAGTTTATGGGATATCAGTGTCAGTGTTCTTCTGTTTATAAGGGCTTCAAGTGTGGGTGTGTCAAGTGAGGGTCTTGTGATGGGTCAGGTGTGAGTCATCAATGAGAATCTTGTGATGGGGAGGTTACATCAGCTTAGGGTCATTGGGAGATTAACTGCTGGGGGGGGAGGGTTGGTGCTGTCCCTGGTTGGCTTTGCAGTTGATCTGGATTCTGAGGTTTTCGTAGGCTGGTTGTAGGTCGATGTGTCTGTTGATGGAATTGCTTGTGGAGTGCAAAGCTTCACTTAGCCCTAAGTGTCACCCTACAGCTATGGAACATAAGAATTAGGAGCACTATAGAGTGACTTCCCTCTTCAAGGAACCATCTCAACCATAGAGCTATAATTAGATACCTAACATTTTCCAACTTCTATTAAAGTCTGTAGATATTTCCACTTGGTTTTCTCTTTTTGTATTTGTGCTTATACTTAGGTTTTGCTTGCTAACATTTTCAGAATAAAATTAGAGATGTGGCAGAGAAATATTCTGGACAGCATGGTAGATAATTTGTATTCTCCATCAATTTGTTAAGCCTGTGGTCAGAGAATACAAAATATGTTGACAGTCAGCAGGCCTTCCTTATGACTTTCTTTCTCCTTATTTTATGTATTTTTAATTCTAGGTGTTATCCACCATAATTGAATTTTCAGAGTATTTCAAGGAGAATAATTTTGGCATTTTTTTTGTTTCCTTTCATTTGATTCCCCATGGTTTGGTTGTTTTTCATTTCTTAGTAGACCTTTTGTATCCTGCAGCTATTAAATTTTTGTTCCATTTTCCAGCAATAAAAAAAACACAATCACACTTGTGTTTGGGAACTTTTATCTTGATATATTCTTTAACAAAGTTTCATATCTGTAGCAGTATGTCATTTGACTAGATTTTCAGTAGATGTGAAACCATTTAAAATATATGTAAGAAACCTTTCTCTTACCAGTTTTTATATAACTTCTGACTTCTATGGGCCTTCTGCAATACCTATTAATCATAGACAGATTTGAGTGAACTGCTGGCATTCCATCCTCTCTGGTCAGAGTAAGAGGTCTCAGGCATTACATGGGTTCCTTCTCTGTCATTGAAAAGCAAAGCTCTTAATCACTAGTTCACTAACTACCAACTAAGTACTAAGTATTTATTAGTGTTCTTAGGGCTAATAACACTATACTACATTTATGTAAATTTTTCAGGATTGGCAAGTGCCAAGATCAGGTTGCTGCAAGAAATACCAGAGAGAGGACGTCTCCGTGGTCATGTGGCCGGCATGACTAGACGCCAAAGGCGCACGGAACGCTGTTACCTTCCCACCTGGATTGCTATCACTAAGCAATGTAGTCATGTGATATTGCACTTTACAGCCACATCACTTAGAAATGGCAATCCTGGTCTCAATTGCCATTGTAACCTAAAGACTACCTGTGCTTATTTACTTTTAATCTCAGACTATGTACCGTATATACTTGAGTATAAGCCGAATTTTTCAGCCCACTTTTTGGGCTGAAAAAATCCACTTCGGCTTATACTCCAGTCAACAAAAAAAAAAAGAACTTACCGAGGACTTGCGCGCGGCCGAGCTACTTTGCCTGACGCTGCTGGGGTCGCCCGGGCACCTCTGCTCGCCCTCAGCAGCACCTGGCCCGGAATCACATGCGAAACAAGCCCGGCAGAGGAGCCGGAGCGGCGAGCAGAGGCGCCCGGCCCAGATCCTGCAAGGCCCGGCCGAGACACGCCCCCAGCAGCGGAGCTGCTCCGGCTCCTCTGCCGGGCTTGTTTTGCATGTGAGCTACTTTGCCTGACGCTGCTGGGGTCGCGTCTCGGCCGGGGCCTTGCAGGATCCGTCCCGGGCGCCTCTGCTCGCCCTCAGCAGCACCTGGCCCGGAATCACATGCAAAACAAGCCCGGCAGAGGAGCCGGAGCGGCGAGCAGAGGCGCCCGGCCCAGATCCTGCAAGGCCCGGCCGAGACACGCCCCCAGCAGCGGTCGCACGGGCCTCACGGGACTTTTCGGGTCCGATGGCGGCTTGGAGAGTGTGGGTGGCTGCTTCGCAGACCTTGCATGCCGCTACAACCGCCAGGTCTGCGAAGCAGCCACCCACACTCTCCAAGCCGCCATCGGACCCGAAAAGTCCCGTGAGGCCCGTGCGACCGTCGGCGGCTGTTTCTAGCTGCCGCTCAGTTGATCGCGCTGCGTGACCACCGGTAGACGTCCCCGGCTGCCCCTTAGCTGTTTGTGCCGGCGCGGAACCTCCGCAGCCGCTCGCAGTCTCCTTCAGCCGCCGATCAGCTGTCTGTGCTGACGCGGACCCTCTGCGCCCGTCCACAATCTCCTCCGGCCGCCGATCAGCTGTTGATCCGGCCGCGGAACCTCTGCAGCCGCTCGCAGTCTCCTTCAGCCGCCGATCAGCTGTCTGTGCTGACGCGGACCCTCTGCACCCGTCCACAATCTCCTCCGGCCGCCGATCAGCTGTTGATGTGGCCGCGGAACCTCTGCAGCCGCTCGTAGTCTCCTTCAGCTGCCGATTAGCTGTTTGTGCCGGCGCGGAACCTCCGCAGCCGCTCGCAATCTCCTCCGGCCGCTGATCAGCTGTAAGTGCGGCAGCGGGTCTGGCGTTCGCCCGCCGAACAGTTGGGGGGTGCGGGCGCCAATGGGCCTTCGGTGCTGCGCGGGCATTGTTGGAAGTGCTCCCCTGGTCCCCGTAGGGCTTGACACCCCAATTTCGGCTGCTTCGCAAACTGCTTCCTCCACCCCACCCCACCCCACCTCACCCCTCCCCGCAAAAGATGCCGGGGTCGACAGCGTTTTTTCTACCCGGAACAAGCAAACGCTGCCCCAAAACTGGGGCGTTTCAAGCCATGGCTCCTCCGGCAACAGTCGCTTAAGCTGCAGTTCATCCGGTTCCCCCAGCCTTTCCAAATATTCCAGGCTGGAGCATTCACTCCCTCCGCAGTTCCTCCAGCCATTACGAGCCGTTTCTGGTTAAGTTCAAACAAATACAAGCAGATTCAAGCCGTGGCTCTTTCCGCCCCGAAAATCAGCTGATCGGGCGTTTCAAGCCGCGGCGTTTCAAAACGGCCACAATCTCCCGGCAAGACCTCCTCTGCAGTTCCTCCAGCCATTACAAAGCAACTCTGGTCAAATTCAGGCCGTTTCGGTCTAATTCAGGCAGATGCAAACAGATTCAAGCCGCGGCTCTTCCACCCGAAAATCAGCTGATCGGGCGTTTCAAGACGCGGCGTTTCAAAACGGCTACAATCTCCCGGCCAGACCTCCAGCTGCCTCACCTGACAATCGGGGAGGGGAGGGGAGGGGGGGAGGAAGGAGGAAGAAACCAGCGCACCCTTCGCCCTTTTATTGTCGCAATCGAAGAGGCAGGAAAATGCGGGGTGGGGAGGGGAGAGAGAGAGAGAGAGTAGAAATCCCTATTTTCGGAGCCGAGAAGAGAAGCGCGGCTACAGCAGTCGCTAGAGTTCCCCCCAAGGGGGCGGAGAAAGAAGAAGTCTCGGAGCGTTTCTTTCGTAAATACGCGCGCAGGCACACACTCGCCCAGCCGCGCGCTTCGCCCAGCTTCTCGCGGGGAGTTTGCAAGCCCTTCGTTTCTCTTCAGGGCCGTCAGAAGGGCGAGCAAGTCTCTGCCCTGCCCTGCCCTGCCGTGGGGGTGGGGAGCCAAGCGCGCTTGACGTTCCTGGAAACGAGAAGGGCCTGCGGAGACTGACACCAACCCGAGTGCCCAAGCGGGTCTTCTCAGCGTCAGGCAAAGTAGCTCACATGCAAAACAAGCTCGGCAGAGGAGCCGGAGCAGCTCCGCTGCTGGGGGCGTGTCTCGGCCGGGCCTTGCAGGATCTGGGCCGGGCGCCTCTGCTCGCCGCTCCGGCTCCTCTGCCGGGCTTGTTTCGCATGCGAGCTACTTTGCCGGCCGCTGCTGAGGGAAGATCTCTGGAGAGGAGCATAAGGTGAGCTGCTGCATTTCCCAGCCTCGGCTTATACTCGAGTCACCAACTTTTCCCACTTTTGGGGGGTAAAATTAGGGGTCTCGGCTTATATTCGAGTCGGCTTATACTCAAGTATATACGGTATTTGGGAAGTTGGCTGCTCAGAATAAGCTGTTTGGAGCAGCCTATAAGCCTGGTAAATCAATAATTTATAAGTATGTACAGCCATACACCGTATAAATATGATTGTGCTTTTACCTACCATCTTAAATTACCATCATCAGACTGATTTGGTTGAAGACAAAATCATAGCAATATACCTACATCACCTCCTTTTAAAGACTTTTACTTGAGAATGCAGAATGCATTTATTCAGCATATAAATTAGGATTTATATTACAGTGTAGCCTATCCTTTCACATAATTGTCAGGTCAGAGGAGACTACTTTTTTATAGAATTACTAACAGTAAATTGCATTGTGTAATGTTTAAAGTATCATTCCCAATTGTAGCATAATTTAACAATGAATTATGCTCTTTGGTTTCTGATGTCTCTCCAACAAGGAAATAGGCTTAACTGACATTTCTGTTTGTAGATCATCTCATGTCCCAAGTTGATTTTATGTTGATAAGAATTAAATTGGATGTGAGCAAAAATCCAATATATTATTTATTTTATTTATTTATTAGTTGAATTTATATACCGCCCTATTCCCGAAGGACTCAGGGCGGTTCACAGGGCAGTTAAAACAGTACAAAAAGAGAATAAAATGGAATTAAATTAGTACAAACCCACAATTCATAATAACAATAAAATTAAAATTTTAAACTTAATTTAATATAATTAAATATGATTTAATTAAAATACTTTAAAATTTAAAATCCCTCAGTCCAGGCCAGACAATTCAAACAACCAGGTTTTTAAGTCCCGGCGAAACGAGCGAAGGTCGGGGGCAGTCCGAAGCAGTTCGTTCCAAAGGGCGGGCGCAATCACAGAGAACGCTCTTCCCCTGGGAATCACCCGGCAATCTCTAACCGTCGGAACCCTAAGGAGGCCCTCCCTGTGGGCGCGCACAGGACGATGGGAAGCTGATGCTGGTAGCAGGTGCTCCCTAAGGTAATCCGGACCCATGCCATTTAGGGCTTTATAGGTCATCACCAGCACCTTGAATCTCATCCGGAGGGCAACTGGAAGCCAATGCAGCTCGCGGAGAAGAGGTGTTATATGAGAGTATCGGGACACTCCCATTACTACTCGCGCGGCTGCATTCTGCACCAGCTGAAGCTTCCGAGTGGTCCTCAAGGGCACCCCCATGTAGAGAGCATTCAAAACATACTGTACATACTGTACATTTGTTAAAGAATTTCATTCAAACTGTATGTCTTATTCTTTTTTTTAAGTACAAAGATAGTTGAAGTTTGAGGAATGAGTTATGCATCTTCTGGGCATATATATCTTTTAGCAGAAATGACCTTCATGAAGATATGGTGTTGTTGTTGTTGTTAGCTGCGAAGTCGTGTCTGACCCTCCAGGCCTTTCTGTCCTCTACCATCTTCTGGAGTCCATTTAAGCTCACGCCTACTGCTTCAGTGACTCCATCCAGCCACCTCATTCTCTGTTGTACCCTTCTTCTATTGCCCTCAATCTTTCCCAGCATTAGGCTCTTCTCCAGTGAGTCCTTCCTTCTCATTAGGTGGCCAATGTATTTGAGTTTTAGCTTCAGGATCTGGCCTTCTAAAGAGCAGTCAGAGTTGATCTCCTCTAGGACTGAGTGGTTTGATTGCCTTGCAGTCCAAGAGACTCGCAGGAATCTTCTCTAGCACCATAGTTCAAAGGCCTCAATTCTTTGGTGCTCAGCCTTTCTTATGGTCCAACTTTCACTGCCATACATTGCAACTGGGAAGACCATAGCCTTGAGTATACGCACTTTTGTTGACAGGGTGATGTCTCTGCTTTTTAGTGTGCTGTCTAGATTTGCCATGGCTTTCCTCCCAAGGAGCAAGCGTCTTTTAATTTTTTGGCTACAGTCCCCATCTGCAGTGATCTTGGAGCCCAGGAAAATAAAATCTGTCACTACCTCCATTTCTTCCCCATCTATTTGCCAGGAATTGAGAGGGCCGGATGCCATGATCTTGGTTTTCTTAATGTTAAGTTTCAACCCAAGTTTTGCACTCTCCTTCTTCACCCGCAACAAGAGGCTCTTTAGTTCTTCTTCACTTTCTGCCATTAGAGTGGTATCGTCTGCATATTTTAGGTTGTTGATATTTCTTCCGGCAATCTTAATTCCAACTTTTGATTCCTCTAACCCTGCCTTTCTCACGATGTGCTCTGCATATAAGTTAAATAGGCAGGGCGACAGTATACAGCCTTGCCGGACTCCTTTCCCAATTTTGAACCAATCAGTGGTTCCATGTCCCGTTCTCACTGTTGCTTCTTGGCCTGCATATAGGTTTCTCAAGAGACAAATAAGATGGTCTGGTATGCCCATCTCTTTAAGAACTTGCCACAGTTTGTTATGATCCACACAATCAAAGGCTTTGGCATAGTCAATGAAGTAGAAGTAGATTTTTTTTGGAACTCCCTAGCTTTCTCCATGATCCAACGTATGTTGGCAATTTGATCTCTAGTTCCTCTGCCTCTTTGAAATCCTGCCTGTACTTCTGGTAGTTCTCGATCCACATACTGCTGGAGTCTTGCTTGTAGGAGCATAACTTTACTGGCATGAGAAAGGAGTGCAATGGTGCGATAGTTTGAATATTCTTTGGCACTGCCTTTCTTTGGAATTGGAATGTAAACTGATCTTTTCCAATCCTGTGGCCACTGTTGAGTTTTCCAAATTTGCTGGCAAATTATGGTGAGGTGATGTCATTTGTTGTGGAGTGATATCCACGATGACAGCTGTAGGTCATATATTTCAGTATAGAAGCATATGGATTAAAATGATTTGGGAAAAGATAGTGCTTTTGGAAGAATAACAGTTATCCTTTTACTCTCACACCATAGTGCCTCCCTTAGTTTTATTTTAAAAAAGATTTCTCAATATTGAGACAAACTTCTTTAAATGCCAGGGATGGACTTAAATTCCCACCATTCCTAAAACAGCTGGGCGCTTGAGGTTTATTATATCAGGTTAGCACGAGGCTGTAAAAAGATAATATTTTGTCAGCTTCTGTATGAATTGAAGCATAAGAGATATCACTATTGCATTCTGCTTATTTTAATGGAACCTACATTTTATACACTTACACATACATACCAACAGGTGTCCACTGCCATGTTCATGAATGAGCTATGTGCTTTTAATAGATTGTTGGACTCCTGCCTCATTCCTCCTATTAATACATGTGGCTACCAGCCTGAAGGAGAATCATCTTTTTATAAACAGAATCTCAAGTCTTAGATGACTGCTAAGCAAAAGATTTAATTTGTAATTGAAATCTGAGCAATTGAACTATTGGACTTAAGCATATTTATAGATTGTGCACTATATTATAAAATGTGACTAAATAAGGAAAAGTTGTCAGACAGCAGGTGAGTATAAGTATGTATTTTTAAAAGAAAAACTAACTGTATCATGCTGAAATCCAAGGCAATTGGTTTTCAAAACTGCTGAGCCACAACTTAAGGGAACTGAAAGGAGTATTCTTGAAACTGTACGCTTGAGACCTGGATGCAAAACCGCTATTGTAATAAGATCTAATTACTCGTTCTCTGCATCCCTTAACTGAAGCAGAATGGCCCTTTGTGGTTCACCCAGATTTCCCTAGTTTCTTTCTACTGCTCATATTCAAAGCTCCCCTGCATGCTTAGCTTGCTTGGTAAAATATACGTAATTTCTTTTTCTCATTACATCATTTATTTCAGTAAAAGTTGCTTGGCTACAGATTTAAGTACTGGAAGCAGTGGGGCATATTATTTCTCTGCCACTTTTACAACCTCAAGGGATGCTGTGTTTAGGGTCAAGACAGACAAAAAAAGAATTATTTGTTTGTGTTCACTAAAGTGTAACTGAGTACAAGAAACAAACAAAAAAGCAGTACGCCATTAATAAGCATCAGTTTTCCAGGTAAATTTATTACTGGATAGAAACCTTCAGTTCTTACATATTTTACAGAAATACAACATTTAAAAGGGTAGTATAGTAAGAACATTCCCAAGTTTTTCAACTTTAATTATGTGTTCGTAACATTTTCAATGACATGTAGGTTTGTGTTTACATGTGATCTGTCATTCTATGGTTTATATATTTAAAAGTAATGAGGTTGCTGGTGAGCCCCTCTCATGTGTACTTGCTGTGTTTGTAATATTGCTGCATCTTCATTTGCTACTGTTTTGACTTTTATTTGTTTTGGCTGGACATTTTTAGAACACACGCATATCCTTTGCTTTTGCCATGTGAGCTGTGCAGGGTTGACAAAAGACTCTTTTGTTTCACAAGTTGGGCTTTCAGCAGTGCCTTCCTTTGCTTTTAATGTTTCCAAGTGGTATGAATCAGAAACTGCCCAATGTTTTCATTGGATAATGAACAATGCCAACAATTGGCTACTTACTGAAAGCAGGAATTCATGGTGTCATTTTATCCATTGTCCCTTGTATTTAGTAGCTATCTGCACTAGAAATGCCTAGTTAGTAAAATGAATATGTGGTGCAAGCAGTTAATCCAGGAGGTGGGGGGGGGGCTGGCCCAACTCAGTTCATTTCTTCTGGTAGGTGTGAGTGCCTAAAAAAGCATAAGGTAACACAATACACGCAGTATCTATGAGTTTTATCCCACAACAAGGTGCTAGAGCTCAGTACACCGTTAAGTCTGCTTACTCAGCTATTTCTGTGCTCATTGCAGCCTTCCAATTATACTTTCAGCAAAGGTATTAAAGAAATAAGATATACAAAAAGATCCATGCATTTATTTAATATATCTTATTATGATGCTGCATCTAGCCATATAGAAAAACAAAGAGAATGCTAAACAATTACATTTGGTCCAGCAATTGGTGCTTTGTTTCTTTCTGATGTCCATGATTTTAGTTAGTGCTGCCTTATGAAGGGGGTTGGTAAACTAACTATTCTACTTAACTCTGTTGCTGATATTGTCCATGACAACCTTGTTTCTGTTGCACTAGTTTGAATGTGTCTATTACAAGGATAGTTTTCCCTTCTGCTCATTGCTGAGAATATTTTCTTCTACCTGGCTCCTGATGTAGAAGTGAAGAGGCATTGGGGAAAGGCAGCTCACTGCAGTTCTTCAGAGTTTAACACCCTCTCCCCTCTTCACAGTAAACAAGACTGCTTATGCTAACAGAGCTTGGAAGCAATGCTTTTCCATCATTTCCCCTAATACTTCTGCATTTTGCTCATATTATTGCTTCTGACGGTTAAATGAAGCTTCTAAGTTGCCACTCAGCTCTGAATGTTTGCAACTGCTCTGAGAAGATTTTATAGTAAATGTACCACAGATGTGGCCTGTGGAAATTAGCATGCATGTGAGCAGGTTGTATGAGCAGTGTTAGAGCCATGTCAGAATAGACTTAATCTTAACAACTCTGTAATGAAGATGGAAAAGATTGCTCTACTTTTGGATGGACTATTCTTAAAGACCTCTTGGAGGCTCTAGCTGATCCAAAATGGAGCAGCACATGTAGTTATAGATATATCTTGGTACACCTGTGTAATACCTCTGCTGTAGAAGTTGCAGTGGTTACCAGTGAGCTTTCAGATGCCATTTAAAATGCTGTTTGTCACCTATAAAGCCCTTCAGGATTAGGGCTGGTTTTCTGAGGGACTGCATCTCTCCCATTGTTTCTACTCACCCTGTAAGATTCCACAGAGTAGGCTTCCATTTCACTCACCATCTAAGTACTGGCATCTGATGAAGCCTATGAAGCTGGCCTTCTTTGTCAAAAAAAAAAAGTCCAAAGCAGCATTTCCCTACCCGCTGGAACAATATCTTCCTGGAGATTCAAACATTCCTGCTGTCCTTTAAATGAGCCTTCAAAACCTGGCTTTTCCTCCTAACCCTTGTATAAATTGGAGTGGGGGGGGGCTCCACCTGGATTGAGCTATGTTGGATTTTTCCATATGGTACATTTTGGTTCCTTCTGTTATTATCATTTTTTAATTTTATTTTATTTTTGTTTATCTGATGTAGCTTGGTTTTATTTTTAATTATGAAGCTTCCCAGTATCACACTTGAGTTAGGTGCCTTAGAATTCTAAGTTATAAATAACTATACATAAGTGTTTGTTTTGAGAGTAAAGCTGAGGAAAATAAGCTGGAGGAAAATAAATTAAATGATCTATAACCACAGTTAATGAATTCACACTCAGTCATTCAAATGAAGAAAGTTATTCCAAATGAATAGATAGTGTCAATTGCTTCTATTCCAGAATTGCCTTTCTATGCTGTCAGCACATGGCTGAATATTACTTCCAATTCCTCTGGCACTATAAGGACTGCTGTTGCTGGGGCAGGCTGCTTTCTTTACTGTCATCTCCTCTGCATATCAGAGATGGCATGATAAAAAAATACAGCAACAACTGTCAAATGGCAGTTGTCAGGAAGAGATCAGAAACAGATGTATTGTTCTGTGTACATAGCAAACCTTGACTTGCAGAGCACAGATAACTTATTCATCTCTCACATGGTGTTAGTGAGGAGTAGATAAGTGGACACAAAGATGTGTGGCAGTCATGAATCTGTACCCAGATTATGTCGGGCTGGGGGAAGGGCATGATCGTATATTTCACAGTATGAAACATTGGTTTAAAATTCTCTCCACAAAGAAAATTAGCATGACTCAAAGATAGCAACACTAGAACTCTTCTTTCTGACATTTAGTTTTCTGTACTGCTTGCTGGGAGTGGAGGGTTGTAGGAGAAGGAGGCCCAGGAGACATTACACTGAATGCATCTACTTCTGTCACCTTACGAATAGGAAATTCATAGGAAATCAACATATCCTGTATTCCCAATCATAGGTATAATTTTTCAGAGTTGAGAAGTCATACAGTAGCTGAATTACAAGTTGAGGGAATGTGTAAGAAGTGATTCAATACATGTGTGATGATGAATTGCTACTTTGGACTATAATCAGTGTGGAGACAGGCAGAGGAAAGAAAGAGTAGGAAGCAAGAACTTCTCTTGGAAATTGTCACTTTCTTTTTTTAAGTTTCATTCTTAGATTGTATGCTTTGATTTTTGTACAACGGAATTATTTGGCTTAAACAAATCTCAGTAATAAAGTCCTTTAAACTTGCTTATCTTTTACATCACAACAGCTAATCCTATGTAGCACAAAATTAATTCCTGAAAGTAGAATGTCACATTAGCCTTCTTCTACTTGGGAAACTCTTTATATATTGGGATCACAACTTTCACAATTTCCAGGTAGGACAAAAGTTGCAGCCCCGGCACATGGTGATTATCCCAAAATGTAGAAGTCCTAATCTTCCACTGCTCAAGAACCTTAGCTACATAATGGCATCTAAACATAAGCTAGCAAACATTGTCAAGATGTCAGTTAATGGTAATACTGAGGCTTTACTGTAATTATTTTCAAATAGGTAAGCTTGTTTACGCCAAAAGTTTATTGTCTCTTAAAAAGAATATGTCCTCTCTTGGAAAAATGAAATATCCCATCCATTACACAACCCATTGTTCATTATTTTCTGCTCCCTTTTCATCTCTGCAGAGACCAAATTTAATACTGTCATGGCTATGACCACTTTAAAAACTAAATAATAAAAACTATATTTCAAAACAACCACAACTAAATAAGCTGCAAGTACCTTCAACTCTATTTCGCTTGCATCTTTATGAACAAAATATTATATCAATTAACATAAATATACATGGTATTAATCAATATAATATTTTGTTCATAAAGATGTAAATATATATAATTGGTACCTCAAACATTACCTTTTAACATTTTGATTATATTCTGAACATAATTGAAAAGGTTGTAGTAAAAGAGGATTTAAAGTTTCAGTTTCATAAAAGGGCAAGTTAGATTAGGCTTGGCATGAAACTAGATAATGTCTGATAGACAAAGAAAAGACGGGTTGCCCAAATTCCACAAAATGCAGGTGAAGTTTTGTTATTTCTCGTTGTTGCAGTAGGAATTCTGTTGTTCATACAGTGTTCATACAATTCTCTGCCATTAAAATTACCTTTTAAATGCAATGAGGTATAAGGACTGCCCTGGAATAAAAAATGCTAAGACTTTAACCAAGCCTATCTACATTTTCTCTGAATTCTGCTGAAATTTAAAATATAAGTTTTTCCTCAACTTTTTTTAGGCCTAACCAAAAAAAAGGACCAGATGTTTACCCCCTTTTTTAAGGTTGCCACAGAATTGAAGCTATGGGACTATAATGGACTGTAAGAATAAACTTAGGAGGCAGGAGGAAGAGCTGCAGCTTAGACTATGATCTGATAAGAGGAATCTGATAACAAAGGAAAGATTATGACGGAGAAAAACTCTCAGAAGGGATCCTCCCTAATTCTCTGGAAAATAAAGGCAGGGTAGGGAAAGGTGCTTTCAGAAAGGTGCTTTTTTTAAACTATAACCTAACAACAAAGGTGTGAGTTTAAATGTACTCCAGAAGATGGTAGAGGACAGGAAGGCCTGGAGGAACATTGTCCATGGAGTCGCGATGGGTCGGACATGACTTCGCAACTAACAACAACAACAACAAAGATAGCATTAGTAGTCCTTGAAGGGCTGGAAATGAAAAAATCTGTTTGACCTCAAATGATCTCAAAACCTAAGAGGGATTGTTCATGGTAACTACTTCATTAGGAGCCACCAGGAAATCCAGGCTGTGGGTTAAACTTGGATTTAAATATTCCAGAAAGTAAGGATGAATCACCTTTGAATCCCTGCCAAGAAAGTCCCGTGAAATCCCAGCCGTTAAGCGCCAGCTAAAATAAACTTTTTGAGAGCAAAATATGTGAACCATGTTAGGCAGAAGAATTCCGTATCCCACTCTGTGTGTAATATGTTCTTTAAATGAAGCCTATACTCACTTTAGCAAGGGTGATTAAAAATAATATCACATGGTCCCAATCAACTACAAAAGTACTTGTTTCTTTGGTTAAATGCTTAATCAGTTAAAGCAATAGCAATAGCACCTAGATTATATACCGCCCCATAGTGTTTTACAGCACTCTGATTTGCAATGTCAGCATATATCCCCCAACAATTTGGGTTCTCATTTTACTGACCTCAGAAGGCTGGAACGCTGAGTCAACGTAAAGCCCCATCAGGATCAAACTCCAGATTGTGGGCAAAGTTAGTCTGCAATACTGCATTCTAATGCCTTGCCACCGGGGCTGTAATCATGCCGTAATGAATAATCAGATTGTTCCTTGACAATGTCAAGTCCTTCTTTTTTAACACAGAGATCAAAATTGAATTTGATTTTTTCAAAGGAATTTATTGTTTTAGCTATAATGTGTCTCAGGGGCAATTTATACAAGTAGTCTTGACCAGAAGTTGGGACTGGGACTTCCATTGCTAAATGATTCATTAAGTGAGTCATCCCATAATTGTGTCCAATCATTCAGTGAATCCAGCTTCCCCATTGACTTTATACAGTATTTTGGAAGCCAGCTGGGAAGATCATAAATGGTGATTGTGTGACACTGGGACACTGCAGCCATCATAAATAAATAAAAGCTGCCTGCCAAGTGGTTGAATCATAATCACATGATTTTGGAGATATTGCAATGGTTATAAGTGCAAGGACCAGTTGTAAGTCACTTTTTTCAGTTTCACTGTAATTTTGAATAATTGCTGTTCAACTATTGAATAGTAGTACATGCAACTTGTGAGTTGAGGCCTACCTGTATTCAGGGATATGTAGAATAGAATAGAGCTGGAAGGGACCTTGGAGGTCTTCTGGTCCAGTCCCCTGCTCAAGCAGGACAACCTATACTGTGTCACACAGTATAGGTGAATGTCTAGTCTCTTCTTAAAAATCTCCAGTGATGGAGTACCCATGATTTCTGGGGGTAAGCTGTTCCACTGGTTGATTGTTCTCACTGTCAGGAAGTTTCTCCTTAATTCCAGGTTGTTTCTCTCTTTGATCAGTTTCCAACCATTATTTCTCGTCCTTCCCTCTGGTGCTTTGGTGAACAACCTGCCCCCCTCTTCCTTGTGGCAGCCCCTCAGATACTGGAACATAGCTATCATGTCTCTCCTGTTTCTTCTTTGCTTTAGACCAGGCATGTCAAACCACTGGCCCGTGGGGCCGGATGCATCACGCCAAAACTGCTCCCACCCCATTGCGGCAATGGGAGAAAGTCGCGATACGTCACACGACATCACATGACGTGAGTTTGACATGCTTGCTTTAGACTAGCCAAACCCAAGTCCCCTAGCCATTCTTCATATGTTTTAGTTTCCAGGCCTACACTATTTCAGCCTATACATCCTAATCCTAACCCAAATTCCAAAGTGGAGATGTGAATTTATAAGTCTGTAAGAAATGTTCTCTAGAACCTGGTGCATGGCCATTTCATGCTTATATGTGTATCTCTCATTTGTTATGTTGTTGTTTGCTGCAGCAATTGCAGAATCAATTCCCTTATCAAAAAGTAAATTGGCCTTTAGGGTCAAAACAAACATCGCAGGTGTTTGTATAATTGCCTAAATTTACAATAATACATCAGTTCCTTGGAGAAAAATCTATTTTTAGTTTTGATTAAAAATAATCATAAGTATTTCATGCATGTTCTCATTTTCAAAAGTTATTCTGAATGCTTAGTCTTTGTATGGTGATACATGGGAATGTAGACAGTATAGCTTTTTCATTATTATTTATAATACCACTAGTAAGTTTTATTATTGATAGATAAATATTATTTCTCTATATGTTGGAATATACTAAATAGAAAAAGTCAATTAAATTGCACATTAAGATGTACAATTTAAAATTTGCTGATGCTTTTCACTTTTCTGACATCCTATAAAAAGAACATTTTCCTCATAAAATTTAACTTTCAAATAATATGTGAAACAAAAGCACAACAATATACATACAGAAGAATTAACTGGGTATTAGAAAAAACACATTGAAGTTAAAAAAACAACTATTTTATATCCATACTTCTCAACAGGCTTAAGGTACTGTAACAACGATATGGAATTCTGTCAGAATATGTAATCCACTTTCTTCATCAGAGAAATCTTTCTCTTTCTTTCCATGCATCATCATCTGATTAGTTATTTTAGCTCCTGTCTTGCAACAAAATTAAACTAGAATAAAGGATAAAATTTCAAGCTTGGTTTTATAATTAAATAAGCTACTGTTGCATCTATAGAGAAGCCTTAATAAAGCTGAAGAAATAAGAATGCAGGTGAAATTAGATTATGATCAGCATCTGAAACTATATTTGCACTAATATTTTTAAAATAATCTTCATAAGAAAAGCCTTTTCAGGCAAAGGAGTTGTGAAATTGTCTGGTCCTACGATCTTATCCCTTTCCATCTATGTGTGAAAGCTCTTGTAATAGCAGTTTCCTACTGTATATATAGCCGGGTTTTCTCACCTAATTCAGAATAACAGAAAATATACCGGTGACAGTTAATTTCACTGAAGAGTGTGCTCCCAAAAAAATATAGAGATGTGAGGCTAGCTTTATTGTTCTTCAAGGCATAAATATCTGAGAAAGGCTACAGGTTATATCTGGTTTGGAATTAATTTAGAAAACATCACTCCCTCTCTACTATTCCTACGTCCCAGAATGTTCTCAGGTCCATTCAACCCACATTACACCAAATTGCCATTCTTGGACACATTGAGCCTTCTATAATACAGAATATATATTTTCAACTATGGCCTTCTTTAAGCAACAAATCAAACTTTAGGTTAACCTGTATATTCTAGCTTCATTGATTGTAGTTTTCTGGGCTGTCTAGCAAAATAGATAACATAGAAATTACATGCTGTCCAATCATTCTAGCTGGGGGTGCTAGGAATTGATCCAAGACCTTCTGTATGTGTTCCATAATGCATGGAAAATATATAAACAGGAAGACATTGATATCTTAATTTCAAGAGATGCCATTATCCTTCTTGCTGTTAAGAAGTTTGAATTTGATATTAAAGGGAATAATGCACGATGCTAATGAGGGCAAAGTTTGTTGGTCTGATAACTATCTGAGGTTTCCAAATTATCTAATGCAGACATGTCAAACACAAGGCCCGGGGGCCAGATCCGGCCCGCGAAGTGGTTTCATGTGGCCTGCGAAGCCATCCTGGAAACAGTGAGGGAACGGCCCCCACTGCCTTGGCCCTGGCCCAGAGACCCTCCTTCTGCCAGAGACCCTCAGATCTGTCCCACTCCTGCCCAGGCCCTCATAGGCACCCTTGATGTGAACGATGTAGAGCTGGCCATGCCCACCCAGTAGGCCATACGCACTCTAGCCACGCCCACCCAGTAGGCCACACCCACCCAGGCCATACCCACCCGGCCCCCTGAGGGCAACCGCAATGCTGATGCGGCCCTCAATGAAATTGAGTTTGACACCCCTGATCTAATGCCTGTCACTTTTTCTCCAGCTATAATCCTGCCCTTTCTTTCTGGATTAAAAGTAAGTAACTTTAGAATGTTCTTCAGTAAACTGATTTCTTCTAATGGGCAAATGTTAACAGAGGAGTACTTCTTTCCTGAAGAATTCCTAGGAGAAAGCTTTCTGTAGGACAACTTTTTCTAATAGGTTGCCCCTGCTCAAGTGCCAAATGAATAGAGAGGACAAATTGTTGCCTCTGTCATTAAAATAAAACTTGTTCTAGGCAGCTATAGAGTGTAGATTCTATAGAATCTCATATAGATTCTATATGAGAATGTAAAGAGATTGATCTGTAAGTCTTCAAAAATAATTACCAGAAGTCAATGTAGAATTGTCAAGAGCCAGTCTTTCCAGATTAACTTTAGCTCATTTTTTCCCCTCAAACAACTTTTTTACATAATGGACTATAGGGATGCTATAGATATAATATATCTTGATCTCAGCAAACCAATGGACTTTATGATATTCTGATTAGTAAGCTAGCTAAGTATGACTTGTAGGCTATGACAGTTAAATGGATACTTAATTGGTTTAACAGTCATGCTTAACGAATACACATGAGAGAACTAAGTGGTATATCACAAGGTTCATTTTTTAGTACAGATGTAACATCTAATGAAGGGGACGCGGTGGCTCAGTGGGTTAGGACGCTGAACTTGTCGATCGGAAGGTCGGCAGTTTGGCGGGTCGAATCCTGAGTGCCGCGTAGCAGAGTGAGCGCCTGTTACTCGTCCCAGCTTCTGCCAACCTAGCAGTTCGAAAGCATGTAAAAATGCAAGTAGAAAAATAGGGACCACTACGGTGGGAAGGTAACAGCGTTCCGTGCGCCTTTGGCGTCTAGTCATGCCGGCCACATGACCACGGAGACGTCCTCGGACAAGCGCTGGCTCTTCGGCTATGAAACGGAGATGAGCACCGGCCCCTAGAGTCGGAAACGACTAGCACGCATGTGCGGGGGAACCTTTACCTTTACCTTTTAACATCTAATGGCAGAAAGTGAAGAAGAACTAAAGAGCCTCGTGCTTCGGGTGAAGAAGGAGAGTGCAAAACTTGGGTTGAAACTTAACATTAAGAAAACCAAGATCATGGCATCCGGCCCTCTCAATTCCTGGCAAATAGATGGGGAAGAAATGGAGGTAGTGACAGATTTTATTTTCCTGGGCTCCAAGATCACTGAAGATGGGGACTGTAGCCAAGAAATTAAAAGACGCTTGCTCCTCGGGAGGAAAGCCATGGCAAATCTAGACAGCACACTAAAAAGCAGAGACATCACCCTGTCAACAAAAGTGCGTATAGTCAAGGCTATGGTCTTCCCAGTTGCAATGTATGGCAGTGAAAGTTGGACCATAAAAAAGGCTGAGCGCCAAAGAATTGAGGCCTTTAAACTATGGTGCTGGAAAAGACTCCTGCGAGTCCCTTGGACTGCAAGGAGATCAAACCGGTCAGTCCTAGAGGAGATCAACACTGACTGCTCTTTAGAGGGCCAGATCCTGAAGCTAAAACTCAAATACTTTGGCCACCTAATGAGAAAGAAGGACTCACTGGAGAAGAGCCTAATGCTAGGAAAGATTGAGGGCAAGAGAAGAAGGGGACGACAGAGAATGAGGTGGCTGGATGGAGTCACTGAAGCAGTAGGCATGAGCTTAAATGGACTCCAGAAGATGGTAGAGGACAGGAAGGCCTGGAGGAACATTGTCCATAGGGTCGCGATGGGTCGGACACGACTTCGCAGCTAACAACAACAACAACATTTCTGGATACCCTGAAATAATTCTTCTCTTTTTTTCCATGAAAGTATAATTTTATCAGACAATGATTACATTTACTTTGGATGTACTTCATCATAATTTGCACATTTTCTTGGGGCACTGATTCTTTTGTGTTTTTTTCTAGTGCTTTAAAACTTAAGAGCAAATCCATCAAATTTGTTTATCAAAACAGATAAACCCACAAACAAAAGAGACACTGAATTCTTCAGTGAAAATGGTGGTGTCCCTGAGTGAGAACTGAATTTTGCTTTTTCTTCTGATAGTTTTATTGTATTCTTGTCTTTTTTTGTACTGGAAATGAATCACTAGGGAAAAAAAGCCTTCCTATGTATCACAAATTTATAGAGAGCATTTGCGGGGAATAAGCCTAGCAATCTCACTTGTCCTATTGTATTTGTTAATCTAAAGTAAAATATTTCACTGGAGTTTTGTAATCCCTTTGTCTTCTGGATTTTCTAATTTTTCAGGGGGAAAATCCCCTCCCATTTTTTTTTAGCCTTCATATGCTAGTCCTTAGCCTTCTACTTTTCAATATTGTTTATGACTTGGATGATTTGGTGAGAGTTGAATCAATAGAATTATAATTTCCACAAGAAGGCAAGTTAACAGTTCCACTTTATCCTATATTGGTCAGACCCCCTTCAAGTATTCTGTCCAGTAGTGAGCACTACATTTTAAAAAAGATTCAGATAAACTGGAAGAGCAAAAGTAGTGTTCATGGCACTAGAAATTAAGTCCTCTAATTGAGTTTGGAGGAGATAGGCATGTTTAGCCATGAGAAATGATCACACAGAACTAGATCAGAGAACAGGGACTAGAATAATGAATTCAAGTTACAGAAGTGCAGGTCCTGATTGACTAGTAGAAGATGCTTTTTAAAAGCAAGACACATTTAGCAGTGGAATCAATAATCCAGAAAGGTGGATAATTTAGTCAGTGTATACCACATTTCAAATGTATGTTCTTTTAAATGGGAAAATTACATATATCCATTATTTCTCACTTTATAAAATCCCTTTCTCTAGTGACCAAGATCCATTTGGAACTGATTTAAATCAGTTTAGCACAATATGTGAACAAATCTCTATTTCAGCTTAATCTACACAGGTATTTTAAGGACAAAATAAGAAGAGACAGATATGTGGATCACAGTGAACTTCTTGAAGGAATAGTAGATCTTGATGTAAAAATATCAATTGTTTTAAGTACAACTCTGAAATCTGGGGACATGTTGAAGTAGACAAAGTATTTCTCAACTGAAAACATAGTGATTCAATTTTTTTATGAAATATCTATCTGAAATAACATTTTTCATGTAGATAGTGGATAACAATATTTCCCATTATTTAAAACTGCACATATTTTGCAAGCTTTCAGTTTAGATGTATGTAGAAAGAAGAGGATTTTTTAGTTCTTTCACAGCAGGATACCAATTTCTGTGTTCCTGCAGAATGTTTGTCTTCTTATTACCTCCATGTGAATATTTGCTGGAAAGGGATGCTGAATTTTCTGGGGATTAAAATAAATATTCCATGTGAATTCTGTACCAATTAAGAACAACCAGTGTGATGGAGTAGAAAAGACACTTGAGACGGATTTCTGTTTGTTGGACCACTTCATGTAATTCTGTCTTCAGAGAAATTCTTGGCAGTCTCACTGTATCAGTTCCTTGATGAAACACATGCTTTGTGTGTTCCATACAGATGACTGGACTGCTTTTCATTATCATTTTGTTGGACAGTGGAACTGATAATCTTTCTCAAGTGAAAGTACCCAGTGAATTAAAGTGGCTCTTACAATTACATTCCATAAAATGATACAGTAATATACTTTCATAGGGCACTGTTGTTTCAGTCCTCTTCCTTTTGTGTTTCAAATATTCTATGAAGATTTAGTCTTTGGACTAAAACTATTAAACAAGCTACTTAATCCAAGTTTCTTTGCTTTTTAACGTAGTTGGAACATTCTCCACCATTTCTACTTTATTATATTTTACTCTCTTAATCTTAATACACAACCTTGAGTTGTGTATTCATGCATTTTAACTGCAGTCTAGTTTAGACTGATTTGTCATTTTTATCCACCTGTTAAGTCCTTCGCATGAATCATGGGATAGGCAGATATTGTTTGATGATGTTAAAGGTACGGTCACAGGTTGTAATCTGATCCAAGTAAAGATGCTTTTGCAATTGACTGAGAGAGATTTTGTCAATGTGATAGTGTTCAAATGGTGTTCTAGTTCTTTGGGAAGAGCACCCAAGGCGCCTATTATCATCTGTGGTTTCTTCTATGCTGTCCTTGCTTTCTTTGACCACAGTTGTTCTATATGCAGTCTTTGTGTTTGTGATTTGCTCCAGTTCTTCCTTTTTGTATTCTGCTATCTCCAGGTACTGCAACATCCGCCATCTAGACTTTTGTTGTTTTTCTTATTGACAGTTGTTAAGTCTGGGGTGTTTTTTATTTATTTATTTATTTATTTTTATTTTATTCTAATTCCATTTATATCCCGCCCTTCTCCGAAGACTCAGGGCGGCTTACAAACCTAGCAGTAGCCTTCATTCTATGTATATGCCTGCTTATTAGGGCTTTCACACACACCCCAAGCGGCATTATTACAAAGTCAGCTTAATTGCCCCCAACAATCTGGGTCCTCATTTTACCTACCTCGGAAGGATGGAAGGCTGAGTCAACCTTGAGCCTGGTGGGATGCGAACCTGCACTAATTGCAGGCAGCTGGTTTTACTTAAGGAGGCATTAGCCCACTGCTCCACCAAGGCTCTTTTGTGGAAGATGTTTGTCTGTTTGAATTCTAAAGTCCCAAAGCACTTTAGCTTCTTCTGTCAACGCTGCAAACATTGGATGTTTTTGCTCTGACTATAATGAAGCTGCGGTGAGGAGTATGCTAACCCGGATGTATAAATTATATAAGAATGGCACGCAAAACGGAAGTGAAGCTTGAGTTTTGGGCTAATTGGAGAATGTGATTAATGACTTGTGGGAGGGAGTTGAGCATGATATGATGGGTTTTGGGGAGGAGAATTCAGATTCTGGCACCCATCAATGAGTGCCAATGCTTCGTTCTCATTATTATAGACTTTTTAGAAAAATAATGCCTGAATGTTGTTTAAACTGTCTCATTAATCGGAACCATGACATCTTCATTTTCTATTACTTTGCCTATTTTGTAATACCACTACTTATTGCTTGCAAACAAATGGTCTTTTTTGCAGATATTCCTATATACCATGATCAGTCTCTATGACCTTCTTGTAACACCTAACTGGTTGTCCTTGTTTTTTCAATTTCTTTTCTGAGGCAGCATTTGTGGCCTATTACTGCATTTGTTCTTAAGTCTTGGTCTTGTGCAGCCAGAACCCTCTGTCCTTTCTTCAAATTTCCTGCTTTTAGCCATTATCAGGTTTTGTTGTTATCTGCTTTGCCTGCATTGGTTTTTTAAAAAAATTTACTGGCCATGTAATACTTTGACTGTATGTACCAGGGGTCTTCAAACTTGGCCCTTTTATGACTTGTGGACTTCAACTCCCAGAATTCCTCAGCCTGGCTGAGGAATTCTGGGAGTTGAAGTCCACAAGTCATAAAAGGGCCAAGTCTGAAGACCCCTGGTATATACAGAGTGTTGAGCAGCAATTCTATTTCAGATGTTGTCTTTCTATTTGTTTCACATTGTCCATGAAAAGCAGGTTTAATGTCATGTTTTTAATATTAGCTGTGGTCTCACCTGTTCAGTATTGTTGACAAGGAATCAACACATTGAAAAACAGTAGTAGTGGTAGTGAGTCTCCTTGAAAGATTTTTCTCTTTATATTAACCTCTCCCAGTCTGTTGCCTTTGACCAGCAACTGTGTTTTCCATTGTACCATTGATCTTTGCACAAACGTCTGATGTTTCTACTGACTACTGTTATTTCTAGGCACCTGATTATCCAGTTATGTGGCAGGTAGTTGAATGCCTTCTTGCAATCAATCAAGCTCCATTCAACATCATTTACTTTGATCTTCCTTCTGTTGCATCTTTCCAAAAGTCATTGTCAAATAGGAGCTGATCTTTTATTCCTTTGCTGTTTGAGCAGTTTCTGCTCAGTTATTAGCAAGCAGGTAATTGGCCTTATTTGCCTGGTGCTGCCTCTTCTGTTGGATTTTTCATTATCAGTTAGGTTTTGCCAGATGTTAACCAATCTTCAATTGCATCTCCTTGCAATTGTTAAACTGCTTGGCAGAAAGTGGCTATAGACCAATGACATATTTCAACTAAAACCATATTGTTCATCTTCACCTAGACTAACCAATTCTTGGTATTCCTTGCCCTTTTCTCCACTATTCTTAGGTCTTCTTGTTCTTCAACTTTTTTTTTCTTATTTAGCTTGCTTGCATCTGATCTCAGCGTACTAACCTTGTTTTTCAACCTGACCATTTTGGTGTTGCATTGTTTGGCTTTCTTTTTTATTTTTTGTTAATTTTACTCAGTTATAACTGCAGCCATGGTGTACATTAACTGGTTTGTTTCTTGCAGTGATTGGTGCTTATATTTTATATTACAATTGACATGTTTTGATACTTGTGCTAGCTGTTTCTTTGGAACATGCATCAATGCTTCAACCTTACTTTTTTGTTGTTCCAAATGCTTTCTTTCTTTCAATTTTTCTTCTTTCATAATGTGTTTGAAACATTAACTTTGTTTTACTCTCTTAATCTGCTCTTATGTTGTGCATTCATTCATTTTAATAGTATTATTATAATATATTCACAACAATGTGAAATCACAGCTGCCAGTTCCTTGGCTATTGTTGGCCTTCATACATACTGAATTTTCCCCAAGAAACTAGAATGTTGTAATTTATCAGCATAGTATATGTGGCCTTTTGCAACTGATAGATTGAAATTTTGTGAGTGCACTTATTTTTTAAGTGCTGTCCAAAATTTTTGTGTGTGGCACCCAGTGTGCTAATAAACACTGACCACCATGGCCAGTTTATGCCATAAACTTTCAATTTTGATTTTCAGATGTTGATATTTTGTGATCTTCTACAATTCTTTGTCTTCTTTTCTACTGTTCCACACTTTCTTCTCTTCAAATACAGTTATATCTGATACTTTATGAGCCAAGAATTTATCAGTTTGTATTTGGAAATTCCACAATATTTTAACATGCTTATTTTTACTTTCTCAACTCTATATTCCCACCAGTTTTTCATTATTGGGACCTGATACTTTACAGATATTGCAGTGAATCATTTTGCTGACTCTGTTATGTCATTATTTATAATTGCATTGTGTGATTTTCTTGCATGAGCTGAGAACATGATCTACTGTTTCTTCTGCTTCTTTGCACAATCTGCACTTTGAATCATTTGATGATTTTTCAATTTGGTCTTGACTGCATTAGTTTATATATCTTGCTCTTGAGCAGCCAAAATAAAGCTTTCACTGTCATGTTTTAATATTCTAGTTGTAAGCTATTACCAGGTTTTATTTTTATCTATTTTCCCTCCAATTGTTTGTAGAAATTGATTATGTAATGCTTTTCCTTGCCAGCATTCTGTTCATGTTTTTATGGCATTATTTTGATATTTACTCTTTGCTTCCTGTACAGTTAGTAACTTCCAGCTTTTAACTTGAATCAATGCTTATTCTTGCCTGTCTTTTACATAATCAGCCAATGCACACTTTTCTTCTTCGACAGTTTCTTTGACCTGAAGTAAATCTCTGCCTCCATTACTGCTGAGCAGATATAATCTATCAATATCACTATGGGGATGTATAGTTATGCATAGGGACTAGTCATCAATTTTCTTGTTTTTTGGTCCAAACTGTCCAGTTCAGCTTGTGTCCAGTTAATAATTCCAGCAGTGTATTGTATCACAGGTATGGCTCAGGTATTGATGGCTTTGGCAGGTGCTTCCACTGTTCACTTTTGTCTTAAACTATTTCCTTATTCTTTGGATGTATTCTGTATTAATTCCATTTTTAGCTTGCCCATGCTTGATGCTATCCAACTGTAAAATGACCACGTATTTGTAGGCTTCATCCTGATGGTTTTTGATCATTTGGCCATTCAGTATTTCAATTCCATTACTGTTGTCCATTCCCTCAGTTTATTGCTAATGTAGCAGATTTATCTAGGCCAAATTCCACTACTATTTCTATGCTAAAATTCTTTCGGTGTTTGTCATTATTATTATGTAATCATAATCACCATAATAATCATTGTGATGGCTATAAAGTAAGGTATGTACATGTTGTTGGGGCTGGGGAGCCAAAAAAAATATCAAAATTGTCACATAGGGTTTTATAGCTATATTTAGTTAGGGCAGGAACAGAAATTCAGAAAAGATTTTAATTGCAGTTGGTAAGCCTTGAAATGCTAAGAATGTGTGGTACAGTATGGCCTGATTGTGTAGAAGCAAGGCAGACTAACCACTAATGCAACTTACCAATTCTCTAAGATGATCACTAAATCATAGCCCATATTATTTTACAAGTTTGTCTTGTTTTCCATTCGTGGCTTTTTAAAGACTAATAAGAGGCAGAATGGTCACTTGAGCCAACCTTTTCCAAATTCTTACCGCATGTTTATTAATATTTTTTTGTCTGTTGTTTTTTTTTTGTCCATTAAAACCAGTGGCCAAAATATAAACAAAGAATATGGAGAAAACTAAAGATATAGAAAATAAGTCTTAGAGTTGTACTTTTAATTAATTAGTTTTATTGCATAACCAAGTTACAGAATCTTAAGGAATCTTATCTATTACCTTTTGAAGCCAGTGAGAAAAAAATCCTTAGGTGAACTTCAAATGGAAATTAAAGCAAATAATTCTCACCATGTTGAGAAGGATCAGAGTTTTTAAAAGGTATCTCTGAAAGAAGATCAGATAAATTCTTGTTTGCTCACTTCATTAAATGCAACTTAATGAAGTACAGTCTCATTCAGAATAGAAACTACTTATTGTTCAGTTCTTCATAGCTACTTACAACTAAAATGGAAGATTCTCAGAATCTTCTTTAACCAAATTTATTTTAAGAGATAAGGAAATCTTTGCAAAAATCTTAGTAACTGGATATGTTTCTCTCAGTACCCAATTTATCTCTGTGTTCAGTAGGAGAACTTCTTCCTGAACCTCTTCCTGATTGCTCATTGAGGAAGTGGCTTACTTTGTTGATAATAAATGTGTAGATGTTCTGAGCTTGCAAGCTTTTGCAAATGACTATCCTGTTTCTCAGGTTCTGAGAAACTTTTTCCACTTACCGTATATACTTGAGTATAAGCAGAATTTTTCAGCCCACTCTTTGGGCTGAAAAATCCACTTCGGCTTATACTCCAGTGAACAAAAAAAAAAGAACTTCCACCCCCCAGTTTGGAGAGCTGCTGCTTTCATCAAACATGGACGAAGGCAGCAGCTCTCCAAACGGGCTGCGGCGGTTTGGAGAGCTGCGCGCGCAGCTCCGCCGCCACCTCTGCAAGCCTCCGCTGAGAGAATGGGGCGGTGGAAGCTGGGCAGCTGAGAGAAAGGGGCGGCAGAGGCTGCATCCCCCGAAAGAAGTCTTCGCCGAGAAAATGGGTGCTGAGATTTTCTCGGTGAAGACTTCTTTCGGGGGATGCAGCTTCTGCCGCCCCTTTCTCTCAGCTGCCTGGGCAGCTGAGAGAAAGGGGCGGCAGAAGCTGCATCCCCCGAAAGAAGTCTTCGCCGAGAAAATCTCAGCGCCCATTTTCTCGGCGAAGACTTCTTTCGGGGGATCCAGCCTCTGCCGCCCCCTTCTCTCAGCTGCCCAGGCAGCTGAGAGAAGGGGGCGACAGAGGCTGCATCCCCCGAAAGAAGTCTTCGCCGAGAAAATGGGCGCTGAGATGCCTCATTCTCTCGTCTCAGCGCCCATTTTCTCGGCGAAGACTTTTTCGGGGATCCAGCCTCTGCCGCCCCCTTCTCTCAGCTGCCCTGGCAGCTGAGAGAAAGGGGCGGCAGAGGCTGCATCCCCCGAAAGAAGTCTTCGCCGAGAAAATGGGTGCTGAGACGCCTCATTCTCTCGCTCAGCGGAGACTTCTTTCGCGAGATCCAGCCTCTGCCGTGCTGCACCGAGAGAACAGCAAGCCACCCCATTCTCTCGGCGGAGCACTCCACCGCCCCATTCTCTCGGCGGCTTGCCACCCCGTTCTCTCATCTCAGCAGAGATGTCTTTCAGGGGATCCAGCCTCCAGCTGCTGCATTTCCCAGCCTCGGCTTATACTCGAGTCAATAACTTTTTTCAGTTTTGGGGGGTAAAATTAGGGGTCTCGGCTTATACTCGAGTCGGCTTATACTCAAGTATATACGGTATGTTAAAACATCTACTCACAATATATCCTTTTTTTCCAGGAAGCAAACTCAGTTTATGGTATCTATTCCAGCAGCACTGATCTGGGATATGCACTGGGTCTCCTGATTCAGAAACAATGCAAAAATAGAGTTTGCCTTCAGCAAAATATTGACATTGTCCCCTAAAATCCCTATAACAGTTCCCCAGTGTTTATATTAATATAATGTATTAAGCATTACATGGCATTGGAGAGAAAGAACTATTTGGTACTCTGTATCAAAATTGTCAGAGAATTGAAAAATGATCATCTATTTGACCTACAATGAATGTGCATCTGTGTGGTGTGTGTGTACACACACACACACACACAATTTCTATGGCTGCTCAACTCTGGGAGACTTACAATTCTAACATTATAAAACAATTTAAAAGATGTTGAAATAAAAACTTCCACAAAATAAATAACAGATTAAATAACAAAATAATATCCACAAAATAAGTAAGTAGAAACAGCAGCCATGATGATTAACTGACTAATAGAAAAGCCAAGTAATGGTATATAGGTACTAAGATACCATGATTAACAGTATCAAAAGTTTCTATGAGACTGAGTAAAAGTAACAGGGTAATAATAATAATAATAATAATAATAACAACAACAACAACAACAACAACAACAACAACAACAATAATAATAATAATAATAATAATAATAATAATAATAATAATAATAATAATAATAAAGTTGGAAGGGACCTTGGAGGTCATCTAGTCCAACCCCCTGCTCAGGCAGGAAACTCTTCTTAAAAACTTCCAGTTTTGGAGCATTCACCGCTTTTGGAGGCAGGTTGTTTCACTGGTTAATTGTTCTGTCAGGAAGTTTCTCCTTAGTTCTAGGTTGCTTCTCTCTTTGATTAGTTTCCATCCGTTGCTTCTTGTCCTACCTTCAGGCACTTTGGAGAATAGCTTGACTGTCTCTTCTTTGTGGCAGTCCCTGAGATATTGGAACACTGCTATCATGTCCCCCCTCGTCCTTCTCTTCGTTAAACTAGACATACTCAATTCCAGCAACCGTTCCTTATATGTTTTAGCCTCCTGTCCCCTAATCATCTTTGTTGCTCTTCTCTGTACTCTTTCTAGAGTCTCAACATCTTTTTTACATCGTGGTGACCAAAACTGGATATACCCCTGACATATACCCCTGATCTTGTTTTAATAAAATCCTGTTATCTGCATTGGCCCCAACAGCAGATCTGAACACAGGGATATGAGTTTAGAAAATCAGTTCTAAGTGTGTCTGGAACTGGAACTTGCTATACTTTCAAAAATCTTTCCCCTTAAAAGGGCATTTAATTATTCAATACTTTGAAGATCCTTGTAGGGTTTTTTTCCTCCCCAAAGGGGCCACCCAAGTGCTACTTTTAAGGGCAACCAACCCCCTCTCTTACATTTAAACTGTAAGGTAAAGGTTCCCCCGCACATGCGTGCTAGTCGTTTCCGACTCTAGGGGCCGGTGCTCATCTCCGTTTCAAAGCCGAAGAGCCAGCGCTTGTCCGAGGACATCTCCGTGGTCATGTGGCCGGCATGACTAGACGCCAAAGGCGCACGGAACGCTGTTACCTTCCCACCGTAGTGGTCCCTATTTTTCTACTTGCATTTTTACGTGCTTTCGAACTGCTAGGTTGGCAGAAGCTGGGACGAGTAACAGGCGCTCACTCTGTTACGCGGCACTCGGGATTCGACCCGCCAAACTGCCGACCTTCCGATCGACAAGCTCAGCGTCCTAACCCACTGAGCCACCGCGTCCCATTTAAACTGTAGATAATATTAAATTAATAAAATGCTTGCTTTATTTTTACAGATTTTATATTTATCAGATTTTAACAACTTTTTGTTTTGGTATTTATGTATCCAGCTACTTCTTCCTTTTGTTAAATGTACAGTGCTATTTGTTCATTTATATGGTTTACATGAGTATTTAAGTAAAGTTATTAAAACTGTTTTCCTACTAATTTTCAAACTGATTTATGCTGTGATAAAATTATTACTATTTATGAAGTTCAGTCAAGGAGAAGTCAAAAATAGAGATTATTACATCCCAACTTGTAGATATTTAGCAAACAGAACATTCATGGCTTTAAAACCTAACTTTCCTAAGTTGCTTCAGCTGTGGGCATTTCTACAAATAACATATCTGGATGCTTCATGTACTCATTATGGCTTGGCTGGATGAAGTAGAAGTAAGTCAGCTTTTTAGAATAGACTGAAAAGAAGATTGAAAAAATAAACTTTCTGGCCTATATAAAGCTATATATAAGAAATACTTATGACAGAAAATAGATATTCAGGCCATCTGGGTTACATATCACACCAGGAAATTACACTTTCTCTTATCATAAAAAGGAAAAAACCTGAAGCAACTGAAAGCTGCAAAATGGACCTGGCTCCTATGATAATTTCTTGAAGTTTCATGCTTATTAGCTGAAATGTAGGGCAGCAAATGAGAATGACTAAATTCTGCAAAAAGCCATTCCAAAAGGAAAACAGCTTGTTCTATCATTCCTGCCCCAAAACCAATTAATGGGAACCTTTTCCTTTGGGCCATTTTTTTCAGAATTTGTGCTCAAGCTAGACTTTTTTTCCTCTTCTCTCTTTATTCCCCCCCTTTTTAAATTCTGTATCTTGCCTTTCATACGTTTTTGGGCAAGATCTCCTTTTCTTGGCCATATAAAAACTAGTTTGGAATTTTTTTTCATCTGAAAAAAGAACTAAAAAGGATAGAAATGATATAAATAAAATATAAATTCAATTTTCACCTTGGGTGTTTTTATCACATAAAAGGTAAAGGTTCCCCCGCACATGCGTGCTAGTCGTTTCCAACTCTAGGGGCCGGTGCTCATCTCCGTTTCAAAGCCGAAGAGCCAGCACTTGTCCGAGGATGTCTCCGTGGTCATGTGGCTGGCATGACTAGACGCCAAAGGCGCACGGAACGCTTTTACCTTCCCACCGTAGTGGTCCCTATTTTTCTACTTGCATTTTTACGTGCTTTCGAACTGCTAGGTTGGCAGAAGCTGGGACGAGTAACAAGTGCTCACTCTGCTACGTGGCACTCGGGATTCGACCTGCCAAACTGCCGACCATTTGATCGACAAACTCAGCATCCTAACGCACTGAGCCACCGCGTCCCTTTTTATCACATACATGTTTACAAATATGTGGCATGAAAAATTGCTACATATCCTGCATTTTCAGTCTTAATGAAAAGTCAAAAATAAATAAAAAGTTTGTTAAATTTGTGACTGGAACTCTCCAAAATTGTAAAAGCCTCCTTCGAACACCCGCATGCCTATCTATTCCTACATATAATTTCCATAATATTAAATTAGGAATTCCACAGCCAGTGTCCAACTTGTGTGCTTGCAGAAAATTATTCTTTGCATTATCCTTGGATAAATTATAGCCATTATGATATATCAAAACTTGAAAAGCCATCCTAAATGTTATAATAGTAAATTCAAACTTTGGCAATGTTTTATGTAAAAAAGAAATAATTTCTGATATCCATTCTGAATTTCTTACCAGTTTCATTGGTTTTACATAGATCTGAAATATTTCACAAAGTTCTGAAAATCTCTATGTCTACTTCTACCACATTAACATATTAATTAACAGGTCTATAGCCATGCCCCTTTATTGTGCCTTGTTATTTAAAAATAAATGCTATAGCCTTTTCTTATTTCAGCCTCTTAATCTTTTATTTCTCTCTTTCCCTTTCTTTCAACATATCATGTATAATTTTTCCAATCACCATAGCCCAGTACTGCTTTTATTTATACTTCATTTGGTTGGAAACATTCTTTATGAATGCCATTTCTAAAGGGCTTCCCTGAAAAAGATTGCTTGGGAAGAAAGTCACATCACTGTTTGGCTTAATACAAAGCATTGATTGATTGATTGATTGATTGATTGATTGATTGAATTTGTATAGCTACCCACTTTGCATATATGGCTTTAGGCAACTCATGAAGCTAAAAACCCAAAACTCATACACAGTCAAACAATGACACAAAAATCCATTTTAATATATTAAAAATTAAAACCCTAAAAACTGTAATCTTCAGGAAAGTGGCATCCATCTTCAGATACTTTTTTGGGTTGTTCACTTGTTTACTTGATTATTCAATTTCTGAGATGCTCACCTAGTGCTCCATACACAGTGAGAATGGCAACACTTTGAGGTGTTAGTGTCTTTGTCAGTTCTGAAAACTAACATATACTTTATTGGCCACTTAGTCCCAACAGTTATTACTGTATCTCAGAGTAGATAACCCCTTTTTGCCAGTGCATTTTTGATACCATGCTATGAGCCATGGCCAATTGTAAAATGCCTATTTTCTGGAAGACAAACTGGTAAAGTTGTTCCTTGCCAGGCTTTCTAACCATATTTTTCAACAATTGCTGGAAAATCATTTTGATTTCTGCTCTTTTATATTCTTGGTCAGAACAGAAGCACTCTTAGAAATAAAATGTTTAAGGTTATTTTCTTTGCGGCATGCCAGATTTCCAGGTAGCTTTAAAAAATAGTGTTAACAGTGTTAACTTGTAAATACTGGCATCATGGAAATCTTCACATGTGGTACGCCAGGATCTATATTTAGTTACGAAATGCATTTACCATAATAAAAATGGGTGCATCACCAATAAAATTTTAAAAAACTTACTTGCATGAGAATGATCTTGCTAAGTTTCATGGAAGGCTAATTTTAATTTTGTAATGACCTATAACATTTTCTTAAAAACCATATACTTAAATGAAAACATTGAGTAACTGTAACTACATAGAATTACGAATGGAGACACTATAATTACTCCCCACATGATTTTACCAAAATTTGATCATGTGCGTTTTTCCTCCTGTTTGATGGTGTTTTATTTTGCGGTCTGCTTCTCATTATTCATTTGACTTCTGGCGCACATATTTCAATAAGTATTTCTCTGTCAGGACTAGTGCAGATTACCATAATTAACCACAAAATGATTGTTCGAGCTCTTTGTCTAAGTTATATATAGGACCCTGTAGATTCCCAGCACTAATTTTACAAAACGACCAATGTTGGCAAAATTTTCAAGTCATGTATCAATTCCTTTCCATGCAGTCCAGCTAAATATTCCAGTATTTTGAGGCTAGACAGATGTTCATTAAGTTTTGAAATGGTTGCTTCCTAAAGTATCTTTTTCAGCAAGAAATGTATTTTTGTATTTGAAATGTTATGCATGATTCTCTAATTTAGTGGAACACTGTAGGGATTTCGTCCTGTGTCAATTTAATGGTTGTATATTTTAATCATTTGATAATTGTTTGCATTTATAAGTTCTGTAAGAGAACATTTCTACGCTTTCTGATGGATATAAAGCTATGTGGAATAGGTTATAAAACTCTCAAAAATATGAGTAATAGCACAATATAATAGAAGTTTTTCTATTTGAAGGCATGATTAAACTTGCTACCAGGATATTTGTACCATATATACAAAATCAGGTATTCAGTCATGTTTCCAGGTAATTCTCACTGATTTTACTGAATGAGTTCCAAGATGGGCAGCCTTCATTTCAGTGATGGGTGATCTTCACATATCTGTGATTCAGAACTAGAGACAAGATATATGTCTATATACATAGGGTATATGTATAAATTTGTGTATACATGATTTTTGCTTGTTTTGTTACTTTATGAATTCACAAAATGGTAATCAGTTTTTATTACTTACAGCACTTTCATGATATCTTTTAAGGGTTAGAGGCAGATCTTCTTATATTTGCATTTGCTCCTTTTCATTCAATTGTGAGGTTCTCTACTTGACTTTTCTAGTCTCGACAGAGGCTTTGATGCCATTGGATGCTGGTGCTGCTTGCTGCTTGCTTGTAGCAATTAGACTGAGCCACAAATGGTCTTGGGCATTACAGACATTCACTGGAGCAATGGAGAAGCCTCTTCACCAAGTTGTGAAAAAGCCCTGAAGAACAGACAAGCCAGTGGAAGCCACATAGTGCAAATAAGTTGATTCCCTCCATCACTATCTAAGTTGTATGAAAGGAAGCTTGCATTCTTTCCCTTTAAATCCACATGTCTGAGCAAGGGGAAAGAGCAGCAAATATAGCTACATTGCAAGAAATGATTGCTATGGGAAGAAAAGAGAAGTGCTTGTGAAAGGAGTCTTTTTAAAGTATGTTTTATTAATTTTTTTAACATAATCACCTTAATTATCTAAGGGAACACCTGCTGCCGGCATCAACTTCCCATCGTCCTGTGCGTTCCCACAGGGAGGGCCTTCTTAGGGTACCGCCGGTTAAGGAATGCCGGCGGGTTATCCCCAGGGGAAGGGCGTTCTCTGTGGGTGCGCCGGCCCTTTGGAACCAGCTTCCCACGGAGCTTAGGACCGCCCCCGACCTTCACTCATTTCGTAGGGACTTGAAAACTTGGTTTTTTGAGTTGTCTGGCCCAGACTGAGGGGTTTTAATTTTTAATTAATGGGGTTTTAGTTAAGTTCAGGGTTTAATTTAATCTTAGTTTTAATCATTTTTAATTGTATATGATGTATTTTAACTTTTAATTTTCCCTGTAAACCGCCCTGAGTCCTACGGGAATAGGGTGGTATATAAATTTAAATATAAATAAAATAAATAAATAAATAAATATTCGGTAGACAGTATGTTGTCTGGGTTTACATTTAACAAACATTCACTAACAGTTAAATTCTATAATCTATAATCCACATAACTTTACTTAATTTCCTCTTTTCCCCATAGCGTTCTCTTTTACCAACCTTAAGTTAATACAATTCTTGTTGTTTTAATAAATGATAGTTAAATATAAAAGTTTTCTAATATTTCTACAAATAATAATCACATTAATATAATATTCCTTTTCTACCTAGTCATTCTGGTTGTCTCATCATGTATCCTGTTTACAGTTCTTCTTGTTTACATTTGTTTTTCCCACAATGTTCTAAACATTTTTACTGGTTAAGTTTTTCTCAGAGTTAATTACATTTAAATATTTAAATCTATTTTTCTCATGTACTGTAAACCATCCAATGCTTTTACCATTCTTAAGGAATAAATAAGATTAAAAAGAGAAAGAACAATAAGAAAACGAATAAAATAGATAGTATGCTACTTAAAATTCCCATTTCCTGTAAGCTAACACATATTTATTTCCAATTTTTTTTTCTTTTTTACCATAATTGAAAATGTATTTAATCTTGAAATATTCCATTTAATAAATCTAATCCTCTAGTCCGGGGGTGTCAAACTGCCAACCCGCGCTCTGGCTGCATCATACGGAAGCCACGCCCACCCCATTGCCAGCAATGGCAAAACTGTCCCAATATGTTGCGTGACGTCACATGACATTGCGAGTTTGACATGTCTGCTCTAGTCTTTTAGCTCTTAGTCAAAACATTTTTAAATCCATTTATAATTTTCTTAAAGTCAATCATCTTTAGATATCTAAAACATTTCCTTTATATAGGCCATTCCAACTCATTTATATTACTCATATCCAAAAATAAAAGAAAAAGGAGAAAGAAAAAGAAAGTCCTATGTTACTTGAAGGGCTCTTCCCTCTTAAGGTCAAATTCGCATCCAAATTTTTTCTGTTTCTTTAACCATTCTCAAATAAGTGTTTCTTTTTTAAATATTCTCTCTGATAGGCCCCATCATCTATTTTCTTAATTTTCACTTTAGCCTTTTTCTTTTGCTCAATGTCTTTCTTAATCAATATGTTCTGCTGAGTCAAAGAATCTTTCCATATTCTTATAGGTGTTACTGTAGATATAAAAAGTAAGTCAAGTACAGTATCTTTGTTAGAGGCATTTGCCCACTCATTTCTGTTGGAAATTTTTTCCTTCTTTTTCTCTCTGCTTCTCTTGTCATTTTTTGTTTCTCCAGTTCTAGTGTTTTCCCTGGCATCTCTGTGGTCCATTTTATCCAGTCTTTTTTCTTATCCTCAAATTTATTTTGTGGTGTTGGAATATAGGTTGTCTTTTCCAAATCCAGTATTTCTTGTATGTTTTTTTCCACTTGGATTAAGTCATACTTCTTTGTTTTGTAGGATTATGTCTTTAAGTCTCTATTATTGAATATGTGTTCAGTTATCTGTTTTATCTGCTCCTTCTCTGTTGTATTTTCCTGGAATTTTTTTTGTTATAAAGTTGAATAAGAGATGAGTTGGTTTATATTTTCAAAGTTATTTTGGATTTCTTTGTGGTTTGAAGTCATTGTTATTTGAATTAGTTGCAACATACCATATGTCTCCTCTTGAAAGGTATTTATTTTTCTTGGTAAGTTCTTTCTATAAATCTGATTTTCCCTGATGACCAAGAATCCAAATTTCCTTCCCCCTCTGGAAATAGCTTTGAGGTCAGAATTAAATAGATACTTATAATCCAGGAATTCAGAAAAGTTCTTTTTTTTTGTTCCCTAAAGTTTGTAAGTCTCACTTTATCTACAACCCAAATTATTTTCTTTTTTGTCACAGCTGTTCTCTACTGTTAAAGCTTTAAAGGTCACAAGTACAGATTAGTTTTTTCCAGATTTTACCAAGTCCTGCATGAAAGCCATAGCTGTCATAGTCTATCCACCAGTAGATGTCAGCACTGGTTTATTTTTCAGATTTTGGTCCTCCATAAAAGGTTTAATTTGCCGCTTCCATTAGCAAAAGGGTGGGGCAAAAATCCCTCTCCTTCACTTTCAGAGGTTTTTTTTGCTTCTTGGGGGTTTTGTTCCCCTTCAGGAAAGTTGATAGGTAGGATAGAGAAAATCGATGTTCTTACCCAAATTCAAGCATGCTGTTTACGATCAGCTTAAAGTAGTGCTTTTGACTTTGGTTACTTACAGCTTGGGCTAGACTCTGAAGTTAGGCTAGCCTGTCTCCTGTTGGTTTCTGGAATGCTTCTCCTGGACCGATTGGGTCGACCATTGTCTCTCTGAGGTCCCCGGGACTTCCTCCCTTCTTTGCCTTCTCTCTGGGGTGGCTTCTGGCACATTTAGGCTCCCCTAACAGGAAGAACTCAGCCAGAGCGCATGGAGTCCTGAACCCCTCAACTGCAACGCTGTGCACAAGACTGGAAGTCTCCAGAAGATGAGTCTTACTTAGCTAAAAATTGGATCAGCTTAGCAATAGTTACTAAATTGCTTTACTACCCATTTCTTGTTTAAGAAACGTCTTATGACAAGGTATTTTGATATTAGGTTGGTAAGATGTTCAAAAGGCAACTTGGTGAAGCAGGTTTACTTATGAACAACATATTCCTCTGTGAACCACTGAGACAGCCTTGTCCTCTGAAAAGCTCAACATGCTTGCTCCAACAACTACCCAAATTGTCTTTGTGTGTATATTCACAGAAACCTAAGTAACTGTAAGTGAAACAAAGGACCTATGCACTTCTATTGGAATGGATTCATTCCTCATTAGCTGTTCTCTTGTCCTTTCCCTCTGGCTCAAATCTGTGCAGAATCTAAGAGAAATCAGTGCTGTTACCATTTGGTTTCCTAAAGAAGACAAGCAAACAAATAGCAAGTAAGGATGCAAGAGCAGCAGCAGGGAAATTTTTTAAGGAGGCACAGAGGTTCCATGGAGGTCTGTGGCTTTGACAGGTGCCTAGGAACATCTACCTATGACATCACCATTATTGATTCAGAAGATGACAACTATATTAGGAACTTAGTACATGCTTGGTCTTGCTGCTCACATTTTTAAAGAGAACTGTATCTGCACATTGTTGAAGTAGTCAGTTTTTAATAACATACAAAAAGCTTATATAATCATAACCTTCTTCTTTAAGATGCAGTAAAAAATTTGCTGCATTTGCTGCAAAGGGCTAACATAACTATTTGTCTGGAAATTATTGCCTGAATTTCACACAGCAGGGATTCCCCTCTTTTTTTGCTTCATTTACACAACACTTTTGGAAGGTGTTCATAGTGCCACTGCAAATCAGTATGATATCAACAGATAAGAATTTGCTTCTGGTAGTAAGGTTATAGCTAGCAGTGAACAGATACTTTAGATGCCAAGCATAGCTAGCCAAGCTTGAAAATCTTTGATTTAGTAGCAGAGCTAAAGGCAATTGGATCAATTTGCAAAATTCAGTTTGCCAAATGGCTTTGATCTGCCTAGGAAAGGATTCCCCAGTTTTTTTCCGTATTTATATATCCTGATCCATTTTTGTATCTGCATTTTCAAAGGAAGTTTGTTAATATTTGGCAATGTTTATTTGGGACTTGGTGTTTAATTTTTTTTGACAATGGAAAATGGGTATTTCATTTGTGTGTGTATGTGTGTGCAAGATACTTTTCTTCCCATGTATTGCTGTCAGACAATTCTTGGTGTACATTATCCATTCCTTGATGACTGTTCAACCAAAAATTAAGCCAATACTGAACTTACTGTGTTCTTTTTGTCAACATTTTCAAGAGATATAATGGGAGTTAAGTGCACCAAAGAGAGTGATCTCTTAGACTTGCACGAGTTAGAAGTGGGCAAAACAAAACATTTGATGTCAGACTTTGATCTATTATATTAGGTTTTATTCCTTTTCAACCCCCAGTTTCTAATATGCAGATTTTAAAAGCAAGCATGGCTTTTGTAGCTGGATTTTGTCCAATTGTACAAAGCTAATGTAAATCAAATTTATTTATTGATCAAAGCTGTCTTTTTATGGCTTATGTTACAGACAGCAAATGATTTCCTCTGTATTAAGTTTAAAAGGTGTTTATTTTTTAATCTTTTAGTGCTCTTGGATTCCTCTTAGCCTGTTCAGTGAGTTTGCTGCTGGAGATAGGCTGCCTCCTATTTCCTGAAGCAGCCTCTATTTACCCACAGGGGAAAATCAAGCACCTTTTAGTTTATAGCTGGTTACTCAGAACACGTGGCTTCTCTAGTTACTTTTGTCTCTTTTTGTCTCAGTATCTCATACTGTATCGTTATAATAGGGCTTAGATTTTTGCAAAAATAAGTGAGGTTTGGTTATGCTGGTTACAGCTATTTCTGAAATAAACCCCTCTGGCATTCCTTATGTCAAATTGTCTTCTTTGGGGGAGGAAAATGTGGCCCACTTGCCAGTGAATTTTTCAGCTGCTTTCTGTCTGATTTCCTGCCCTAAATGCAAGCCGTATGAGCAAAATGTTATACATGCAGAGGAAATCTGTGGTTAGGAGAACTATTTCCCCTCCTGTACCTGTGATTCTTTCTTGTTAATCCTTTCATTATATTGCTCTCAGAAATTTTCATTCCAATCAGCATAGCCTTTTTGCTTAGTCAGCTGTGGCCTTGGAAATAGAAATAGTTGCCCTGCCCCTCGGATCATTGACTGTTAATCATTGTGAGATCCTGGCTGTGATCCCAGTGCAAAAGCTGCTACCAGTCTGGTAGATTGCATGCAAAAAAAAAGCGCACACTACCACCAGCAGCATCACCAACTGTTACCCAGTTTTCCCACATTAGAATTCCACTACATCAAGAGAGAATTTTTAAAAAAAAAATGAAGTCAAATGATCAAAACCAAGAATGCAATGAATATTGCAAGGAAAAATGTGACATTTTGGCTTATTTTCAGATTGCAATGCTATAATACCCAATGCCACATTTATACTCTTCTAAATGAGTTGGAAGAAATGTTTAATAATATAAACAAATTGTCCTATTATGTAGTCTGTTTTAAAGATAAATCTGCTAATTAGCTGCTAAGGCAATAACTGACTAGCTTTTATTGGATATGTTAACTAATTCTATTTATTTGTTTGTTTGTTTAATTTGTATCTTGCCTTTTATTATTTTTATGAATAACTCAAGGCAGCGAACATATCCAACACCCCTTCCTTCTCCTATTTTCCGCAACACAGCAACCTTGTGAAGTGAACTGGCTTTTATGGCTAAGATGGGACTAGAATTCAGTCTCCTGATTTCTAGTCTGGTGCCTTAAAATAAGGGTCCCCAAAACCTGGACTATGGCCCACTAGTAGGCTGTAAGATGTTTGCAACTGGACAACGTAAATGGCAGACGAACACAGAGATGCATGCATGTGTCCCCATGTGTGTGAGCAGCAGGCGAACACTTCCCCTCTCCCCCTGCTGCTGGAAAGCTGGAAAGATTGGGGAACTCTGCTTTAAATTCTAGACGAAACTAGATAAATATTCTTTGTTCTGTTCTAGGACAAAAGAATAGACCAGTGGTGGACCAGTGGCTAGAATGCAGTATTGCAGGTTAACTCTGCTCACAGTCTGGAGTTCAGTGCTGACAAGGCTCGAGGTTGACTAGCTTTCCATCCTTCCAAAGTCAATAAAATGAGGATTCAGATTGTTGGTGGCAATATGCTAACTTTGCAAACTGCTCAGAGAGTGCTATAAAGCACTATGGAGGGTACATAGGTCTAACTGATATTATTATTGCTGTTCATTATACAATTTCTTCCTAATTTTGTTTGGGGGGGTGTCTGACATCATCCTAAAAATATTTTGTTGGTATGAATGACATAAGATTTGAGAGGGGCATTTAGTTGAGATAAAGGGGGGAGGAGCCCAGATTGTTATATTTTTGTGCAATATGATCTACCTGCAGAATCGGAGATCTTCAGAGGGATGCCAAATGCCAAAATGAAGGAATAGGTTTCTCAACTGGGCAATTTACAGATGAAGCAAACTTTATTTAAAGCTCATCTAGCCGTTGTTATATTTTTGGCACCCTCTCATTTTTCCAATGTTTAATAATTGATACATATACTTATATTTTTAATAGCCAACATGTTTTATTTACCACCTTTATTTTTGGCTGCTGCATTTTACATTGATAATTGCTCTGAAAAGGTTCCTCACTGAATAGCAGAATCTAAAATAACAAATATTTGGAAGCAATGCCCACAAAGGCAATACATGAGATGCCCTGTTTAGTATACCCTGGACGTAACCCTATTGTTTGGTAACTTTAAAATAAAGTTAGATGAAAATAAAGTTAGTTGTAATTGAAATCCAGCAATCAGCTAGTTAATACTAAAACAAAACATTCCTCTGTTTTCTTTCTTTCAAAAATAAGGGGCAGTTGAGGAAAAATTGATTTGGATTGGAAACACACATTTCTGCCACTTCCATCTATTGACAGTGAGACTTAAAGGCTGTTGTCTCTTTTTCAAGATCAGTTTTGCAACTATATTTGGAAAAGCCTGTATATTCCTATTACCATAGGAAACACTGATGCATTTTTGATAGTATGTTTGAAATGGGTGAGCTGTATTTTGATGGAAATTTTTAACCTCATTTCTTTCTCCATCTATACTTTTTCCTCATTTGATTACCATTACCAGTCATTAAAATAATATTTATCCTCAATGCTCCTTGTGAGGTAGAGGATTCTGATTCTTCTTAGGAATGAGAAAAATTAGGAGGAGTCTCGTAACATCTTTTCAAACTAGCATGTTTTCTTAAAAGCCATAATCCTCCACATGATAGTCATTTGTCAGATGCCTTTAGAATCCAAAACAGTAAACAGCAGAGATAAATAATATTTCTGAGCCAATGAATACAATAACTTAAATTTCAAATTATGATATAGGCATTCTCACAAAATTCCTGCCATTATTGATGGAATTTGCCTGTCAGGAAAATGACGGTTTTTTGGAGGAATGACTAATCACAATCATTTGTATACCAGATGAATCCGCTCCCTGCCTGCATTTTAGTCCCTTAGGATGCTCTCTACCACCCTGTTTACATCTGTCCAGGAGACTGAAGGCAGAGAGGGGAAATTGGCTTTCTTCCAACAAACCATTGGGTTCCAATCATATACCTTTTTATAATTGATTTATTTCTAGGGAAGCCTTTTAGCAACCTATGTATTTTTTAAAAATAAAAAATATTAATTCAAAAAGTTTTTTAAAAAAATAGTGAAGGAAGTCTTTGAAGAAAATTCTGCAGCATGTTGTGGGGCATGGGGATCGTATTGCGACTCCTGTGACTCAGAACAAATTGTATGCTTTTCCAGGAGGTGTCTACAGTTCTAGAAAAAGTACCACAAAGAGTCTCCCTGGCTAAGCCACGTAATGCCAGGAAGAAGTCATAGAGCTATAGAGATGGTTAGACATGCATCATGTAGAATGGTGTCCTATTGAGAAAAGATTCTGGCAGACATTAGCTATAACCCCTTATGCTTATCTGTCTAAGCCATTGTTTCTCAATCTTGGCAGCTTTAAAGATATGTCTACATGATTGGATGGGGAATTCTGGGATTTGAAGTTGAAGTTCACAGGTCTTAAAGTTCTTAAGGTTGAGAAACACTTATCTAACCTATCTGAAATATCACTGACAATATTTTCTCCAGCTCCACAGTTTACACAGTGAATTACAGACCAAAGCAGATTCATCATGTCTCCAAGAACGCAAGCCCTGAGGCTCCCAGTGCTGAAAGGAAGAGGCTAGGAGGAATGTGTATGGGTTCTGATGGCCTCATTCCCATTTGAAAGGCTGCTTAGGAACCAGACAAGCCAAAACAAAACATATGTTTCAGTTTATGCTGTGACAGTTCTCCTCTAAAAGCATTGTCAGGATTGTGCAATGGCTCTAAAATCACATCATCTTTGACTTCTTTGAAACTAAATTATCTTAGGGCAGGGTAGATACCATTTTCAAGGCATAATTTTATTTGTGCGTTCCTGTCAACAAGGGAACAGGAAGAGTATGACGTGTGTTTGCTCCTCATTTCTAATTTCTGATTTTCTATAGTGTATAATCTTTTTCATATACATGCACTCAATAGTAGAAACTCTTTTAATGGTAACCACTATATAAATTATCCACATCAAACATTAACCATTGTTTCACATGTTGTCATTTCCAAAGGAGCACTGTATTTCATCTCTTATTTTCCCTGTTTACCCTTCCTATTCTGTGTTCTCCCAAACTCCATAAACTATGTATATAAACCTCAGGATTATAAATCTCATGCAATAAAAGAGTTTCTGGCCTGGAGAGCCGCAGGATTTTACTTATTTTGATGAGTAAGACTTTGTTTATTAAAGTATATTAAAGCAACTTCTTTCTGTGTTTCTCATCCCTCAAAGCAATCCTGCTTATTGTCACTCTTCCCCTCCTCCTCCCCCCAATTTTATTCAGTTGCATTTATTTATTAAAACTTTCCCACAGGAACTTACTCCAGTCATCTAATGAAACAGATGTCATCCATGACAGTTTCAATAATAATAAAGTTGGTTTACCCTTTAAAGTGTCACAAAGCCCTCTGATTACTCATTTTTATTTCACATGATTTGCCTAGTTACCTATTTTTCCCTTTCTTTCCATCCACCAGGAGAACATCTGAGAATTTGCCCACAAGGTTATACTTGCTGTACTAGTGAGATGGAGGAGAACTTTGCCAACAAGAGCAGGAGTGAATTTGAAGGCATGTTGAAGGAGGCCACACGATCAGTACAAATAATCTTCACAGCCCAGCACAAGAACTTTGATGGTAAGGAATAAAGAATATATATAGTTTGGAATGCTAGCTAACCTCACATGCAGTTTGGTATCCATTTATTTTATATGCATTCATTGTATTCGATTTAGAGTGCAAACAGAAATTAACTGCCCAGGCCAGATGAATGAGTAGTAGTAGGTAAGAAAACAAAAATAATTTTGGTCTAAAATTCCCCAACAGGGAATAAAATACAACAAAGCAGATTTAGTAATACAACAGATCTTTCTGTATTCTGATAACAGTAGAGGTTGTAGCTGTAGTACTTTTTTCTCGGTCTAAAAGTGTGAAAGTCAAGTGTACATCTGACTCGTTACAGGAAATGATATACATACAAATATATTTATATTTTATCCCTATTTGCCACAGCCAAATTCAGAATCTGTTTAAACAGGATAGTGAATTTAAAATGTACTGTTCCCCCGCACATGCGTGCTAATCGTTTACAACTCTAGGGGCCAGTGCTCATCTCCGTTTCAAAGCCGAAGAGCCAGCGCTTGTCCGAGGATGTCTCCGTGGTCATGTGGCCGGCATGACTAGATGCCAAAGGCGCACAGAACGCTGTTACCTTCCCACCGTAGTGGTCCCTATTTTTCTACTTGCATTTTTACGTGCTTTCGAACTGCTAGGTTGGCAGAAGCTGGGACAAGTAACAGGCGCATACATACATATGTACATATGTATATATGTATATGTATATATATATATGTGTGTGTGTGTGTGTGTGTGTGTGTGTGTGTGTGTGTGTGTGTGTGTGTGTGTATATATATATATATATATATATATATATATATATATATATATATATATATATATATTAAACATCAAAAAGCACAGATCATCAAGAGTAAAAATTTTATTTAAAACTTAGCTTTAAAACTTCATCAGAGTTTAAGCCAGAATTGAGAAACACGTTCTTATAGTCTCTGCAAAGCCAATCATTTAGCTAATGAGCGTGTTACGGGTCTATTCAGCTCCCGCCCTCCCATAATCAATTGCCCCATTCTTGTTTCTGTCGGACTCATTGACAGCTGTTTAAATTTTAGCGCTCTGCTTCTCTCCACTCATCCTGCCTGTGTGGAGCATGCGTTTTGCCGTGCGCAATCATCTCGCTGCTTGTTTGACATTTCTATATGTAATGCTAGTGTTTCGGCTTTTTTGCTGCTTTTTGATGTTGAATATGAATATACCCGAGACTCATATTTTAAAGACTATTATAGTCTGCCTTTTTTATAACGTAAGACACTCATACAAATCTGGTTTCTTGTCCTGGATGAAAGTGGAAGAGTGTTCTTGGCAAACAGATTGTGCTTGTAAAATATATTTTATAGGATAATTAAATTTTTAAAAACTGAACTATTGATTTTATCATTGAATTCCTGATTACAATATGTTTTCTAATCTCTGTTTTTTCTGTAGTTTAGAAAGTATTATTTTTATTTCTTTAATTTATATTTCTTGACATCTTATCCCAAACATATGTGTATTCAGAAGAACAAAATACTATTATATCAAACAGTAATATATAAAATACTGTTGTGTCACAACTATGCATTCTAATAGGGCCCATGAGGACATTTTTTAACTCCATCATGTTTTGTTTCTGCTTGCTTAACCACTGCTGCAGATATAATTTGGCTTGTGATTCAAGTAAGTCAAATAATGTAATAATATTTCATAAAGAGATTTTCAGTGGCTGACAGAGCCATACTTTTCCTTCTTTACAGTCTGCTAGATACTTTAGATGGAAATAACTGGACACTAGAAGAGTAATTTTGGACAAACACACATATATTACTCAAGGGAGAAGTGTAGGCCAGACCTTTGTTCTTTGATGTGTGATCAATATACTCAAAATGTGGAAGGACAGCTAGAAGCCCAGATCTTCCATTAAGCATGAGTCTCCTCATCTGAGACTCCTTGTCTTCTTGCACTGCAAGAAGAATCCATTACAAACTCTTCTATACTGTCTTTGCCCTAAACACTTAGCACAAGTTATCCCTTCAGGGATAACAAGAAGACTAGAACTGTGTTTTATTGAGATAGGCTATAGTAACAATCTTGAAACTCTGCTTGTGTTTTCCCTTCTGATTCTCTTATACCCCAGAGAATGAGGGAGGACTCCATTTGAGTCGCTTTCTAACACCTTCTCTTTTCCCAGGGCTCAAGGCATGCTTCTTCACATTTTATTGATGTACTATAGTGATTTCTGAGCAGTTTTTCCCCCTAAGGTTGTAATGGAGTGGGTCCGATGCAAGGAAGAGACGCCAGCCGGAGTACGTGTTCAGCTCTTTATTGTGGGGGGGGGGGGTTTCATACTGGAGAACAAGGGCTACTTGGCCTCCTTATATACCTGGCCAGGCAGGTGGCTAGCCAATGGGGTTGGCCCTAGGTTTCCCGCCGAAACTGTGTTTCCTGCCAAAACCGTCCAGGCCAACGCCCCCTGGTGGCTGTTGCTATGCAGATGCCTGCACTTGGATACATAACACCCCTCCCCCCTTAGACAAGAACCTCCTTAATAACTATAACACACATAACTATTTACAATGCATGCATAATACATAACAACGAGTTGAGATCACTTGCACACATAGTCTGCTAGGTACGCAGGTGTCCTGTGGGGTCTGGTGGACCGTCTGGGTGTGGCTTCTCCCTGGCCCAGCACATCTGGCTCGCGTTGCTCCTGCGCTGGGTTAAGTCCGGCTGCCAGGTTCCTGCCACCGATGATGCCCTGCTGCTGCTGCAGGACTGGCTGCAGGAGGCCATCTTCCTCTAGTTCAGGGTCCGTGTGGTTCCCAGTTGGTCTGGCCTCATCTGGGGTGTGATTGTGATTGTCCGGTTTGGCGTGTGTGGTGCACTCAGGGGCCCTTCCTCTGAGCTGGTCTATGTGTCGCCTGATGTGTCGATCCCCCTCCACCCCTACGATGTAGGATAGAGGCCCCGTTTTGTCAACCACTGTCCCCGGAATCCATGTGTGTCCTGCCCCGTAGTTCCTTACCCAAACCGGGTCCCCCACGCTGAGCACCCTATGTGCAGGTGGCTTCTCAGTGTCTGTTGCCACCCAGTCAGGGTGCAGCCGATCAAGTTTGGTGATGAGGCGCCGTTCCCATCGTTGTTCAGCTGGGCTCTTTCCAGTGGCAACACATGGTGTGGTGTGTTGTGCGAGCAAAAATTTTGCCACCCTGTGATGCCAGTCCCCGCTGATGATGCACCGGAGTGCGTCCTTGGTCGTCCTTACCATCCGTTCGCCTTGCACGTTAGTCGACGGGTGGAAGGGCGCAGAAGTGACATGTCTAATCCAATTTGCCTTCAAGAACGCCTGGAAATCATTAGCGGTAAACTGAGGCCCGTTATCTGACACAATTACATCGGGGAGGCCGTGTGTGGCAAAGAGGGCTCGGAGCACCTGGATTGTCCTTGCTGAAGTCATGTTTGGGACAGGAGCTACCTCCAACCACTTAGAGTGGCTATTCACTACCACTAGGAACAGTTGGCCCTGGAAGGGCCCCGCATAGTCAATGTGGATGCAGGACCAGGGTGTGTGTGTGGCCTCCCACCTGTGCACGGGGGCGTGTGGCATCTCCGGTCTGGATCTCTGGCATGTGTAACAGCCCTTGACCCGTTCCTCAATGTCCTTGTCCAACCCTGGCCACCAGATATGACTCCTGGCCAGTGCCTTCATCCTGACCACCCCTGGATGCCCCTCGTGCAGAGACTCCAACACCCTGCCCTGGAATGCTGTGGGGATGATGACCCTGCTACCCCAAAGGAGGCAACCCCGATGTGTGGATATCTTATGTCGCCTGGTGAAGAATGCCTGGAATTTGGGTCCTGGGGACTTGTCCTGCGAGCCTGTGCAAACCCACGAGTGTACCCTGCTCATGATGTTGTCTGAGGCTGTCTTGGCTGCAATGTCCTTGGCATTCTGGTAGTTCCTGCAGGGCTAGGATCTGTGTTGCTGGGGCCGGGTCTGGTTCTGGGGTGTCTATGGGTAGTCTACGTAGGCCGTCTGCGTGGCCCATCTCCTTCCCTGGCTTGTGCACCAGCTTGCAATTGTATGCTGCAAGGAAGATGGACCACCAGAGCATTCTGGGAGATAGAATTTGGGGGATCTGCTTGTCTGTTGTGAACAGGCCCAGCAGTGGTTTGTGATCTGTGTAAATTGTGAACTCTCTGCCGTATAGATAATCGTGGAACATTTTTACCCCTGCCACTATTGCCAGGGCTTCCTTATCTATTTGGGCGTAGTTCCTCTCTGCTCCAGACAGCGTTCTGGAATAGTAGGCGATTGGAATTTGGGCCCCTGAAGGTTCCAGGTGGCTTAGGACAGCGCCCACGCCATAAAGGGATGCATCGCATGCGATGCAAATGGGCTTGGACTCTATAAAATGTGTCACTGTGGAATTGTCTGAGAGGAGCACTTTTAAGGCTCTGAAACTCTGGTCGTGGATGGGGGTCCAGGTCCATGCTGCCTTCTTGTGCAATAACCTGTGTAATGGTTCTGCTATTGCTGCCTTGTGTGGAAGGAAGGTGTGGTAGAAATTGAGCAGACCCAGGAATGCCTGTAGCTCTGCTTTGTTCCTAGGTGTGGGTGCCAGCTTGATTGCCCTTGCCTTGGACTCCATGGGGTGAATTCCCTTGGCATCTACCCTGAACCCCAAAGATTCTGTGGAAGGAACACCAATGCTGCACTTTTCCCTCTTTAGTTTGAGGCCAGCAGCATGCAGTCTGGTTAGAACCTCCCTAAGCCTACCTGCCAGTTCTTCAGCTGATGCTCCTGCAATCAGGATGTCATCAAAATAGGGGCAGACTCCTGGGATGCCCTTGAGGGTTTTTTCCATGATCTCCTGGAAAATGCCAGGAGCTACGCTGATCCCAAACTGCAGTCTGTTTACCCTGAAGGCTCCCCTGTGAGTTACTATCATCTGAGTGTCAGCCGTTGCCCTGGTGACGGTGAGCTGTTGGTACGCCTGCGCAAGATCGAGCCTTGCAAAGATGGCGCTACCTTGGAGGGAAGCGAGAACGTGGCTGACCGTGGGGACTGGGTAAGTGTGCGGGTTTAAGGCGCGGTTCACCGAGCATTTGTAGTCAGCGCAGATCCTTATCTCTCCATTGAAGTGGGGTGACTAACGGGGTCTCCCATTCTCCCCATCTACGGGCTCTAAGATTCCCTGGCCCACCAGCTTATCCAGTTTGCGCTCGATTTTATGTTTGAGCGCGAAAGGGACTCGCCGCGGCCTGACCCTAATGGGGAGGACGCTCAGGTTCAACTTGAACGCGATGGGGGGCCCTGTGTACTTCCCCAGCTTCCCATCGAAGACGTCTGCAAACTCCTTGCAGACGGCCTCGATGGTTTCTCCCTGGATCCAGTGGATTCCCATGACTGCGATTCCCAGGGCCTCAAACCAGTCTAGGCCAACTAGACTGGCTCTCCGGCCCTCTACCACCACTACCTCCAGGTGCTCCTCGCGACTCTTGAACCCCACAGAAAGGGTGGCCTCCCCCTTTACCTTGACCGGTGTGTTTTGGAAGTCGGTCAGCGCTAAATTTGAGGGCCGTAATTGAACCTGCTGCTTGCTCCGGCTGTTAATGTAATTAAGGATCTCATCTGAAATGAAGGAGACCGCAGAGCCGGAGTCAAGTTCCATGTTGCAGGGAACGCCCTGCAAGCAGATTGTTAATCTAATTTTGGGTCTGAGCAGCCGGCGGCTACCCGTGTGGTGTATGCCCAGCCGGCTCTCGACATAGCCAATTTTAACTTGGATCGGGGCCCCAGTACCTCTCAACAGCGACTCCTCCCGGCTCAGCTCATGGATCTCCTCTCGGGGGCGGCGGCTACGACAGACCGCAGCTATGTGGCCTGTATCTTGCAGGCCCGACACGTGGCTGACCGGAACTTGCAGAGGCTGCGCACATGGTTTCCGCCGCAGCCTGCGCACTTCTGCGAGTTGTTGGCTGGTTTGGGCTTGTCCGGGCACCCACCTCGTTGGTCGGGGGTCAGCTTCTGCCGGAGGAGGTCGATGCTTTGTTCGTCCTCCTCGTCCTCGGCTGAGATGGCTTGCTGGTGGATGCTGGCTGTCTGGCTGCCGGTTCTGGACTCCTGGACAGCCTGGACAGCCCCGCAGGCCGCTTTGTGGGCCAGGATGGCATCCTGGGCCTCCTGGAGCGAGATCTCATCTTTCGCGAACAGGTGCTCCTGCAGCCTCGTGTCTTGTAGGCTGCAAACCAGCCTGTCTTGTAGCTGCTCCTCCAGGTTCGAACATTTTCAGGCGACAGCGGCTTCTCGCAGGGCGGCTATGTATTCGGCCCCGGGCTCGTTGGGACGCTGGTCCCTCTTCTCAAACTGTGACCTCGAAGCCAGTTTGGATATGCGGGGCCGGAAGTTGGCGTTTAGCTTGGTGACGAGGTCCCAGTAAGAGATGGTATCTATGGCCACCGGGGCGAAGAGGTTTGCGGCGACCTCGAGGACTGCAGGTCTGCCTATGCAGAGCAGGGCGGCCGCCTTCGAGCCATCCTCCAAGATCTGGTTAAACCTCATGTACACCTCGGCGTGCGACAGGTATCGGGCCCATTTCTCGGGGTGGCGGGTGTCGAATTCGCAGGGTTGTCCTGTCCGTGCCATCACTTGGTCGGTTGTTGTGGTTGTGGGTCTTGAGTTGCGGTGGCCGGTGTCGGTCTCGGTTGCTCGCAGTGGCCGGTCGCGGTGGCTGGCGGTCGCGTTGGGGGGAAAAGGAAAAGATGCCTCTTTCCCTTCAGCATGCACGGCGTTTCCCCTAGTGACTTCAGCTTTTCTGTCGGCAGGATCCCACCTTCGTCGCCACTGTAATGTAGTGGGTCCGACGCAAGGAAGAGACGCCAGCTGGAGTACGGGTTCAGCTCTTTATTGTGTGGGGGGGGTTCGTACTGGAGAATATACCTGGCCAGGCAGGCGGCTAGCCAATGGGGTTGGCCCTAGGTTTTCCGCCGAAACTGTGTTTCCTGCCAAAACCATCCAGGCCAACGCCCCCTGGTGGCTGTTGCTATGCAGATGCCTGCACTTGGATACATAACACCTTTTGAGTCGCTTTCTAACACCTTTTCCCAGGGCTCAAGGCATGCTTCTGCACATTTTATTGATGTACTATAGTGATTTCTGAGCAGTTTTTTCCCCTAAGGTCATCTTCATGGTTCTCTACAGCAGGTGTTCTCAACCTTGGCAACTTTAAGATTTGTGGATTTCAACTGTCAGAATTCCTCAGCCAGCTTTGCTGGCTGACGAATTCTGGGAGTTGAAGTCCACAAGTCTTAAAAGTTGCCAAGGTTGAGGATTCCTGCTCTGCAGCACAGTACATAAATTTCCCGATTAACAATCTAAAATTCTAGCAGTTACCTCCATAGCAGTCTCAATCCAGATACAGAAGGCAATAAAATGGTTGTTTTAACCTTGCTTCCACATTGCTTTATATAGGTGGATTCCTTATAGCGTGGTTTAAAATACTCGTCTAGAAACAGCATTTTAGAAAAAAAATGTCTTCCAATGTTTTCTGTGATCTGTTCATTCTTCTTATGGCACCTGCTTGGAAAAGGGATTGGAAAAGGAAAGGGCAAAGGACCTTTAGCTAGTTCATTTTTTCTTTGTGTAGCTAACTTCAGAATCCAATGACATTAAGCTTTAGAAATTCTGACAGTATGCAATTAGTTTTTCCATGGCAATGAATAATGGTTTCTTATAGTTTTTTTTCTTTTTCTGATAATCATATACTTCTTAAGTGGTTCGTTTTAAAAACAATTAAGGCCTACATAATTTACATAGTAATTAATAATATTAGCAAAAGCACGGAATAAACTTTTTTAAATGTGTTAAGTCACAAATTGGAAGAAATAAATCAGATCATTGAATTTAACAGTTTATCTCTGTAATATTCAGTTAAAAAGGATGGATGGGTGGATTTGATAAGTGAATTCACAGAGATAGGTGCTTTTAACTTTTATGGTAGGCTGATATGGGTTTATAATTTTTTGTAATTTAAATAAATAGTTAGATGATGGGAATTCTGAGCAGTTGCTGTTTACCAAGCTTTCCTAATCACATGTTCAGTAAAACAAAAATGCTATCTTATAATAAAAATTTTAAAGGTACAATGTACTTTTTGAAATTTATCTCTCAAGCTTATATATCAGTTTAGTCACAATCAACTCTAAGCAGTGCATGCTTTATATCAGTAAAAAAGGTTGGAACAACTTACAGCAATATCTTAACATGTTAAACTTTGTCTGTTCCATTGTGCAGAAGAACATACGGTCAACCCTAACTAATCACTTATGGGTGCATTGGGGGATAGATCTACATTCAGTCCCCAAAGAATTCCTAGAACAACCAGGTCTTAATAGTAACAGGTTAGAACCTGTCCTAATCTCTTGGGGAGGGAGAGACAATTTAGTTCCAGAGAAGAGAGCCAGGTGCTTGCAGAAAGAAGCCAAATCTTATGTATCTGTGTTTTGTTTGTTCCATTAAATTATATTTAGGTGCAGTATTGCTAACCCATAAGAGCATATCCTGCTGTCAGATTCACTGGTAGAGCAGAGTTCAGTTTCATTCAGGTAGCAACTGTGTTTTGATACCTCAGTTTCAAAGAAGTATTTAATTTTCTCAGTCATTGCTCTACTTTTTTAGTTTGCTCTTTCATAGCTCTTTTTGGGTGGGGAAGCCTAGACTTTTGCTCTGTATACACAGGAGTAGCTGTACTTGTTCTCATCTTGCATGTACAGACATGAACAACAATGCTTTAGAATTAGAACGATATAGGACTTACCACACTGTTGTGCTGCTACTGTTGCTGATACACAAAAAGCAGCTCTATTATTGCCACTTAACGGTGATAAAACCATCCTGACAACTAGAGCTTATAAAAGAATTCTCAAACGTTAGACAATTTTTCCTTTCCTGCTGGCAAATGTTTTCTGCCCACTTAGAAAGTAGAAACATTCAAGAGGCTACAGACAGTTCTAAGCTTAATGCTTACGTTTTCCTAGATTGTGAACAAATTTAGAGAACTTTCTGAAAGTAATTCAGTAGGATCATTAAATACAATCACAAAATTTCTATAGTATATAAAGCTGTAAATTAGAAAGAGAAACAATTGTGCCCACTTTAAATATAAACAAATCCCTCTTCTTTGCTCTCAAAAATTTCCACAAAAAGTACTAAGTGTGCCCTCTGCTGGACATTGACCAGACCTTTCTATCACAACTGTGCCATGCCCAATCAGTAAGCAACAAATTCTTAATTCTTTCCATTTAAGTTTGTATATTTAAAAGTAAATAAATTCAGTTGTACACGCACTGTCAAAAGATTATTTGGAGATGTAAGTTATGGATGGATAGACAGGCAGACAGAAAGACAGACACTGCCTAGTCATTGGGGTATAGGCAGAAAATTTCCTAAGTTTGAAAACTTCTTAATATTTGCAAGATGATACATTTCCAGTAAAACTTTGTAATAATAACTTGGTTTTAATTTAAAATACAATTCAATTACCACTATGAATAGAAAGATAAGAAATTCAAAGAATGCAAGGACATTTCCTAATCCTCATTTTTACTATAATTCATGGAACTAAGCCTAGCTAGATGGCAGCACCTGATCAACCATCCCTGATCTCAAATTACACAGCCCTGACTTTTATTAATAGTGGAATAAAGAATCATCAGGATTCTTACCAAGGTTATTGGCCAGTTTGGAGTGGGCAGGAGGAGGAGGAGAGGCATTTCCAAGTTGTTGCTGAGAAACTTAGATGGACAGGCCCATGAAATTAAAAGATTTGTTTATTCTAGGGACACTTTACTTTTATATAGGACTAAGCTTTCAATTATTGCTTCAATTATCTCTCTGTGGGCAAGTGTTACTTTATGAAAATTTCTTCTGTATATATTGGTAGGATTGAAGTTTATCCAACACTGTACAAGCTGTTTGCATTAGTGCAATGAAAATCCCCTGTCCTTCCTTTAGTAGTTCCCCCAATGCAAATATGGTTAGGATGATCCTTCAGTTCCCTAAAGCAGTGTGCCTTAACGTCATCAACTTTAAGATATGTGGATTCCAACATCTAGAATTGGCTGAGGAACTCTTAAAGATAAAATGTATTTGGGAGAGTGATTAATCATTTGTACTCTTAGACTGATCATTGGATATTACTTTATATGGTCTGTTAGTACATTTGGCATTTATCAAGAAGCAAAGAAAAAAAGATAAACACACTGAACAGAACAAAGCTGTTATTATATTAATCAAAGCTTGATTGTTAAGTCTTAAAAGTGTTTCCCAGTTTCTTTGATTGTAATATTGTACTATTCCTCTCTTCCCACCACAGTTAACTTAACAGTATAATACCGTAACTGAAGCTTGGAGCCAAGACACTTGTAATCCTTTTGAGAAGATATTAATTTGCTATTTCAAAAATATCCATGATTTCTTTAAAAACTCTGGGTAATTTATAGGATATGCTAATGTTAGTCCTTAAATTTTAAAGTATTTGTAAGCTTTTTCATTCTAAATTACATAATTATATATCCTTAGCACAGTATTAGTGGATATAATTTTTGAAAGTTTGTTGATTTTAAATTGATGACTCTGGCATTTTATGCAGACAATTACATATTCTGAAAAAGTGGGTCATTAATTCAGATTGTAAGAGGAAGGAAGATTGAGTTGGAAGTTGTCATTGTCTAAAAATTAACAGTCTTTCTTGAATCATATTTCAAACCCAAAGAAATACTTATAAATAAGGGATTCACTTACATTAACAGCGTTTTAAACAGTGTTTCATATTGAGTAGGTTCAGTGTTGTCATACCACTTGTATAGACTTGACAGATTTAAGTATGAAAAGAAAGCATTATTAAGGTGATATTTCAGTGGTTGGGAGAAAAAAATAGCAGAATCTTTGCTTATCTTGGACTCTCAGATTAAATCCGCCAACTCTATACAAAAGACAATATTTTATGAACTTTATCTTTTGGTAGATTACATTAAGTTGCATGATTATACTTTCTTCTGCTGTTGCTGTTTGGGAAGCAGTTTTGGAATCTGACAAACATTGTATATTGCCCCAGAGAGGAGCATGGCAAAAGTAAAGAACTGTGTCGAAGTGAAGAGCCTTTGAACAAAGGAAAAATCCTTTTGATGCCTCTTGGAAGAAACAGCTAATAGACAGCCTGAAGCATCTGCTCTTTTTGTAGTGAAGGGGATGAGAGCTGTATTAAGTGATCCTAAATATTTATTGTTCCATTCTAGGACAATAGAATAGACGAGTGGTGGCACAGTTCTTAGAATGCAGTATTGCAGGAAACTCTGCCCACAGTCTGGAGCTCAATCCTGACAAGGCTCAAGGTTGACTCAGCCTTCCATCCTTCCTAGGTTGGTTAAAATGAGAATGCAGATTGTTGGGGACAGTATGTTGACATTGTAAACCTCCCAGAGAGTGCTGTAAAGCACTATGGGGCGGTATTTAAGTCTTAAATGCTAGTACTAGTGCTTTTTCTGCTCTCTGAGCTTGGTAGTTTTTTTGCAGATGTTTCATTACCAAAACTAAGTAACATCACTTATTAGCTAACAATACATAATCCAGCCAAAGCACCCCCAAGACCAACATTGGCAGGGAAGCACCAGAATATAAAATGAGAGCAAACTCGACTCCCTACTAGCACTGGCAATATTATTTAGTTTGGGTAATGAAATGTCTGCAAGAAAACAACCAAGTCAGAGAGCACCAAACTTGGTGCTTTCAAACTTGAGGTACAAATATTCTCCTCTATCAGATCTGTATTAGAAAAATAACTAAAAGTAATTCTGTTACTTCTGCTTTCAGCAGGAATCAGACCTTGTCAGAGAAAACATTCTTTCTCGTACAGTCAGTAGCAGTGTCTCTCCCAATACTTCTCCTTTAAATGAAATGGTTTAGGTGTTCATCAAAAGCACATTCCAAAACTTGGAGAGATTAAACCTGTCAAAGAGTAGCCTCTGGGAAGTAAAGACTTTTCTTCACCTGTAACAGTTTGAACATCTGGAGGTTTGCTTTCCCCTTAAATGGTTATTTCTCCCCTTAAATTTTTCAGTTTTCACTGTAGGTTCCCATACACGATTTTGGGTGTGCACAGCAGTTTACTTTATAAAAAGACAGGGATGCTATTTCCCTTCCCCGCTGTTATCCCTTTATTTTTTTAAACCTGCCAAATAGATAAAAAGACAATGTTTTGGGTTCATTGGACAAGGAATAACAAACCTAAAGCAGAGTACAGAATTTGACACACATCATGTGCTGCAGGGCTTAAAATAGCTGAGTTTTAGGTTGGAAGAATACAGTTCTTACTTGGTCTTTCTGCTCAGTGGCACAGGAGATGTTGCCATATTGGGTCTCAAAACGAATCAATGGTGCTCCAACAGAAGTCATATTATATCTGTTTGGGGACTTCAAAGCCCTGCTTTTGCTGTGATTGACAATTGCACATGCTAAGTGAATGAAGTGCAGCCACTTCAGAAGGCTACTTTGGTGGATTTTGCTTTACTGTTCCATCAACTCAGTTTTAAATTCCTTTAAAACTGTTTCTGTCCTAGAATATACAATAAATCATACAATAACTTTGATTATCACAGCATGATAAACCATCAGTTACCGAAGAGGTCTTTGGCTAAATCTATCCATAGCCATCCAGCTGGCTGGGCTTCAGAACTGTAAAATGACATGGGAGTACCTACATTCCTTCTTCATCCTTTTACCAAGAACAGGGTGTGTGGTATATTCAGGCCTGGTAGCCAGGCATTGACAGACCAACCTACCTCACTGGATTATTATGTACAGAAATTAGGCAAGAAAGTGTTAAGTATGCTATCTTGAGAAACCAGAATGCAGGATAGAGTTCAAAAGCAACCTATACATAAGAACCTGATCTATTAATAGTCAAGGCAAATTGACACCAGATAAGAATCATCAGACTGGATTTAGGTCCCTTTCAGGGGCGTAGGTACTCTAGACTGATGATGCATTTGACCCTGCCCTTGAGCTCAGCCTAGTCATCTCTTACATGAGAGGGAATATGAATCTAAATAAATAATCTGGTGTTAGCCATCCAATTTATCAGAAAACTGTTTATAGAAATACACTTTAAATATTTCTCTCAACTTCCCAAAAATCTCTGAAAGGCAGGCTAGTAGTAGTCTCCCTTTCAAAATATACCTCCATTATGTATTTTCTAACTTCCTTTAATAAAAAACATCCAATTTTATCATTTTTTCATAAGACATTAAAAGACCCCTGTGGCGCAGTGGTTAAACTGCAGTAGTGCAGGCAAACTCTGCCCACAGCCTAGAGTTGGATCCTGACGGGGCTCAAACGTGACTCAGCTTTCCATCTTTCCCAGGTCAATAAAATGAGGACCCAGATTGTTGGGACCAATATACAAATAAATCACCTAGACTGTGTTGTAAAGCACTATGGGGTAGTATACAAACCAACAGTAAACGCTACTGCTAGAAGACTTTGATGTAGAGAAAAAGTAATGGTTATCTGTAGCATGAATCTTATATTGTAGGGCACAGTAGCTTGGGATAAGGTACTCTGGGGTTTCTCTTTTCAGAACTGGTGCTTAATGACAGAATTAAAGTTGGCTATTTCAAAAACATCCCAACCTATTTTCAAAAAGGATTGTGTATCCTAGAATTCCTACCAGAGTGTTCTGCTGTTCAAGCACCAATCAGCCATAGATTTCATCAGCTTTTTGACCTCTGATTCTGAGATGATTGTTCACCACATAGAAGAATCCAAATGGCCTGACCTTCTGTCTTCCATTATTTATATTATCCTATATATATTTTTTTGGTTTTTTTGGTACAAAACAAAATCTGTCTAGAGCAGGGGTCCCTAACCCCCAGTCCGTGGACTAGTACTGGGCTGCGGCATGCCAGCAACCAGTCTGCACAAACAAGGAAAGCCACATCCACAGGATGCAGGCAGCACACAAAATCACATCCACTCTGATCCGTGGAAAAACCTCTCTCCGCATAACTGGTCCCTGGTGCCCAAAAGGTTGGGGACCTCTGGTCTAAAGCAGGAACTGATGGGAGAATTGATGTTGACATGAATAAGGCTGATAGAGGCTGATGAACCAGCAATGCATCTTCTATGAACCAGATGGTCTGCTCCACTAATAATAACCTTGTTTTGAATACATCAACTAACTGATTATTAAACTATAATCATACTGCTTAATCAATTTCTAGATCTTGGGTCCTTAATCATTTGAAAAATATGACTATTTTCAGAGCTTCATTTCTGCAAAGCAGAAATGATGTTGTACTATCTTTATCCTTGATTTTCATGAAAACAGTTTAAAAATAATGCTAAAATCAGGAATATATGTGCATTCTTATTGCATTATTCCTTTCCTCATTAGGGCAATAAGAACAATGGGGGAAAGATTGCTTGACTTTGTATATACTAGTTAAGATATGGAAGTCCTATTGATTTTAAACTAGTTTCTCATAGATTGGATTAGTATTCATCTGGAACAGGATTTTTCTATATAACACAATCCAGTACAGTTGTATGTTCAGATCACAAATGAACTACGATTTTGCTGGGTTCCGTTCCAGTCATGCATTCACTAACAAATGTGTGCATATAGCTATGTCATCAAGCAGAAAACCTATAGGAATGATGAAGTTCAGAAATATATTGATCTGTTCACATCTGCTACGTCGTCGTGTCTTTCCATTACACTTCAGGAAACTAGTTGAGATGTCCATTAACTTAATTAAAACAAACTTAATTAAAAAGCTGTTTGTTTTAGGATTTAGGTAAGAAGGCAAAATGTAAGAGTAAAGATAGATTATTTCTTCTGTAACTTGCTTTTCTAAAATGTGCAAATGCAAGTCTCCTAGCTGCATATACTCTATATCATATAAATTGAGTGGACAGTGTTAGATTTTTGTTAATAGCTAGAAATTCTCAAGCAGACTTAAGGAGAACATGGGAAGTAGAAGACCAGTTTACCATTACATAGAGTATATGTGGAAAGCAGAGGCAACAGATTGAACCCAAGATATATATATGAATTCCATAATCAGCCTTAATGGCTTAGTGGCTAACAACTGATTAAAGAATTCTCTCCTGCAATCAATATGCAATCCCAGTCCTATTAAGTCTTCAGGAGGCTTCGGCCAAGTTTATGCTTGCTTTAGAGAAACCTGAAAGCTCAATGATTCCAACAGAGAATTTGCCATAAAGCAATTAAGCATCTGCTAAAAGTTAAATGATGGATAGTGAGAAGAACCTTGGAGGGAATCAGTATCAACCAAGGCTGGCAACACCAACCAGATTTTTGTTACTCACAATGTCCAGCAAAGTTCTCTTTTGGTCGCTCACAGCCAACACATGTCTCTCTCACTCTTCATTAGGGTTGAAATCAGGGTTGCTGCTCCCAAACTAAGCTAATATTTAGGCTTCAACAGTAACCTTTATGCAATTGCCCCGATTAACTTTTTAAATTTAAATCTAATTTAATATAGTGTAGTTACTTTTTCTCTTACTGTACTGTGTTAACCAACTTTCCTAGAATGAACTTTAAATTAGTCAGCCTCTAATTTCTTGGATCTTGGATTTCTTTTTACTTTTTGAAAGTTACAATTTTGAAAGTTAGACTGTAGCAACCTTGAGCCCAAAATAGTTTTTTTTTTGTTTAAGTGTAATCCTCTTTGAGGAAATGGCTGTATTCTATGGAAGGAGAAGGTCCTGGATTTTCTTGCATTTTTCCACCTGCTCATCCAGGCAATATCCAGTACGTATCTGTTAATCATACACCATAGCAGGTCTCCTGAAAGAAAACAAATCCTTTTAAAATGACTTGCAAATTTCATATCAACGTATTATCTTCATCCTGGAAATCATTCTTCCTATCATGCAAAGTCTGTTTGGATTCAGTGTTGAAAATGCTACAGAAAATCAAGTTGTTATCATTGCCTCAAAGAGTGGAAAGGTTTCCTCGTAAAACATAAAGCCCAGTTCTAATGCCAGTAAAAAATGAATAAATTGGTCCTTGAGGAAAAATAAATGGCAATAAACATATTGTTCTGCAACATGTAGTACATTTGGTATTGAAATTAAACTCTGTAGGGAGTGAAACGTTGTTACTCTAAAGGAGCAATATCAAACTGTTGTTCCACCATCCTTTCACTCTGTAGCAGATGCTGCTTTTCTTTTCCAGGAAAACACTTATTGATGTCAGCTAGGATGCATTTTTCAATGCCTGAGGCTTCTCAGTTTAGTTTTCCTTTTAAATTTCCAGACCACTCTGATTCTCTTCCCACGGGTTTTTGGAAGCAAAACTTTAAGTAGGGTAATCTTTCCCTCCTTGATCTCCCTTATCATTCTGTCTCTTCCCTTCCCTCCATAACTGTTTAAAATCATTTAACAGAATAACAGAGTTGGAAGGGACCTTGGAGCTCTTCTAGTCCAACCCCCTGCTCAGGCAGGAAACCCTATACCAGGGGTGTCAAACTCAATTTCATTGAGGGCCGCATCAGCATTGCGGTTGCCCTCAGGGGGCCGGGTGGGTATGGCCAGGATGGGCGTGGCCTACTGGGTGGGCGTGGCTAGAGTGCGTATGGCCTACTGGATGGGCGTGGCCAGCTCTACATCGTTGGCATCAAGGGTGCCTATGAGGGCCTGGGCAGGAGTGGGACAGATCTGAGGGTCTCTGGCAGAAGGAGGGTCTCTGGGCTGGGGCCAAGGCAGTGGGGGCCGTTCCCTCACTGTTTCCAGGATGGCTTTGCGGGCCACATGAAACCACTTTGCGGGCCGGATCTGGCCCCTGGGCCTTGTGTTTGACATGCCTGCCCTATACCATTTCAGACAAATGGCTGTCCAGTCTCTTCTTAAAAACTTTCATTCACCACTTCTGGAGGCAGATTGTTCCACTGGTTAATTGTTCTGTCAGGAACTTTCTCCTTAGTTCTAGGTTGCTTCTCTCCTTGATTAGTTTCCATCCATTGGTTCTTGTCCTGCCTTCAGGTGCTTTGGAGAATAGCTTGACTCCCTCTTCTTTGTGGCAACCCCTGGGATATTGGAACACTGCTATCATGTCACCCCTGGTCCTTCTTTTCATTAAATTAGATATGCCTAATTCCAGCAACCGTTCTTTATACAGTATGTTTTAGCTTGTAGTCCCATGATAATCGTTGTTGCTCTTCTCTGCACTCTTTCTAGAGTCTCAACTACTTTTTTTGCATTGTGGGGACCAAACCAAGATGCAGCATCCCGATTGTGGTCCTACCAAGGCATTATAAAGTGGTATTAATACTTTGCATGATCTTATTCTATCTGTCTGTTAATGCAGCCTGGAACTGTGTTGGCTTTTTTGGCAGCTGCAGCACACTGCTGGCTCAAATTTAAGTGATTGTCCAATAGGACTCCAAGATCCCTCTCACAGTTACTACTATTGAGCCACATACCACCTATACTATACCTGTGCATTTGGTTTTTCTTACCTAAATGTAGAACCTTACTTTTTTCACCACTGAATTTCATTTTGTTAGACAGGGCCCAATGTTAAACTCTGTCAAGATCCTTCTGTATCCTAAGCCTATCTTCTGGAGTGTTGGCTATTCCTGCCAGCTTGATGTCATCTATCCCCTTGTCCAAATCATTGATGAAGATGTTGAAGAGTACTGGGTGTCAAGCTTCAAAGCAGGTTTTGCTGGTGTGACAGATATTGCTTCTCAGCTTGCCAATGAACTTGGAGGGAGGGGAGAGGTTTGGAATACAGATCAAAGATTAAGAAGCCAGATGTGGGACTCAAGAATATTACACCAGGTGTCTGGCCAGATCTAGAGATGCTTTCTCATAACAATATTTTTCCAGTTGATGGGGCAACGTGACCTGACCCAGAGGGTGGAGGAAGAATTCAGTGCTTTTACTATATAGGTTTGAGATGGGTCTTGCTAGAGCTGGGTTTTCTTCCATTAGTGCCCAAGTGATGTACTCAGTAAAGTTTTACATTAAGAGATCAGAATGTCTCAAAGGTGTTTGCTTGCTTGGGTTCGTCAATTGGAACCTTGACACTGGACCTAAAATAGAGCCTTGGGGTATCCCACTGCATACTTCCCTCTATGTAGATGCAGTTCCATTGAGGACTACACATTAAGTGCAATTGAACAGCCAGTTATGAACCCACATTTTTCTATCTTAGCAAGTAGTAGGTTGCAGTCAAATGCCTTACTAAAGTTCAAGTAAATTATAACCACAGCATTCCTCTGGTCCATTAATTTTGTCACTTTGTCAAAGTATGCAATAAGATTTGTCTGACATGAACTTTTTTTGACAAACCTATCTTGGCTTTTGGTTATGACTTTGTTTGCCTCTAGGTGTTCGCTAATTTGTTTCTTGATTATCTTTTCCAGAATCATCCCAGGTATTGAGATCAGGCTGATAGGTCTGTGGTTTCCTGGATATATATTGTTTCCATTTTTGAAGATGGGAACTTCATTTGATTTGATGAACCCAATATACAGCTCATGATACAACCTTCCTTAAATTGTTCCTTTGATGCTAAATCTCTTTGTGAGCAAAATATGAAAGAAGCTTTTGTGGTTGTCAGCTTCCTGAGGTAATCAGGTGTATTCTACCAGTTGAGACTGTTCCCTATTACTTAAGCATGCTTTCCCTAGGAATAAAACAACCAACAAAAACAATTAGCATGGAGAAAGCTTCATTCTGAAGAGGCATAATCCATATGACACACCAATATCTTTTCATCTAATTATTCCAAATGGATCTAGACTTATAGCTCCAACCTTTTGCTATTTACCAAAGCTTTGTCCAGTGCTCTCTCTATCCTTATTGGCTGTTATCTAGGTCTGTGTCAGGGGTGTCAAATTGCCGGCCCATGGGCCGGACACGTCACATGGAGGTGTTTGTTTTGTTTTCTTTTTAATGTATATATTTATTAATTTTTAATTATTATTTTTATTTTTTATTTTCCCTTTTTTATGGATCATGGACATGTGTTTATCCCAATAAATAGTATAATATTTAAAAATGCATAAAAAGATGGAATAACAGACTTGCCCGAATTTGGAAATCTTATAATACCTAATTTAAAACAAGCTGGGCCTTATTTGTAAATTGCTGGCGATTGTGATTCAGAAACCAAATAAGTCAAAGAATATGATTGTATGGATGCAGAATTTAGAAGCAATAATAGGTTTGCAACAATGGAATTTCAATGGAAGAAAAATATTAAATTAATGCCAAATATCCTTGGAGAAAAGATGAGATGTTCTATTATTGTATATTAATCCAGTTCTGATGACTAAAATTAATAGTTCATATTCTAATAGTTGCTGGAAATGTGATGATCAGATTGGATTGTTCTTTCATAACTGGTGACAATGTTGTAAAACTCAACAATTTTGAACAATGGTTCATAAAAATTAAAACAACTCTTAATAAATTCCCATTTTAACATGTAATATTTTTATGAAACTCCACTAAACCATATATTCCCTCTAAGTATACTAAAATTAACTTTGTCTATACAACCTGCTGCAAGATACTATAGGATTTTTATTGAGACTTTTATCTCTTCTATGGAAGAATGATTAAATTATGGGAGTATGCCATGATGGGTATTATCTTAAAAATAAATCTGGTATAGAGTTTCATTCAAATAGGACACCATTCCTAGGCTATAGTTAAATACATTGATTTGTGCCATATCCAAAATTTGGATTTCTCTCTGCCCAAAAACTATATTTCAATTTTGTAAGGTTTCTTACAGAGGAACTAGAGGTTTCTTACAGAGGAACTAGAGATCAAATTGCTAACATACGCTGGATCATGGAGAAAGCTAGAGAGTTCCAGAAAAACATCTACTTCTGCTTCATTGACTATGCTAAAGCTTTTGATTGTGTGGATCATAACAAACTGTGGCAAGTCCTTAAAGAGATGGGCATACCAGACCATCTTATTTGTCTCGAGAAATCTATATGCGGGCCAAGAAGCAACAGTGAGAACTGGACACGGAACCACTGATTGGTTCAAAATTGGGAAAGGAGTCCGGCAAGGCTGTATACTGTCGCACTGCCTATTTAACTTGTATGCAGAGCACATCATGAGAAAGGCAGGGCTAGATGAATCAAAAGTTGGAATTAAGATTGCCGGAAGAAACATCAACAACCTAAGATATGCAGATGATACCACTCTAATGGCAGAAAGTGAAGAAGAACTAAAGAGCCTCTTGTTGCGGGTGAAGAAGGAGAGTGCAAAACTTGGGTTGAAACTAAACATTAAGAAAACCAAGATCATGGCATCTGGCCCTCTCAATTCCTGGCAAATAGATGGGGAAGAAATGGAGGTAGTGACAGATTTTATTTTCCTGGGCTCCAAGATCACTGCAGATGGGGACTGTAGCCAAGAAATTAAAAGACGCTTGCTCCTCGGGAGGAAAGCCATGACAAATCTAGACAGCACACTAAAAAGCAGAGACATCACCCTGTCAACAAAAGTGCGTATAGTCAAGGCTATGGTCTTCCCAGTTGCAATGTATGGCAGTGAAAGCTGGACCATAAGAAAGGCTGAGCGCCAAAGAATTGAAGCCTTTGAACTATGGTGCTGGAGAAGACTCCTGCGAGTTCCTTGGACTGCAAGGCGATCAAACCGGTCAGTCCTAGAGGAGATCAACCCTGACTGCTCTTTAGAAGGCCAGATCCTGAAGCTAAAACTCAAATACTTTGGCCACCTAATGAGAAGGAAGGACTCACTGGAGAAGAGCCTAATGCTGGGAAAGATTGAGGGCAGTAGAGGAAGGGGATGACGGAGAATGAGGTGGCTGGATGGAGTCATTGAAGCAATAGGCGTGGGCTTGGATGGACTCCAGGGGATGGTGGAGGACAGGAAGGCCTGGAGGAGCGTTGTCCATGGGGTCGCGATGGGTCGGACACGACTTCGCAACTAACAACAACAACAAGGTTTCTAAATTAGAACATACCTTTAGTAGTGTGGATAGAATGTATTGTACTTTATTCTTTCTTCATGATTTATATTATGGTGACCAGGTTTTAATAATAACCAGAGCTTTTTTTTCTCATAGAACGCTCAGAACGGCGTTCCGGCACATTTATTTTTTGCAAAAAAAAAAAAAGCTTTTGCACAAGCTGTGCTGCTATTGACTTAAGCCTATTGCAGGCTTTGCTCTTTTATGACTCATGGACTTCAACTCCCAGAATTCCTGAGTCAGCTATGCTATTGGCTTTTGGAAGCCAATAGGAATTGCTGCACAGGCAAGTTGCACCGAAGGCAGGAACTTTGCACTCCTCCCTGCTCCCCAACTACACCATCTCAACTAGGTAAGTACCGTATTTTCCGGCGTATAAGATGACTTTTTAACCCATGAAAATCTTCTCAAAAGTTGGGGGGTCGTCTTATATGCCCAGTTGTCTTATACGCCGGAAAATAGTACATAAATCAATCGAGCGCCCCCGTTCTTGCAAAGCAACTTCAAGCCTCCTTAGTCCAGTCCCCCCTCCAACGTGACTCTCCCTTCCCACCCCCAAGAGCCTCTAAGCCCCTTCCCCTCCCCCCTTGCAAACGCCCGACCCCGGGAGTGGCAGGAAGCCCCTCCCCCTCCCCCAAGCGGTATCTAAGCATAAGCAGAGCACACCCTGCTACCCGCTATCTCTCCAGGCAGTCTGGACAGTGGTACTTGGCGGCCTGGCGCCCCTCTCGCCCGCAGACCACGCAGCGGCCCTTGCTAGCCAGCCTCGGCATGGCCGCCCCAAGCCCAGCTCTCCAGCGCGTCTTCTGGGCCCACCTGGCCGACCACCTCCTGGGCGGGGCTTGGCTCCAGACGCGGCGGCTGCTCCATCTGCAAATGTACTCTCAAAGCCGGATTGCGCTCGGCCGTGCAGGCTGCCGAAAGGTGGGAACTCGGAGTTCCCGCGGTGGTTGTGGCTTCTGGCGTGCCATTTGCAGACTTTGGCCTGGAAGAGTGCGTCATGTGAACGCAGCTCTTGCGTTTATTCCAAAGGGTGGGTGGAAGGAAAAGCCCCTTTGGGCTTCAAAAGGGAGGCTTTGCACCATCTGCATCAGACGGGGCTGAATCGGGCTTGTGTCGGACACTTGGCAACTGGCATGTAAGTATTTTCCAGCGTATAAGACGAAAAATCTTGAAAATCTTCTCAAAAGTCAGGGGTTGTCTTATATGCCCAATTGTCTTATACGCCGGAAAATACGGTAAGATATTATTTGCAAATAGGATATCCAAGTATGACTCAAGGAAATTTTCCCTGAATGGAGGGAGTGGTGGTTTGTTTCACTTTGTTTTACTTTTCAAATTGCTGTAGGGAAGAAATGATGATTAGAAAAAGGCAGGAAGTTATTTTTATTAGGAAGAATTCATTTATCCCATGCTAGATCTTTGGGAGCTTAGCACCACCAGCACAGAACATTTGCTTTTCTGAAACTTCATTCAAATTCAATTCTTGATAGGGGTATTTGGAAAAAAAATGTTATTTATTAAATTTATATGCTGACTATCTCACCAGGATGACTCTGAAGTCAAGGAGAGGGCTTGCAACTTCTGTTTGTAGTTATCCACGTTTCTGCACACTGCACACTGTACGGCCATTGTACAAATACAGAGCCTATCATGCTTTTATATTTATATGGAACAGATACATTACCTGAAATTTTAGGAATGTGTAAAAAATTTGAACCAGCCCAGAAATTCATTTCCCATTGTTTGTGTATATAGAAAGTAAACCCTGAAATAGATTTGGAAAGAGCAAGGACTTTGATTAAATGGAAATGTTGCTAAGCATAGAACTGTTGAGTTAATTTGCAGCTGTTTCTTCTGTTTTCTTTTTATGTGCTTATGATTTTACATCACATTTTAAAATCAGCCAAATTGAATAGGAATAAGATTGTGACTGAAAGAATACTAATTCTGAAATATAGTAAATATCTTTAATAAGTAACTTAAATTTAGCTTTAGTGTAATTTGCTTGCTTACTGTAGCTAAAACTGGAAATTATATTTCTAAAGCATTAGTTTGGATCATTGGAAAGAAAAAAGATTTAATATTTATGATTCAAAAATATAAATATGTGAGAAACATGTTTTTAAAGACCTTTGCAGCTTGTTCTCATATATACCCTGCCACAAAGGAATAACTGAAATTATGAAATTTAGAATCTACCAAGCTTCCCTCCCATGGACAGAAGACAATCCATGGGAAACGTGAATCCGTAATCCATAGCTTTAGCAGCAATAATAAATCTAATTATGCTATGCATATTTAAGTTAGCCAAAACATGGAGCAGTGGTATCAATCTTCTATCACAATGGCAAGCCCTTTAAGATTATATATTGTTAATCATATAAGTGAAGAAATGAGGAAAACTGTGGTTAAAGAAATTGTTTGATCCAATAATAAAATTTCATTGATAATTGATGAATCAACCACAGTAAGCAAAAAAACTACCCTCATAGTATTTGTTCAATACTGTATCGAAGGTATGGGAATGAATTCACCAGTAAATTTGTTTTTGGACTTGGTAGAACTTGAAAAAGTAACAGCAGAAGGAATATTTGATTCCTTACTCCAATGTCTTTACTCTTATGGGATGACAGAAGATTATTTGAAAAAATATTTGATTTTTCTGGCATGCAATGGCACCGCTGTGATGATGGGATGTAAAAGTGGAGTGAAAAAATTGCTGTCAGAATGTTTTCCTTCTATTATAATTTGGAATTGTGCTAATCACAGACTAGAATTATTAGTAGGTGATGCTGCCAAGGAAACTTCAGCAATAAATAGATTCCAACCATTTATTGATAAACTGTATGTCATATACCATGCTTCACCAAAGAATAGCGGAGAGTTGCATTCATGTGCAGAATTACTGGGGACTGAGCTGCTGGAAGTATTTTAAGTACCCAATGGGTGTCATCTAGTTTGCGTACAGTTTTGGCTGTATGGAATAATTTTGAATCCCTTGTGTATCATTTTGAACAAGCAATGCATGATCTTACAAGAGATAAAAATGATAAATGCACTTATGATGGCTTGAAAAGAAAAATAACATCTACAGAATTTTTATTGGACCTAGGATTGATGTGTGACGCTCTCCAAGAATTGTCAGATTTAAGTTTGGATCTACAGGACTGCAACATCGACTTGTATAAGGCAAATAAGAAAATAAAAATACTGGTACAAGTTTTTGAAGAAAGAAGACAGAACTTTGGGCCCTATTATAAATGTGCTGTTGCTGCTATAAGTGATGTTCACTTTCGTGGAGTTAACTTCACAAAAGAGATTCAAAAAAGGATCCTCCCATTGACCCAAGTATATTTTATACAAAATTGAAAGAGTCAGTTGAAAAAAGATTACTTGATAGCAAAGATGATGAGTTGGCGTATTGGTCTCACATACTTGATTAAAAACATTGGCCTGAAGATGTTAATACTCAGCTGACATTTGGAGAAGTGGAAATTAGAAACTTATCAATCAGACTGCAACTAAATGAAAGAGAAATGATTCGTGGATTCCGTGAATACATTCTCAAAAAGACATATCCAGAAAAACTGTTGCATTTGATACAGACTCTGAATACCATTCCTATTTCTTCAAGTGAATGTGAACGTGGGTTTTCACAGATGAATCTAATTGCCACCCCAACAAGAGCTTCATTAAAGACTAAGACAATTTCAGCACTTTTGTTCATCTAACTTGTCGGACCACCTCTGAGACTTTTCGATCCTTGAAAGTACATTGATCTGTGGTTACTCAGAGGACGACATTCGGCCATAGATACTAAGAGCAAGGAAAGGAGTCAAGAAGATTTGCCAGACGAGAATTGGACAAAAGTTTGGAATTTTCTATGAACATTTGCCTTAAATACAATAAATTAAATGTATGTTAAGAATTGAATATATAATTGTTTAATTATATAAATAAATATATAAATAAAATTATATAAATAAAAGATTAACAAGATGAGAGTTCCGGCACCTTTTTTTTTTTAGAAAAAAAGCCCTGATAATAATAATAACAACAGAGTTGGAAGAGACCTTGGAGGTCTTCTAGTCCAACCCCCTGCTCAGGCAGGAATAGTTTTCGGATAGTTATGCTTTGCTTAGAACTCGGTAGAGATTTTCAGGCTTTTAAAACAATACAATGTTCAATTTTTCACAACCACTTAATAATGCACTGGAAAATTACAATCTGTATGACTTCATGAATCTCTTACATATTCATTTGTATTCTACTCTTTTATCCTTTCCTTTGTTCATCTTCCTTCCTTATATATTTAAAATTTCCAATAGACAGACAGACAGACAAATCCTTCCTTAATCTGGAGAAGATTGCCAGGTTCAATTTTTTAAATTAGCTTTTTTTAAAAAAAAATGCTTTAAATATACAATTAGGGTTACCTCCTTCAAGTTAATATACAGAAATTCATCATTCTGAGTACTGAAGGCCCAACTCTGATGGTTTATTTGTTACTAGAAATTGTCTTCTCTTTGTGTTTCTCTTCAGGTTTTATAACCTTGCAATAAATTCAGAGTTTCTTGAAATAATGTTTAAATGATTTTAACCTACTCATCCACCAAAACAAAAGAGCGGAGAAAAAATGTTGAACATGCCTTTAAATGGTGGCTTATTTTGCCTGCTATTCATTCCTCAATTTTGTTCTCATTGTATGATTTGAAGCTTTAATTACATCTCATGAAACCTGGCTCATCTCCAAGCAGTCCAAAAGCATTCAGATGACAAGATTTCCAAATCCTGCTTATTGTCACTCAACTTTTGTTTTTAACCATTTCAAATATAAACACCTCTTTGTTTATCTTTGAAATTGCCTCCATTTAAAACTTCTTTATTATGGTACAGTTTGGAACACAACATTTACTGATTATTTTTTTAAAAAACCACTTTAAACATCCTACTTTTTTGTTTTAATTTTCTTAGATTCTTAGGATAAGAACTTTTTTTAAAAAAAAATTACATTGCATTCTTATATTTTTGTGGGAAGGATCCAATTAAATTCCATGGGCATTCTGAGAAAAAATATAAAGAATTTTACTACTCTGTGTTAAATTGTCCTAAAGAATTACCATCTGGCATAGGCTATATTTGCACAAAACGTTAATGCTATTTGAATACATCTTGAATTCTTATGTTTCTTTTTCCATATGTTGCTGCTAGAGACTAGAAATAGGCATTTGCAACTAATCATTGTGCTTATTGAGATAAATCTTAGTAAAAACCACCTATAATTCTGGTTGGTATGAAATGGTAGAAAATGTTTCAGATCATCCTGCATGGTTATTCCAGAAGAGAATTGACACATGATAATAAACCAATTATCAATTAATTTTTAAGAATTATAAATCATCTGTCGCATGTATACCAATGCAATCCCCCAGAGATTTTGAAAAACTAAGGCAAAATGTGTTGATGTACACTCTTTCAGTTTGTTAGACTGAGTAGAAATAAAAAGCTATCTGAGTGGGTAGTCTGAAACATGGAGACATACAGCTAGGGAAATGAGGAAAAGTCCAAACAAGTGAAAAATATTTAAAGGAATAATGGAGTACAGCAGCATGTTGGCAAAGAATGGTTCATTTTTATGAGATGCAGCCATATTTTTTTATTGAAAGGATTAAGTACTATAGATTGGAATCAGGGCTCTCATAAAAAATGGTTGCCTCCCTCTTCTGCAGAATATTTGAAAAGAAAATAGCTCCAGGGTAATGGATGGTACCTGTGCAGAACATAAAAGTACAACATGGCTGAAATATTTTCTTACCTTACCAAAAGTGATTAACTGTAGCATTGGGTTCAATCACTTTTTCATTCCAGTTGAATTTTTTTTTTTTGATACTTCAGTTTCTGTGCAGGTACATAAGCATATATACATCAAACAACCCACAAATTCTGGACCCAAATGGCAAATCAATACCCTTGCAGTGCCAAGAACTAAATTTTATTGAGTGCAAATCTTCACAATAAGGATGGGAGGGTGGGAGGGAGGGAGGGAGGAAGGAAGGAAGGAAGGAAGGAAGGAAGGAAGGAAGGAAGGAAGGAAGGAAGGAAGGAAGTTTTTCAATGTCCCTGCCAGCTTCCGACAAACTCAATGGTGAAGCCAGCAGAAAATCAGGAAAAGCTCCTGTTTTCTCATATTAATATCTTGCCAATAGCGTCACAAAAAGTTTACCTTTCTTTATGCCTAACCTTGCTTATATCATGTTTGTCGTCTTGTTTACTTGCATAATTTGTACAAGTTTCAAAAAAAATAAAGTAGCATTATACAGAAAGGAGGTACATTCTTCTTATGACATTAAAGTTCTGATGGTTTAAAAATATTTTCATGAAATATGACAGGTTTTTTAAGTTTAAATTGGCTACAGTTTAAATACAGGCTACAGGCTCCTTAACTTATTTCTTAATAGAATAATATGATGCAGGCCATATAAATATCTACTTGGAATTTCTTTCTGTCTCCTTCCCATGTTTTGCACCTGCATTTTATTAGATTGATAATTTCTAAAACCTGAAAATTTTCTGAGAGTTTTCATGCGTTTGTAATAGACATTATACTATTTTTTTCCATCTGGACATGAGCCTGATGAAGCAACACATATGGCTACCTTTTTCTAATATAGTATCAAGGGTTTACAACTCAGCTAGGACTTAATTCAGAATAATTTGAAATTTGATTCAATTCAAGTCTGCTGTAGGTTATAATAGGAAAGCATCAAAATGCTTGTTCATGTGCTGTCTTGGCACAATGGAATGAAAACAGCAGGGATGGTGGACTAATTATAGGTCATTAACTCTGCAGAGTTTCAACCAGATACATCCAAAGATTTCATCCCATTATGTTCTTGAAATCTATATTTCCCAGAGTCCCCAGATTTTCCAGCAAACAGCCCATTTAAATCTTTGATTATGTATTAGTTCAGTTTGTAAAGCTTCACACTCACCAACTAATCCTAAGTGATTTAGAGAGGATTAAAAGAAACAAAATGAAAAATAAATAACCACAGTTAAAGCAGCTGTGTCATGGGTAAAGAGAGACTAAAATACATATTTAGCTGATGTTCATAGATCATTTCAGCTCAGTGGTTGTAGAAAGAATCAAATCTGTAAAGGCTTTTAAGAGTTCTGCTGAACTAATGCATAAAGCAGTGGCCCCCCAACCTTTTGGGCACCAGGGATCAGTTCCGTGGAGAGAGGTATTTCCGTGACCTGGAGGGGGTGTGTTTCCTATGCTGCCTGCATCCCACAGATGGGGCTTCACTAGTTTGCATGGCTCAGTTTCTGGCATGTGGCGTCCTGGTGCTGGTTCATGGACCAGGGATTGGGAACCCCTGGCATAAAGCATCTTAAAAGCTTTCAATTTTTTTTTAAAATAAGCTCTTAACTGAAAATAGATATTTATTTATTTAAAATTTTTACTTCCAATTGATAATTTAGTACCTGCTGGCTGCTGGCTTTTCTGGCTTGACAATTGACAATCTTATTGTCATAATTCATTTGTCATGGTTAGCATCTTCTAAAAATTAGATTATGTTCTATTTCTGTAATAAAAACATTTGACTATGATAATAAATCTATTCTAGACTGTGCACACTATCTCAAAATATCTCAAACAATAGAGGTTCATTTTTGGTGCAAGGAAAGACAGACACAAGTAACAGAATGAAAGTAAAAATTCCAAAAAAAAAGATAAAGGAATTGGAGGAATAAGAAATGGAGGGGTTGAACTGTATCCACAAAAATGAATAGAGATTGTGCTTCAGGTGAAATAAATATATTGACATATAAAGAAGATAAAGCTAAAGAAGTATGCATTTAGAGAAAAATAAGGAAAGAACAAAGATTTTTTTAAAAATATCAATTTCTGATTATTATTTTCTCTCCTCTCCCCTCCCACTGGTGAAAGTACAAACTAAATTCTAGGAGAAAAATGTAATGCAAACAATAGTTAGCAACACAGCTCTAATAGATGGTTTGTGAAGTGATAAAGACTACCCCAATGCCTGGCCAATAGCATTTCACATATACTGAATGATAACAGTATTTGCGACTTTGCAAAGCCAGAAATACTAAAAAGTTTAATCGGTAAATTGACTTTGAATTATTGGAAACAATTTAAAGGCAGCATGTGTTGTATTCAAATTTAATGAAATCTTGCTTCTGCGTTTGTTAGATTTATATCCAAATGTTTATTTAAGAGTTTAAGGCATCATGCATGATGCTTCCTCGCTGGTTTTTGTTGATTAGCAATAACTCAGTGAGATATTTTGAAATACAACTCACTTGAATGTGCTTCTTTCATATTGGTTACTCAGTTTGATAATCTGTATTCCTTCCTTAGATATTTTTTTCTGACTCTATTTCTTCTAAAGTTATCATACACATTCCTAAACATCTCTTCTCACTGCATTCACCCTACTTGATGTTTCTTCTAATAACACTTTTTTTTCTATTCCAAGACACTGTCTTCCATATGTCATTGTCATCTCCAAGTGGCCCTTTAGATAATGATCTCTGCTGCCCAATGTGACTTCAGTCAATTGACATTTTCATATGATGCTCTTTAGTAATGTAGAGAAAGTAGAGATTAAAGTATCAGCTGCTTGCAACATTGTCATGTAGTGATAAAGAAAAGAGCAATTATTATTATACATTTTGCCCAGAATGTCACAAACACAATCAAACCTACCCAAGCTAGAATTTTAAATTAAGACACCTACGCAAGCTAGAATTTTAAATTAAGACACAGGAAGATGTATCAGATATTCTCAACTTCAGCATTAGGTTCTTATGTCTACAAATTACGTTTATACATTAGAAGGTATCCAGTAATGTTCCTTTATTGGTGGAAGGCTATTTAAGTTATCATGAGATTCTGTGAGCTGCCCAGAATTACTTATCATGAGATGGGCAGCAAGGGAGATGTAATTTCAACAAATGCACCCATTTATGCAGTCAACCTATTCACTTCCATGCTGTTCAAAAGAATCCACCAATTGTCTGAAGCATTACATCCAACTCTCTAGAGGTATATGTGCAAAATGAAGAGAGAATCAATGCAACTTTCTTTTTTGGTAGCTCTTCAAGGATGGATTAAAGAATATGTTGTGAACTAAAAACACCATTGGATGCAACCTGTAACACTTAAGTAGTTAGTAAATCTTTCTCAAAAATCTTATTGCTGTACTTACAGAGTCCAAAAAAGACAAAACAGAATTTATCTATGCTATATTAAGATACTATAGCTTGAAATATTAACTGTGGATATTTTTATTACTGAGTCATGATGAGATACATGCTTTTACAACATCTATTTAGGGAGTGTGTTTTTATAAATATTTTCTATCACCAAGACTGCACTTTGCTTTATTTCTTTTATTGAATCTAAGCACTTTTTCCCCCATGAACACAAAACTGATTGACTTGATTCTTTCAAAGATTATTACCAGAAAAAAATTATCTCATCAAATGCTAGTTAAACATATTTTACTGTTGTGCAATTATCTTGTCTCAAAATGAAGCGGTATGTCAGGATTTATCTATATTTTGTTTCACACTGTTCTGAAATGCTCACATCAGGATGGGAATGTTCCTGTAGATTCTCCCAATTGCAGCTATTTAGCTGTAAAAAATCAGTGCCAAATTCTGTAATAACAATGCTTATAAGAATTCAAACTGTTACAGAAATGGCTGTAACTAAATCATTTATTTTACTTTCCTGACTGGGTAACAAATGAAAGCTTACAGGGAAAGAAACAATCAGTAATTAAAGCACATATTGAAACAATCCCTTTTTTCTTGTCCATAATTCCATTTTTACTTCCTCTATTTCTTATATCAGATTTTAAATTGTAAACTTTTTGAGAGGAGGAACATAAAGCTCCATGAATATTAATGGTGTAAAATGAATAGTCATAATAAAAGTATTGAGTCTTATAAATATGAAGTGCTGCTTTTCTCCTTTTATTTTATTTTATTTTATTTTAATCCCATTTATATCCCGCCCTTCTCCGAAGACTCAGGGCGGCTTACATGGGGGATGGAACGTTAAGAAATATGAAAAATAAATAAATAAATAAAATAACGTAACAGAAAGGGACGCGGTGGCTCAGTGGGTTAGGACGCTGAGCTTGTCGATCGGAAGGTCGGCAGTTTGGCGGGTCGAATCCCGAGTGCCGCGTAACAGAGTGAGCACCTGTTATTCGTCCCAGCTTCTGCCAACCTAGCAGTTCGAAAGCACGTAAAAATGCAAGTAGAAAAATAGGGACCACTACGGTGGGAAGGTAACAGCGTTCCGTGCGCCTTTGGCGTCTAGTCATGCCGGCCACATGACCACGGAGATGTCCTCGGACAAGCGCTGGCTCTTCGGCTTTGAAACGGAGATGAGCACCGGCCCCTAGAGTCGGAAACGACTAGCACGCATGTGCGGGGGAAACTTTACTTTACTTTACTTTAACGTAACAGAAAAGAAAACAAATCTTGAAGTAGAAGCAGAAATAGAAATTTTTGTACACATTTTGTTGAAAGAAGATTTACTAAGACATCTAAAAAAACATTTTGGCTAAATGTAAATCATAAATTATTTCATCTGATTTAGTTGGGTAAGGATTCTTTCATTCAAAGGAATAGGTAAAACAGAGCCTTTCCAAATTAAAATTGTAGGCAGGCTTGATTGCTGTGCTTGAAGGAAAAATTAAAGCCTATTTGAAAAATGAGAATAATCATCAGAGAAGCAGCTAACCCAATGCCCCTATAATGCCCTCAATCAGAAGAGTAGACTGGTAGCTGGCATTCAGTGGTATGCAACTGTAAACCAAGCCAGCAAATCATGAATAGGACCATTGACAAGGCTTAACGTGAATTCAGATCTTAGATTATTCTATACAGTATTCTGAACTACACAATTCCATGCGGTCTGTATAAAGTTATTTTCATATCATTTATTCTAGACATTCTTCTCAAAGCTTATTTTAGTTTCCAACTTTCATAGAAATTCTCCTGCTACATATTTATAATCTGTTTTGTTTTTTTTAGCCAACCATGAAGACTAGGAACTCAACTGTTTTTGAGGGCTACTTAAAAATTGAACAAAAAGATGAAGAGCCACTTAATGCATGTATTTAACCTGTTTATATCAAGTGCCAAAGTCTTCTTAATGTAAACTGACCTACTTGTTACATTGTAAAAGAGTTACTCCTAGTGATTATCTGGTTTCAAAAGAAACTGAAAATGATTGCAAATTAAAGGCTTTTAATGCTCTAGATAGAGCAGACTAGGATAGTTATTGTAACCTCTATGGAATAATTGTTAGTTATTGCTTTTAAAGTGCGGTTTCAGTTTGTACTGTATATGGATACCAACCATTTGCTGTAAAACTATGTTATAGTTTAAATTTCCTAGACTATTAGCATTCAAGGAAATTTCATTTTCTTATACTTTCGCTTTTAGAATGAGATTCCATTTATCCAGTAAAGTAAAACTATTTAATTGTCTGTCCATAACATTTCATTCATGCAGGTTTTTGTAGTACCGTATTTTCCGGCGTATAAGACGACTGGGCGTATAAGACGACCCCCTACATTTCCTGTTAAATTATAGGGTTTGGGCTATACTCACCGTATAAGACTACCCCTCTTCCAACGCACACCAAATAAAAATTAAAAACATCAGATTTGATTTTAATATGGTAATTTTAATTCAAATGCTTATGACATGCAGGTACTTAGTAGGAAAACTGTCACTTATAAACATAAGGCTGTTTGTCATCAAACATGTAAGCATAAAACAGTGCAAGTGGATTAAACTTTAATAATAATAATAATAATAATAATAATAATAATAATAATAATAATAATAATAATAAGAAGAAGAAGAAGAAGAAGAAGAAGAAGAAGAAGAAGAAGAAGAAGAAGAAGAAGTTGGAAGGGACGTTGGAGGTCATCTAGTCCAACCCCCTGCTAAGGCAGGAAACCCCATTTCAGACAAATGGCTGTCCAGTCTCTTCTTAAAAACTTCCAGTGTTGGAGCATTCACCACTTCTGGAGGCAGGTTGTTCCACTGGTTAATTGTTCTAACTGTCAGGAAGTTTCTCCTTAGTTCTAGGTTGCTTCTCTCCTTGACTAGTTTCCATCCATTGCTTCTTGTCCTGCTTTCAGGTGCTTTGGAGAATAGCTTGGCTCCCTCTTCTTTGTGGCAGCCCCTGAGATATTGGAACACTGCTATCATGTCACCCCTCACCCTTCTCTTCATTAAACTACACGTACCCAATTCCAGCAACCCTTTTCCTATTTTCCTAATTCACTTTTTCACTTTTCCTAATTCACTCTAAAGCTTTCCCTGCGCAGAGCCTTAAGTAACCCCAGCTGCCTGCAATTAGTGCAGGTTCTCATCCCACCAGGCTCAAGGTTGAGTCAGCCTTCCATCCTTCCGAGGTAGGTAAAATGAGGACCCAGATTGTTGGGAGCAATAAGCTGACTTTGTAATAATGCTGCTTGGGGGGGTGTGTGTGTGAAAGCTCTAATAGGCAGGCATATACATAGAATGAAGGCTATTGCTAAGCACATTGATTTGTGCTTTAAATTGTAAGCCACCCTGAGTCTTCGGAGAAGGGTGGGATATAAATGGGATTAAAAAAAAAGACCAAATGGGAGATCCGCTCCAGGTTTTCCAGCCAGCCTGCCCAGTTCCTGAGTCAAATGTGTCCTTGGAGCTAAGCTGCTGCTCTGGCTATGCATTCCCCACCTGCCTTTCAAGTTGCTCTTGCATTCCCCACCTGCCTACAGCTGCTCTTCAACTTTAGAAGGAAAAAAGCCCAGACCCCAGCCTGTAAAAAATCACAGACTGCAGCTTCTTCTCCAATTGGTCCCGCTTTCCCTGCGCAGACTAAATGGGAGATCCGCTCCAGGTTTTCCAGCCAGCCCTGTCCCTAAAGTTTCAGCACCCGGTGTATAAGACGACCCCTGACTTTTGAGAAGATTTTCATGGGTTAAAAAGTAGTCTTATACGCCGGAATCTACGGTAGATCCAAACATTTGCTCTAAAGTTTATATATAACATAATGGGTTTCATATTTCAATATATATTAGCTGTTAAGAAGGAACAATCCTGCTTTAAACATTATTTTCATTTATATTTTATTTTAATTCAAATTATTTCAAATTTTTTGGCCTTTCAGCAAAATAACTTCATCTGCGGTCATCAAATAGGAGAAACAGCCCTGAAAAAGTTGTCACAGTTTTTCAATCCTTGTTTATTTAAAACCAAAGTTCTTTGCAATGAATAAAGAAAGAATTGCTTAAGACCTCATGTGCCAGCTGGTTCCAGGCAGTAATAACTGCTTCCTTGAAGGAGGGTATCTTCCCCGCTGCCTTGAAGGAGGCGGTGGTGAGGCCCCTCCTCAAGAAGCCTGTCCTGGACCCGGCTGTTTTAAATAACTATCGTCCGGTCTCCAACCTTCGCTTTTTGGCGAAGGTTGTTGAGAGTGTGGTGGCGCATCAGCTTCCTCTGTTCCTGGAGGAAACTGATTATCTAGACCCGTACCAATCGGGTTTCAGGCCCGGGTACAGCACGGAGACGGCATTCGTCGCACTGGTGAATGATCTCTGGTGGGCTCGGGACAGGGGATGTTCCTCTGTCCTAGACCTTTTAGATCTCTCAGCGGCTTTCGATACCATCGACCATGGTATCCTACTGCGGCGTCTCAGTGGGTTGGGAGTGGGAGGCACCGTTTTACGGTGGTTCTCTTCCTACCTCCTGGGCCGCTCGCAGTCGGTGTTGACGGGAGGGCAGAGGTCCGCCCCGAGGTTTCTCGTTTGTGGAGTCCCTCAGGGGTTGGTCCTCTCTCCCCTCCTGTTCAACATCTATATGAAACCGCTGGGCGAGCTCATTCGTGGTTTCGGGGTGGGGTATCATCAGTACGCTGATGATACCCAACTTTTTCTTTCCACCCCGAACCAACCCAGTGATGCACTCAACGTGATGTCCTGTTGCCTGGAAGTGGTCCGGGTTTGGATGGGGAGAAACAGGCTTCGACTCAATCCTGCCAAGACTGAGTGGCTGTGCATATCGGCATCTTGGATAAACCAGGTTGTTCCACCACTAATGATGGGGGGTGAGGTGTTACCCCCCCGTCGATAGGGCTCGCAACTTGGGCATCCTCTTGGATTCACGGCTCAATTTTGAAGATCATATAGGAGCCGTGACCAGGGGGGCTTTTGCCCAGCTTCGTCTCGTGCGCCAGTTGCGGCCCTATCTGGACCAAGATGCCCTACGCACAGTCACCCATGCGCTTGTGACCTCCCGGCTAGACTACTGCAACGCTCTCTACATGGGGCTGCCCTTGAGGACCACTCGGAGGCTTCAGCTGGTGCAGAATGCAGCTGCACGAGTTGTTATGGGAGTTTCCTGATACTCCCATGTAACACCTCTTCTCCATGAGCTGCATTGGCTTCCGGTTGCCCTCCGGGTGAGATTCAAGGTGCTGGTAATGACCTATAAAGCCCTACATGGCATGGGTCCGGATTATCTAAGGGAACACCTGCTGCCAGCATCAACTTCCCATCGTCCCGTGCGCTCCCACAGGGAGGGCCTTCTTAGGGTACCGCCGGTTAAGGAATGCCGGCGGGTTATCCCCAGGGGAAGGGCATTCTCTGTGGGCGCGCCGGCCCTTTGGAACCAGCTTCCCACAGAGCTTAGGACCGCTCCCGACCTTCGCTCATTTCGTAGGGACTTGAAAATTTGGTTTTTTGAGTTGTCTGGCCCAGACTGAGGGGTTTTAATTTTTAATTAATGGGGTTTTAGTTAAGCTCAGGGATTAATTTAATCTTAGTTTTAATCATTTTTAATTGTATATGATGTATTTTAACTTTTAATTTTCCCTGTAAACCGCCCTGAGTCCTACGGGAATAGGGCGGTATATAAATTTAAATATAAATAAATAAATAAATATATGCCATGAGAGAATCAAAGCAGTTATATACATTGCAAGCTTGATGGTCTAATAAAGAGGGCCAGTTTTATCAAAATGAGAACATTCTGTTCTTAGAGACTATCAGCAATCAGTATAAAATACTGGTGATCACAAATGCCACAATACCTTTTTAGAAGCACAGTTTGCAACCGAAGGACTGTGACAGCATTATTTCAGGAGTTAAAATATATTATTTTTATATAATAATACTTTCTATGTGAAAAATTTAAATTCTCTAGAATGTGCTTATGAATCCAGTGTAAAATGATACTGAAAATGCATTCCACATGAGACTAGAAATATGACCTTTGGATTGATTATTTCTTGACATGGAATATAAAACTGGGCTTCTCACCTCAGCTGAAATATGCTGATACCTCACAATTTTTGTTCTGATTAATATTGTTTTGTTACCAAGATTGCTTTGGGTACTGTGATGGATAATTACTTATGCCAAGAGAAAGGCAAGGTGGATTTTTTTAATCTCTCAGAGTTGGAAGTGAGAATAGGAGGCACAGTTTTGCAGTTTTTGGTTCCATTGAATGGGTTGATTCCAGGGGGAATTTCTAAAGAATTATTTAATGGGGCTGTGCATTCTTCAAAAGTTATTTGGAAACAATCATAACTCCTCTATGTTTCTCATTAAAACAGCTTCTACATTTTATTTTATTTTATTTTATTTTAATTCCATTTATATCCCGCCCTTCTCCGAAGACTCAGGGCGGCTTACAAGCTTAGCAGTAGCCTTCATTCTATGTATATGCCTGCTTATTAGGGCTTTCATACACCCCCCAAGCGGCATTATTACAAAGTCAGCTTAATTGCCCCCAACAATCTGGGTCCTCATTTTACCTACCTCGGAAGGATGGAAGGCTGAGTCAACCTTGAGCCTGGTGGGATGGGAACCTGCACTAATTGCAGGCAGCTGGTGTTACTTAAGGAGGCATTAGCCCACTGCTCCACCAAGGCTCTTACATAAGCCTAGAAAACTGATATGACCGATTTAATTTTAATGAACTCCTTAGCATTTTATATAATGAAACATCTTAAAATAATTTCATTGTCATGGCAGCAGGTAGCTGCACCAGCTAAACTTGTCTGATCTGAAAGTTAACCTTAGGTCACCCGAGGCATCATTTTATAATGCATGGGAAAAGGCAGTAATGACCATAATTGTTTGGCACAAATGATAGACCCTTCAAATCGGATGACAATCAATAAACTACTAAGGAAGAGCTGAAGATCTTTCAGACTATTAATTGTCTTTATGTCACTGTTAGATTAACATTTTCCACATATCTAATTACTGATGTTGTCATGTAGGAGAAGACAATCAAAAGCTCCAGTAGGATCATGGAATATGGAAGCATGAACATAAAAAGCTGAACACAGTTAAAGCTTAAGTGAGTCAATTACAGTACATAGTGCCATTTTAGGCATCAGGTTTGAAATGGACTGTAGATCAATCAATTATATGACAGTTACCAAATTTATGATCCAATCATTGATACAGAGAAAGAGGAGGAACAAGTTTGAATTGATAATTAAGGGGGGGAAAAGCAATGTGTTTCTGGTTAGAAATTGGAATGCCAAAGTTAGAAATAATGAGGAAAATGTGGCTGGACTTTATGGTCAGGAAAAGGAATTAAGCAACAGTGACTTAATCAGTTTTAACCATTCAAAACTACAGCTTTATTACTAACACAGTCTTGAAACAATAAAAGCAGTGCCTATATACATGGATGTTATCATATAGAACACACAGAAGTCAAAATGATTGTATAATTGGTTTGAGAAATTGGAACAGCTCAGTTAAAACAACAAATAAGGCACATAGTATCTTTAATTTCACATGGTACCAAAATAATGCTCATTCAACACAGATCAATGAATCATTCAATAGGGATTCATGTTATAGATCCTTAAGGGAAAGGCCAAATGTTCTAGCTGATTGTAGAAAAGGTTGAGAAACAAAAGACACAATTGATGAAACACACTGGATCACTAAGAAAATCAAAGAATACCAAAAATCAAAAAAGTCAATATGTGTTTCATTGATTACAGGAAGGCTTTGATTAACTTGAACATATCAAGCTATGAAATGTCATTTCATTGTCCTCATGAAAAATCAACATATAAGACAGGAAGCCACAGTTTCTACAACACATGACAAAAGATTCCAGGCTGGCAAAGGAGTCAGATATGGCAGTATAAACTGTATTTATTCAATTTATTTACTGAATATACAGCAAGGGAGCTTGGACTGAAAGGAGATGGGCATGGTTTTAAAATCAGAAGAAGAATCTTCACTATGCTGATAACATTTCTCTCCCAACTGAAAATCTGAATGATCTGCAAACTCTACTAATATAAATTCAAGGATTATAGTGAAAAATATGGGACTAAGATTAAATAGAGGCCAAACTAATGATGACAGGTATAGAATTGATAATATGCATATGAAATAGTGAATAGCTTCTGCTTTTTACAATTAACTATCAACAATAGAAAAACCAGAATGAATATATTTGCCGCAGACCAGCACTTGACAGTACAGTGAAGGCCCCAAGAAAGATATGCAGATGCTGTGACACATTTCTAACTAAAAAGATCAACTTTGTGAAGGGACTAATTTTCCCTGTGACTCTCTACAGAAGTACAAGTAGGATTTGAGAAGTAGAATAGAAAGATTATTGATGCTTTTGAACCTTGGTTGAAGAAGAGTTTGAAATATCATGGATAGCCAAGAAAACAAATAGAGGAAGCATAAATCAATCTGAAGTTCTCATCTGAGATACATGATCAGGCTCAAATAATCTTATTTTGGAAAAGTCTATTCTGGGAAAAGAGGAAGGACACAGATGATGAGGGCAACCAGGAGCAAGGCAGATGCTTAATTACAGCAGCATCAGGTGTACCATTGGAAGACCTGAATTTTCAAAATCAGAAAAAAAACAAAGGACATTAACTCCTAATGCTCATAGTTTTCATTGTCAGTGCTCAAAACATAGGAAACAAACATGAGCTTCAGCTGTTAGAAAATAAGAGGGGGCACCCTGTGGGATTACTGTCATCATGGAAATATAGTAATTGAAAGAGACATATTTTTTTCAAAAAGAAGAAAAGCAATAAAAGGGAAGGAGGAATTGCACAGTATTTTAAAAATATCTATTCCTGCTGAGAAATTTAAATGTGTGTGCTAGGGAATGCTGTAGAGAGCATTTGAGTTAAAATAGTGGAGGAATCCCCTCCCTTCCCAAAAGCCACCCTGCTATTGTTGTTTTCTAGCAGCATCCTCCCAACCAAGGATAAAGTGATGATAAATGATACTTTCCAGAGGCAAGTTGCTGATCTTCCAAAGAAGCATAAAATCATACTGATGTAAGGCTTCAAATAATGCAACTGGCAGGAGAAAATTTCTGCCAAACTTGATTCTTCTGGTTGGCCTTGCTGATAATTTTCACAATAGAGGGTAAAGGAAAGCACATGAAGATTACCTATCTTTGACCTGATATTTATCAATAGGGAAAACGTAGTAAAAACATTGTGGACAATGACCATGTAATCATCAAGTGTTTAATTTGAAAGTAAATAAAGTGAGCATAATCAGCATGTATTTTGGACTTTCTTAAAAAGTAGATTTTTATAAACTCAGAGCAGTGCTAAGCTCCTGTTTGTTGATTCCAGATTGGTAGAAACTCCTAAACTCCTAAAAATGTGGGTAGTTGCAGTGAGAACAGCAGAAGTTACTGTGGCTACAGAAAAAAACAACATATAGTATATATATAAAAAATAGGACTCAAATAGCAAATGGAAATGGGCCTTAATACAAAAGAAGAGTATAAATATATACTTCTCCAAAAATCAAAATTTCAGAATGAGCTGAGTTTAGCGAGAATTATGTTCAAAATAAAAGGAAAATAAAAGAATGTGAATGTCAGTGGTTGAGTGAAGGCAGATTTCCAACAGGTAATAAAGAAAAGGCAGAGCTATTCAGTGTTCAAAACAAATTATGTCTTCCGAAAGGAAATTGTAAAGGAAGAGTAAAGCAGCAATATTGAAGTTTGAGAATATTAAGAATATGTTTTAAATGAGTTTAAATCTCTGAGACTAGATGAATTATAACATAAGATACTGAAGGATTTAACTGATTGTATGACAAATTTTCATGTTGTCCAGATGCATAAAACCACAGACCCACTAGATTGACATTGGTATGTTGGAAAATTCTAGAGCAGGTCATTATAAAATACTGATTGAAAACAATTTAGTAATTTAGAGAAGTCAGTGCAGATTTGTCAAGAACCAATATTGTCAGATTGATCTTCTCATTTTTAATTGGGTAGCTTGCTTATAAATTGTTGGAATGCTGTAGACATAATACACCCAGCAAAGCATTTGACAGATTACTTTATCAGCTGCTAGTTAATCTTGTCACATGCCAATTACCAAGCGAATTAAATGTGACTTGGGTGCTATGACAATTAAATGTTATGGCTTGGTGAATAATTTTTATTCAATGAGTACTCATCTGTAGTTGTTCAATCAGGCCTAGAATCTTTATTCTCAATTTTTTTCAGTAGTGGTCTGAATAAAGAAGTTGAAGTACTGCTTGTCAGATTTATAGGTGATACAAAATTGAGCGATAATGGTACTTTTGAAAAAGAACTTGTAATAGTGCTTGATTGTAGATGAATATGAACCAGCAGCATTATGTGGCTGAAAATCCAATTTCAGCTATTTTAGAAGTATAACTTAGTTCCCAATGACACAAAGTAATTTCTTCTATAGCTCATATTCTGTCTTATGAAAGTCTTAAGTTTAAGTTATTGAGTAATACTGCTAAATTGAAAATCAAATTACTTAATTCATTGAGAAGTATTTGAACTCAGCTGATTAAACAGAATTTTTTTAGGTTGGGGATGTGATCCAAAGAAACATGCCCACCAATATGCTTGTGATATAGGAAATGTTCAGATGTTACTTCCCTCATAAGTGCCTTTCTTCCTCAAAACATCATTTGATCAGAAGCAGTTGGATTACCAGTGTTCCATTAGGCATACAGGGCTTCCATCAACAGCACTAATAGCCCCAGACTTCTATGGATATAGAAATTATTTTCACACAAATATATAGATGCAGGGGTTGGTATTTAGGCAATGTGTAATTAATGCATCTTTCAATTATATTCATATAAGAATTATGGTGATACTCTAAATGGTTTTCAAAAGCAAGCTCTTGTGGTTTGTTTTATGTGAACTGCCTAAAAATATATATGTATATGTATGTATGTATGTGTCTGTATACACACACACACGTGTGGGTATGTATACACACACACACCAATATAAAATCCTCGAACTCCGGGATGGAAATAAAACAGCTGTTTATTGTTAAAATTGTAAAAACAATAAGACAATAAAAACAACTATTTACAATCTAAAATAACCTTAGCTTTCGCTGGTCCACTGCCAGCATCATCAGAGTGAGTGTTTGGGGTGGGGAGATCGTTTATAAACCTTGCTGACTCAGTGCCCTGCTCATTGATCATGTAGCGGGGCTGTCCGTCATACCTAACCATAATTGCTTTAATAGTCAAGCATCCCCTTGCGCGTGTTCCTGTCTTGCCACTTTCTTTTCTCCTATTGCTCCTTTCTTTGCCCTCCCTATTCCTGTCAATCCTGCCTTTCCCTGCTGTGCCCCCACTCCTGGAATGTCTATCCTCTCCACCCGTTTTCTTGCGTCTGGTCATACAGTGCTATTGCTGATCCATCTTCCAAGCATCCTCCTCCCACAGTCATTATGAGCTGCGTATCCTGCTTCGACATTGCGTGCGCCCTTCCATTGCCACCCCCTTTTTTCTCTGGTGTATCCACTTGTCGTTCCTGCCTTCTGTTATTCATTCCCACCGATCCCATCTTCTCTGATCGTTCCTCGCATATAAGTGTGCACACAGGTTGCAGTGTCCTTCCTCCCTGCCTCATCCATACTCGGTCGATCAGAGTGACTGCTGGATCATTACCAGTCCTGCTCTGCTGTCTGCGTTTGGCAAGTTGTTCTCCATGCGCAAGCGTGTACACACATTGTGGCATCCTTCTCCCCTGTTCCGTCCGTGCCTGATCGGCTGGGGTATTTGCAGGACCATTCTTACCCCACTGTCCACACTCAGCAGGCTGTTGTTCACCCTGCTTCTCTTTCCTGTGAACCACGCCCTCCTCCTCCGCTCGTCGTTCTTCCCCCAAGGATCCCTGCATTGTTCTGCACCCACCAATCTGCTGGCAGTGGATCAGCGAAAGCTAAGGTTATTTTAGATTGTAAATAGTTGTTTTTATTATTTTATTGTTTTTACTACTTTAACAATAAACAGCTGTTTTATTTCCATCCCAGAATTCGAGGATTTTATATTGTTGTACAGATATGCACACACACACACACACACACACACACACACACACTCAGAGTATCTGTTTGGTTGAAGGGGCTCATCCTGAGATGACTTTTACTCTAAATAAACTTTTGTTAGTATAGTCCCCAAATACAGCATTCTGCTCAGATCCAGCAATTAATAACAAAAACTCTTATGTAGGTACTTGTATTTAAATATCTGGTGAAACGTTCATCATTAATAAAGGTCCAGGGCAGATATTATATTTTCCTGCTCTTCATTTAAAAAACTTTCTGCGTCTGCTATGAAAAGTGCATAAATTTAATTGCTTTCTTGAAGAAGCCAAAGATATATGAATCATAGTAGGTGGATGGTATCATGCCATGGTCTTTGTATAGCCAAAGGAGCAGATGTCACCAAGGAACATGAATCATGATGATGCCATGGTGAATAAAAGGATCCAAGACAAAAATAGTCACTCAGTGGCCTTTCTGGGTCACAGTCCTGATGCTGAGAATGGTGCCATTGTGTTGCATGTTAAGTTTGGGGTTGAATCAGTAGCTGTGTGAATCAGAAATTGAGGGGGAATGCTTTGGGATATAAATTACTTTTTATGAATAGTGTGCGTTCTAAGGCTTACTTTAAATCATTAGCATAAAAATGTGATATGTTGCACAGGCATATGTCAACATTCCGATGTTAAGCACAGGGGTCATAACCACTTTCCTAGCATTCTGCCTCATTTTGTCATCAAAGTAGCTTGTATTTGGATAGGAGAAGCATCTTGGAAAAATCTAATAAATATTTTCATGTGTCTGATTTAGAAACAAGATGCTTGTCTTTGTTCTCTGAAAAGATTTGTTTTCCCCTCAAGCAACCAAAGAAATTAAAGAAAGGAATTTTACTTTCTGAGCTCTTAATCCTAGTTTGGTAAAGTCCGTTGCCCTAGACTAATGCTGGAATGAAGGAAAAAGTAGAAGACTGAGAATCTTATAAATCATTGTGGGTGGGAAAAGCCACACCCTTAGGCTTTGTAAAAACAAGCAACTGTAGCCCAAATTCCATGTTCCAAACATCTGTATAGCAAATGTAGACTTTAAATAATTATTAGGATGGTTTTCCTCTTGTTTTTGTTGGTTTTAAATCCTGTTTTTGTTGCTTTTAAAGAAGACAGGGCAGACATACCTTACATATTTTAGAAATTATGAGACCATTAATTGTATCTGTCATTCTAATTTTTATTTAATGTTCATGGGTAGAACATGTTAAAGTAATGCTGAAAATATTTAGTCTATTGGAAGAATTCTTGATATTTGCAATATAAATATTGATTTTTATTTTGTTGGAAGGTCATTATAAGCCAGCACTATTTGTTTTAATACAGTAAACATATTTCTACATAACACTTTCTCTCACATCCATTAGCAATCAGCTGTTTTCAGACTAATTGCTTTTTTCATTGTAACTTTTTAGTAAGCATTTTTTCTTAGTGCGAAGAACAACTCATTAAAACAAGTATGATGCTGCTAATAAGTTGGACCACTATACAAATCCAGAACATAAATATGCTAACCTGTTCAGTACTTATAGTTTTTCAGTTAGTAATTTCTTTCACAAAAATTAAGCAATACTCAGTAAAATAATTGTTTTTCCTTATACAGACCCTACCCATTGCTGGATAGAAGGAGAATTCACTGATGACAAACTAAAGAAGCTATGTTTGGACCTTTTCAAGAAAATCAGACTTTTAAAATTTAAACATTTTGTTGCTCAGTGTTGGTAGAACAACTTATGGAGGATTGGGAGGTTTTTAAGGATTATTAAGGATAGTAATGGAAACAGTTGTTTCCTACATGCTTCCATTCTCAGCCTTAACAATCATAAAAAGCCTAAAGAGCAGACTGGAAAATATGTATCCCTCCCATTTTGAAGAAGTCATTGCTGTCACAATCAGACCTCAAACCGGTCAGCACTTCTCATGTGAAAGCTTTCAGGAGCCAGGTAATAGGCTAACATTGCCTATTTGAATTGGCAGTGGCTCTTCATGAATTTAGTTCATAATCTGAAACCTTAAAATAATAAAGTTGGGGTTAATCTAGGTTGTTTTTGTATGTAAAACAAGGGCTCTGCCAGCAAGCTATTGTGTTTCCCCACTTATATTGCCATCTGTCTTATTACAAATCAATTTTGAACAACTAGTGACACATAGACTACATTCATTCCTCTAATATCCCATTTATGCCTCTCTCAGCATAAGATTAGTCAAGGCTCTCAGTCTAAAGATAAATCATAATGGGCCAACAAAATGACTTTGTTTCTTCAGAAAGAGGTATTTGTGTCTTGTTGTCCAGTGCTTCTCCAGTGGATATACTTAATCCAAATGCTAAATTCTGGCAAAGCTATCAGAGTGGTCCATTCCTGTAAGATGCAGTAAGCATTAGGGTGGTGTGTATTAAGAACTCACAATGTCTCAAAATAATTATACCTTTAGGCTGAAATATCTTGACTAAGTGCATAAAGAGGTAATGAAACACCAGAGGTGATGGCATACCTTTGCAGGCTACCCTTATCCAGAGTCAGGCTAATGGCAGCACCCTGGATTTCCAGCCTACATTATATGTCTTTTAAATTGGAAACACCATTTCTTATTTTGATTAGGAGCCCTTTTTATGAGTTCTTTTTGCAGGTCATATCTTTAAGATCTACAAGCATCTGAGTTCAGTTTTAGATTTACACAGAATTATTCAATGAAATACATTTATTCCTTGATCAGAGATGTATAGGTCATCAGAGGCTAAACCTCTTATACGTGGACTCCATTCCGTAGCTTGTCTTCATTTATAAATTACTGAGAATGCTGTTCCTGTTTACATCTTTTAGTGTTTTTAAAATATAAAACACAAAATTAAAATAAACTGTGATTAGCCAATTATTAGGGAAACCATCACAGTGCAATGCAGTTCTCTCTATCTTCCTCCTCCCATTTCTGGGCTTGACAAGAGAGAGTAGAGAGAAAGAAAAGGGCTGGGATTTACAATAGTATTTTCAGCATGGCTTGACCTACTACCAGATTTGCTCAGCACCCACAGCTTCTCTGTTCATGGAAGATCAACTGCAAGGGTCTTCTGCCCAGTCCTTCCCTCGAAACCAGGGCTTTGTCACAAATAGCCAATCTAGTCCTTCCCCTTAGGTGAAGCTACCATCCTCTGCAGTCATTCAGATCCCTCCTTCCCATTCTTGGGTCTTGGGTTGAGCTCTCATCAGTCTGGCTTTTTACATTCTTTCTTCCAGGGAAATCACCCCTGGATTTTTATTCTCCCCTTCCAATTAGAAACCAATGACTGCTCTGCACACTTGTCTCTCCAGCACTCCATGCACAGACCTTTTGTCTTCTCTCTTTCATCTTCTTTGTTTCCCCAATTTTTAGTCAGATTGACAAAATCTTAGAAACCGAGGAAGTGTGTATCTCCTATGGCTCTAGTCCCCAACACCAATATACCAAGGTGAGGCAATGGGATCTCTGTCTCAAAATTCCCCCGCCACACACACCCACGCACACACACACACCCCTCAACTGCTCTGCTGCCAAGTCACCTCATTAGCCCTCATGACAGCACAGCTTTTTTTTCCAGGACAGAACCGATAATCTTGCAATATTTGAAGGGCTAGCACAAGGAAGAGGGGTTCAACTTATTCTCCAAAATATCTGAAGGCAGGACAAGAAACAATGGATGGAAACTAATCAAGGAGAGAGGCAACCTAGAAATAAGGAGAAATTTCCTGACAGTGAGAACAATTAACCAGTGAAACAGCTTGTCTGCAGAAGTTGTGGATGCTCTATCACTAGAGTTTTTAAAGAAGAGATTGGACAGCCATTTGTCTGGAATAATATAGGGTCTCCTGCTTGAGCAGAGGGATGGACTAGAAGACCTCCAAGGTTCCTTCCAACTCTGTTATTATGTAATTCCCTTCTATTTACTGTATTGGCTTACTCACATCTGCAGAGCAACCATGCTAGGACATCAAAATCTGTACGCCACACTATTATTATAGATTTAGAAAAAGATTTGTTTAATTAAAACTTTGACTTGTATGTTTAATCTATGTTTGTACCTAATTGATATTCAATGTCCTTTGACACAGTATCTCTGCTGAAAATAACCCTGAGGGGGGGGAAAAGCAGAAGGTAGATAATAAAGTAGAGAGTTTCATTTTCAAGAAATATGAAAAGGGGTCATCTTCTCATAACAGTAAAAGGAATTTCTATTCTTTGGTTTCAAAATGTAGATCAGGGTTGACTATAAGAGCCAGACACCAACTTCTAGGCTAGATCTGACTGACTACCTGACTGGGAGCTTTTCCTATCTATGTAATATAATTAATCATGTATTCATCTTTTCTGTCTCCCTTGTAATCCTTTGCCAGTCTGTTCTTAGGACTCTCAATCATTTTGGCTGGGAGCCCAGGGATCTCCGTTATAGGGAAACTGTTTCAGATTTCCATTATTTAGGTTCAAATTATCATGGATTGTTATTTTCCACAACATTATGATTCATAGGAAGTGAAATAAACTACACCTCCCCATTTATTTAAAAAAAGAATAACACTTGTAATTCCTAGGCTAATACATATTATTTTTGCACTTTGCTGGGAGTTGACAGTGTTCAGAGAAATCCGCAGACAACTGATTACAGGCACATAGCAGAGTGGCATTCACTGAGCTGGGAATATCCAAGTGGCAAACCAGTGAGGGAAGGCTAGTTTTTAAAAGTAGATATCATACATGTTCATTGCTTGAGTGGACTATTTTCTTTAATGGTACCCAGTTTATAAATGTCTGGGGTTTTTTTCCATTTTTTCTCACCCGTTGGGGCTTCAGTTAAGATCAGATGTTTAAAGTTGCTTAATACTGTTTTGTGGAATCTTATATCCAAAATGTCACATCCACAAAACATTGCCAGACCTTTTCCTTGGTGAAACATTTCCATCAAAGAAATGTAAGGAGTTACTAATTACTTTCTGAATATAGCTTCTCTAGAGATATTCTTCAGTATGGTGACCTCCCATACACCATGCTAACTGGGAATTTTAGAGATTGCCATCCAGTTTACTTGGTTTGGGCAAGTATTACATAAATACTTTCTGACTCCCCTTACTTAATATTCTCTGTCAATGGGAAGAGAAGGCAATACAATTTTCATATCTTAAAGAAACACCGGATTGAATTTCAATCAGAATTTTCTTCAGAATTTTGCTCTTGAATCTTCCCTATATGGTATACTATGTAAATGAAAATCATTGAATATAATATGGAAATCAGAGCTTTGCAATGAATTAAATGAACATTACATGTATATCCCAATCTAAAAGTTTAATTTTTTAAAAAATGTGGTGGTCAAACTTGTGTAGTTAGCAATTTCTCCAGATTTTGAACATTTAAAAAATGATATTTCTTTTATTTTGATTCCCTTAGAAGGAGCATCTGCAGTTCTCTCCCAAACTAGGTTGAGAACCAGACATATATTTTATAATTAAAATCTGTTATGGTAGTTTAAATATTATCAGCATAACTTTTTAAAACGTTTGAAGCCTCCTGGTCATTGTTACTCAAAGACTGAAGTCAAAGAGTAAACTGGCTAGTTTTAATAAATGCCTGAAATTCAGTTTTTTCTGCATTCCTTCTTGACTTTATCACTATTCCTTGTGGGAAAGTTAGTCTTCTGTGCATTTTTAAAGTAAAGAAATGTTAGGGGGTGCTCAGGGATTAGTGAAGCATGGCCCTTGAGCTACCCTTCTTCCGCATGGCACAAAATGATGGCACACTCCAGAACTACCTCAAGTCCCATATATTACTCACCTCTGATTACCATTAATAAGAAGTTGGTTGATTGAACAAGGAAATAAATATTAGATTTATGATTGGAAGAGGAGATAACTATTGTAGCTTTTGCTATTCCCATATCTTTTATTTAAACGATTAAGCACCAATGCATATAGGTCTGATTCTGTTAAAAAGATGATATCTTCGAAAAGCTTGTCCATTTTCTTGAGCTGTTAAAGAGCTTGTTCATTGTTGTTTCATATCCTCTATAAGTTCTTTCAAGTAAGCGTTCCAATCCTGATATTAATCCAAACATCATCTCTTTCTTTATGATTTATGTGAAATTTAAATATAAGCCAAAATTATCACAAGTTTAGAAACTGAACTCTGCATATAATGCTCTTTTTTTGATCAAGTTGAAATGCCTATACAGGTCATCCTTGACATATCACAATTCACTTAGTGACCATTCAAAGTTACAATGGCACTTTGTAGCACTTTGTGATCAAAATTCAGATGCTTGGCAACTGGTTCATACTTATAACCGTTGCTTCCCAAGGTCATATGATCACCTTTTGCAACCTTTTGACAAGCAAAATCAATGGGGAAGCCAGATTCACCTAACAACCGTATTACCAACTTATCAACTGCAGTGATTCACTTAACAACTGAGGGGAGAAAGGTCGTAAAATGGGACAAAATTCACTTAACAAATGATTCACTTAACAACAGAAATTTTGAGCTCAATTGTGGTCATAATTCGAGGACTACCTGTACACTTCCCACCAGTTCAACTAATCGGTGTTAGAGGCCTGACAGTACAGTACAGAATTTGATAGGCAGCACTGATAAAGTAGTTAACTAGAATAAAATATATTCATTTGTCATAGTGTTGAGTTTATTAAGAAACATCTCAGCCTTAAAAATCTGGATGACAATCAATATTGAGAATTTTCCCCCAAATCTAAACTTATAGCAGGTTTAAAGTAGCTGTAAAATGTGTATAAACATTAAAAATAGTACAAGTCATTTTGTTACCATATGACTACAAGATAATTTTTGTTTGAGATAGACTTGTCCAAGATAGATTGTTTCACATCCTAGTTGAACGGGTTATAACATTACATTGCATTCATCATTTTACCCAGGTTTTCAGGCTCTTCTTGGAAAAGAACATTTCTATGTGGTGAGTTAAAAATGGTGTACCTCAGCAATTCATGCATAATTTTTATTAGAACTTATCTGCCTATATTTTTTTTAAATGGAATCCAAAAAGCTGATCACAAAACAGATTGGGTTTGGGTTTGTGTTGCTTTTCTCTTTGTATTTTCTCTTTGTATATGCTATACCATATATTTGTTTCAAAAACAAATTGCCATGAATCATAGAGAACTGCTAGTCAGAGAATTCTAAGGATGTAAGACCTTTATTTGGGAATAAAACATTAATGACCTAATAAAAGTATTGTCCCTATGGTTTGGATTTTTTTTCCTAATGGCCAACATAGGTTTTAAATTAAATTCAGTGAAATTTGGTTTCAAATAAGAGTACAACTACACATGCTACATGGTCTATTTTGGCTCCTAGAAATACTGCAGTGACACAGCATTTGAACTGTAGTTCAGATATTTAACGTTGTATTGTAATAACGTTTTGCTAATATATCATTCTTGCTTTATGGTTGTTGAAAGCAGTTTTGCAATCAGTGGTACAAAGATACAAAAGTTTTATAAAAAGGAATGCAATGGGGAACATTTATCACTTAAGCATGAGAATGTGAATATTGAAAGGGATGTTATAAAGAGCAAAGTTACTGATAAAAAATTTATAAGTGCAGTTTATGATGCAATTGTTTTAACTGTTTAACTACATGATTTAATTTGAGATTTTATCATTTTCAGAATTCCCTCAGAAATTCCTTTTTGGGACAAAGAAAGGTTTCTGTTGTAACTGTGTGTGAGAAGGGATTGAAAAAAGCAAAGACTCAAATCTTCATGTGAAAAGTTATTGAGATTAAAATGTTTTTAATCAAATGTATATGACTACCCACCTCACTGGAAGTGACTCTGGACAGTATACAATAATTGAATAAGACAACACATATATACAAACAATAATTATAAAATATTAAAAACCAGTATTAAAAATTAAATAATATTATAATTAAATAAAATGAATAATCTGATCCATAGCTTCCATTAAAATAACCTCATAAAATCAAGAAAATCTTTTTTTAAGAGCTGATTCAATTTATATACGAAGTGGCCAAATAGGGAAGACCAAAGCTGTAGCTTCATTATTTAGCTTTAGCCTTCTTTATGCATCAGTTGCTTAGAGGCTTTCACTATTTATGAGTCATTTCTTTTTCCCACTTTTATCCTAGTCTTACTTAGCAAAATTCTGTTACCGGTCAAGATAAAGAACTAAAATAGTGGGCTAGATAAATATAATAGTATAGTTACAGTAGTGTTTGAATGTGGTTTAAATGGAGGGAGGCAATCTTATTCTCAACTTTATACATCTCCTTTATTATAGCAATAGTACTTAGACTTATATACCGCTTCACAGTGCTTTACAACCCTCTCGAAGCAGTTTACAGGGTTAGTATATTGCCCCCAACAATTTTGGTCCTCATTTTACCAACCTCGGAAGGATGGAAGGCTGAGTCAACCTTGAGTCAGTGAGAATCGAACTGCCAAACTGCTGGCAGCCAGCAGTCAGCAGAAGTAGCCTCCTGTACTGCATTCTAACCACTGTGCCACCACTATTAATGTTATTATTGGCACCAGGTATTTATCTTTAGCAATTTGTACATATTCCTTTAAAGCATTATATGGGGATAAGGAAGTAATTACCAAACTATTAATAATTATTAATATTATTATTAATAGTTTGGTAATTACTTTCATCTCTATATAATGCTTTAAAGGAATATATAAAAAATGCTAAAGATAGATACCTGCTGCCAATAGTGTATCGGTAGTTCATAAAAGTTTGTTTTTTTCTGAACCAAGTATGATAAAGGCCCCTACTCTTTGTCCTGTCCTAGGGCATCTCAAAGATCTGGCTCTAGAGTCTATAGTAAACAAAATTCAAATGTATTATTTATCTGTTGGAAATTGGCTTCATCTGTTGCTGTATTTTAGCTTATTTTGAGATGGCATTGTGGAACTGACATCATCTCTCGCTTGTTTATTTATTTAGAAAATTTATATTGCCACCTACTCGCACATGGCAATTCAAGGCAGCTTACACAAATATTAAAACACCATATAAAAGAATAAAATATAGCAAGAAAAAATAATAAAACAGCCCCCCACCCCAGCAACAACACACATTCAAGCTAGCCATTTAATAGGTTCCATCCTGCTCTGGGTTCCCCATACCTGCTGGCAGAATCAGGTCTTCAGTGTCTTCCGAAAGAGTGCTAGAGTGGGGGCCAGTCTAACCTTTGGGGGAATTATGGTCCAGACAGAGGGAGCCACCATGGAGAAGGCCCTTCTTCTGGGTCCTGCCAAATGTATCTCATTAGGGGATGGGACCCTCAACATTCCTTGCCTTCCTGCTCTAGTGAGTTGGGTAGATGTGACCAGCAAGAGATGGTCCCTCAGATAATCTGGTCCCAAGCCATGAAGGGCTTTAAAGCAGCTTGAATTGTAGCCCGAAGCAAATCGGCAACCAAGGCAGCTCTGCAGGAGAGGTGACACATGTGCGCACTGAGGTCAGCACAAAACTATGCAGGCTGTTGCATTTTGCACCAACTGGAGTTTTTGGATGCTTCCAGATGCTCTTCAGGGGCAGACCCATGTAGAATGCATCATTTAGTCCATCTTATCTAGGTTGTGCCAACATTTTTTTCCATCAAATTCAGAAGGGTTCTGACATCCATAGATGAAATAGCACACTTTGGTCGGCATAGTATTAACTGTTTCCTGTTTCTCTGAGCAGTACATAATTTAGATCCTTTGACAGAGAGAAAAGCTAGGTTATTTCCTCTATTTAGGTAGGCTGGCCATATGGCATCTATGTATGCATCACTGTGTAACATCTACTAGTGTAACATCTACAAGTTAGCTAAGTCTCACAGAATCTCTGTTTTCACATGGGACATTATTACTATTTTTAAAAGTGTGATTAAAATGCATTCTCCTATGTATATGTTTGTACATAATTACTGGTCATATGCAGATAAGTTGTCAATATTTTTCTTTCTCTTTTAAAAAAGCAAGAATTTACCTTCCTCAAAATATTTGCATATGCATGGTCTAAGTACCCAGAAAGTTCCATAATGTCTTAACATAAGCAACAGAAGACGCCAAAGAAAAATTTCTAACAAATAGTTAACAAAAGAATTTACAGAAACAAAATAAATCATGTCAAATAAATTATTCCATAATAGCTTTCATCCATCTGTCACTTATTTTTTACAATATAACAGTTCTCATGGGATTGAGGTTGAAAAAATGATATAAATAGTATCTAGTTTACTAAGTAACATGTACAAATATGTGTAGATAAAATATCAGTCCTTCTCAGCCTGGTGGCCTCCAAATAGCTTGGGTTTGGAATTGAATAATCCCCATTCTGGAAGTTGAGCACATCCATGAACAACAATTAGCAGTCAAATGACATGATGAAAACTCTCTAATTGCGCAACACATTGACAAACTCCACTGTAGTTTCAACTGGGAGGTGGTGAGCATCCTACACCAAGGCAAGTCCAAAACATTACAAAATTCCTGAAAGCAGGCATATAAAGATAAAGAACATCTAAAGACCTTTCAACAGTGAGAATCAAAAGTACCGTATTTTCCAGCATATAAGACGACTGGGCGTATAAGACGACCCCCGACTTTTGAGAAGATTTTCAAGATTTTTCGTCTTATACGCCGGAAAATACTTACATGCCAGTTGCCAAGTGTCCAACACAAGCCCGATTCAGCCCCGTCTGATGCAGATGGTGCAAAGCCTCCCTTTTGAAGCCCAAAGGGGCTTTTCCTTCCACCCACCCTTTGGAATAAACGCAAGAGCTGCGTTCACACGACGCACTCTTCTAGGCCAGACTCTGCAAATGGCACACCAGAAGCCGCAACCACCGCGGGAACTCCAAGTCCCCACCTTTCGGCAGCCTGCACGGCTGAGCGCAATCCGGATTTGAGAGTACATTTACAGACGGAGCAGCCGCCGCATTTGGAGCCAAGCCCCGCCCAGGAGGCGGTCAGCCAGGCAGGCCTGGAAGACACGCTGGAGAGCCGGGCTTGGGGCGGCCATGCCGAGGCCAGCTGGCATGGGCCGCTGCTTGGTCTGTGGGCGAGAGGGGCGCCAGGCCGCCAAGTACCGCTGTCCAGACTGCCGGGAGAGATAGCGGGTAGCGGTGCGCTCTGCTTATGCTCAGATGCTGCTTGGGTGAGGGGGAGGGGCTTCCTGCCACTCCCGGGGTCTGGCGTTTGCAAGGGGGAGGGGAAGGGGCTTAGATGCTCTTGGGGGTGGGAAGGGAGAGTCACGTTGGAGGGGGTACTGGACTAAGGAGGCGTGAAGTTGCTTTGCAAGAATGGGGGCGCTCGATTGATTTATGTACTATTTTCTGGCGTATAAGACGACTGGGCGTATAAGACGACCCCCCAACTTTTGAGAAGATTTTCATGGGTTAAAAAGTCATCTTATACACCGGAAAATACGGTAGCAATCACTGAGAGACCACAATACCACCTGATCAGCAATCAACACCCAGATAAACAGAGATTGACACTAAGCAGTAAACAATACTCCAGTCAAGGAACTACCAACTCAGTAAACAAGAGCCTTATCAAGGATCCACCAAGAACACTTCCATCAACACTGATAGGGCAAACCACTTATACATAAACAGAGGGAAACTCCCCAGTTCCTTGTAGCATTAATAATGCTACCTAGTTGAGTAATGAAACTTCTGTAAGAAAACAACCAAGCTCAGAGAGCATCAAGATCCTCACCATTCAACCCTGAGCTACAAATATTCTCTTCTGTTGGGATTATACCTAATTATGTATAATCCCCCAAACATCAGTATGCTGAATATACCTATTGGTGCAACATGAAAACAGCATGTTTGTTTGTATGTTTTTCATATTTCTAAACTGCCCAACTCACTCAGATTTACAAAATAGTCTCTAGATTAATGGTACAACCTTGCATAGAATAGCATGAGCAAACTTGGGGAAAGGGACTATAGTTGTGCTTTGGCTTACTGCCCAAAATATGGCCAGTATGTAGTTATTAGCTGTAAAACTTCTATGGCATAGATAAAATGGCTGGTAACTAAAAAAGGTTGTGCAGAACCCTTGATTGACTTAGGGACAGGGCAATTGGAGCGACAGAATGAGAACCATTTATAATATTTTTCAAGTTATCCATAAATTGAGATGCAAATTTATTTCCCCTTTTTGTCTAGCATTGCCAGGTTCCATGCTTCTTACTTTACTCACCAATAAATCCTCCACTACAAGTTATTAATATTAATACAAGTGGAAATGCCAAGCTTACCCACTGGACTTTCTATCATTCTCTCTCGTGGAACACTTAGTTTGGCATTTTAATAAGTTTTCTGGAGCATCACACTTTTATGTGCAAAAGCTACATAACAATTGCATTTATGTCATGTGCTAGTATGATTATGTCCATGATTTCCAATCCAGATTTCAACAATACATTGAATGAGAACTGCCAAATGTATAAAGCTGGTTGAAGAAAAAGCAGAAGTATCCAAGATTATATTGCTAACATCCTTTGGATAATGAAATATGCAAGGGAGTTCCAAAGAGATGTTTATTTATTATGTATTAATTATACAATATATTTTTGGCTGTGAATACCCCTGAAAACAAAAAAATGTGGATAGACCTAAAATTATGGATATAACTAGTGAATTTACCACTCCATTGAAGAATTTGTGCAATGACCAGGAAAAATGTTAGAACAGAATAATTAAGAGGTTCAGAACTAAGGTAGCAATGCACCAATATTATATACTATCATCTTATTTATTCACAATTTCTTACATTATGCTGGAGTAGAATAAATACAAAATGAAATTAAAATTGCTACAAAAAAAATCAACAAATGCAGATATGCTGATATCTGGAAATGACCGTAACTTAAAGACTCTCTTCTTGAAGATGAAAAAGAAAGTGCAAAATTGTTCTGTTCAGCATAAAAAAAAAATTCAAACCCTTTTAAAAACAATCAAAATGGATTTAAGGTAATCTTAAAAATTAAAAATTTATAAGGCAGAGATGGAAATACTGAATTTGCAAGTGGAATTGGATGAACATTTAAAAATCAAAATGCATCTACAAAAATTCACCTAAAGACTATCCTTTCAAATTGAAATATAAGAGACTTACTGGATTTATTTCATGGAGATTACAAATTACAAATTGACAAAAGAAGCAAAAATATGAGAAGACAAGAATTAGAATTTTATCTATGAGGTTAAAGGGGAAAAAATATAAAATTGGTTTATTTGATTGTGGTTAAATAATTAGTTGCTATCTTTGGTGATGTTTAACTATCTGGCTCGGATATTTTCTGTTTTGCAAATGTTTAGTGGTGCAAGGGATTAGTTTCTATTTTGGAAGTCTAAAAAAGGAGTTATTATTTATAGTAATTTTAATAGCTTTTTTTGCAGTGTTTAAGAAAAGAATGAGGGGGATTTACCCTAAAGGTAAGAACCTTTGTTCCATAGATGGCACTGAGTAATCTCTAGAGATTAGACATCTAATCTAGATGTCACATTTTATTGTCATCTTTTAGAGAGCATTGTGTTCTAGAAACCTGTACAATTGTACTTTCCATAATTCTGGAACATTATTTTCATTTTCCTCTATTGATATTAGTAAGACAGTTCATGAAAGACTAATATAGAAGAGTTTTGTTGATAAAATAGTCTTGGAGGGTGTGCACTTCCTAGGAAATATTCAACTGCCCTCTCCCCAATGTCACAGTTGTTTTATCAGAATTAAATAACCTTGAAAATGTTCTTTCCTCCCTCCAAAGCTCTTGTGAGTGCAAATAAATAAATTCCATACAGTCTATGGATGCAATCCTCTACAATTTACCAGGGCATAAATCATAATTAGCACAGTGGAGCTTATTTCTTAGTACATGTCCAGGACTACATTCTAAGAAGATTAATGTGTTGTCATTCAGATGATGCCTTGTTAGTTTCATTGTTTACATGGATTTAATTGCTTGAGAAACCATGAACCTTTTATTAAAAGGAAGATTAAATTTGTATGTGATGTTAGGGTTACTTCAAAATGTTCAGGCTTAGATACATTGATGTCACAGTTGAACTATATTAGAATTCAGAAATGCTCATTTTATGTGAGTGAATGAATTCTAATTCTTAATAGACAAAGATTATGGAATAGAATGGCAGTGTAGCTTAACAGTTGTCTCAGTATTGGAGAAAAAGAACACCAAAAAGGGAGCAGCTGTGTTGGGCAGCTGCCGTCAGTATGCAAAGCAAGATTATTATGATGTGAACAGATGGAAGGAGCTTTGAAAAGCTCCAGGTTAGAACTAACACAATTGTTTGCAAGAAGACCATAACCAAAGAAGCAAAGCCAGCTGTAGCAATCCAGTTGACAGCTGCCTGTCATAATTTCTTTTGCTCTTAGAGAACAGACAACTGTGGTTGCATTCCTCTGCATGCTTCAAATTAAGACAAACATGTTTGATCTATTACCCAGGAATGTAGAATTCATCTGTCACTTACATTTATTCTGGTCTTTATATTTTCCACAATTGAATAAACAGTGTTGCCAGTATAAACAAAATGCAAGTCACCTCCTTTTTCCATCACTTTTTAGTTTTCCTTTTTAACATCTGTTTTAAAGCAAGCAAGTTGTTTCACTTTATTTTTCGTTGTTTGCTTCTAATGAATGGCATGGATCTAATTTTAAATTATATAAATACGGATACATATGTCTATAGAGATGAAAGCAGCAATCATATTCCCTCTTAGTGGGTGGGATTTAGTTATGTATTTATTTATTTAATTATTCAATTTATGTGGATAGCCATCTGACCCTAGTGGCTCATGATGGCTAACAGTAGTTAAAAACAGAAGCAACTACAAAATAAAAAACAACTGGCAGCTATTCTAAAAACAAATCAATCTAGAATTAAAATAGTTCTCTCACAGAGTTAAAATAGTTCTCTCACAGACTAACTGATAATCCAAGTCCCATGTCAATGAACATAACAATGTCTTCAGGGTCTTGCAAAAGGCTGATAGCGTTGAAGCCAATCTAATATCTAAAGGAATGATGTTCCAAAGAACAGGAACCACCATAGAAAATCCTCATCTTCTAGGTCCTGCAAGATGACATTCTTTAATTGATAAGATCCATGCTATTTCTCTTCTGCTGGAAGTCATGGGATAGGTAAAAATGATTAGAGAGAGGCAGTCCCACAAATAACCTAGCCCACAGGTCTGCAACCCACGGCTCCGGAGCCGCATGCGGCTCTTTCAGCCATCTCCTGCGGCTCCCAGTCCTCTGCCATGTGCAGTCAAAAAAAAAGTGGGACTAAAAAAGTTCAACCAATCAATTCAAATATGCAGGGTAGGTGCATATCTTGCCTTGGCTCCACTCTTCAGTCAAACCCTGTTCTGCACATGTGTGCATGTATGCGCATGCACACATATTTTTTGCGGCTCCCAGTTTTTCATTTTGTGAGGGAACCAGTTCCGAGTGGCTTTTTCACTGTTTCAGGTTGCTGACCCCTGACCTAGCCCCATTATTTAATTCAATGGACCTTTAGTCTAAAAAAAAATCCGCATGGCTCCACACCTCTATGGCAAACATCAGGTACCATCACATAGTCTCATGTAATAGCAATAGCACTTAGACTTCAGAGTGCTTTACAGCCCTCTCTAAGTGGTTTACACTGTCAGCATATTACCCCCAACAATCTGGGTCCTCATTTTACTGACCTCAGAAGGATGGAGGGTTGAGTCAGCCTTGAGCCAGTCAGGATCAAGGAAATAGAACTCCTGCAGTGTGAGCAGAGTTAGCCTGCAATACTGCATTCTAACCACTGTATCACCACAGCTCTGGATAGATGTAATGGTTGATAGACATATCCCTGAAAAACTCAATACATCATCCCTGAAATATATATCCTTATATTTTGTACAATGTCAGCATTTCCACAAAATTTTCATCAGATTTGGAATTTATCTCATGAGATAAGAAGTTTCAGAAGAATACTGAAATCTTGTAACCATCTAAATGTAATTCCTAGCATTGTATAAGTTAGGTTTATTATTTAATTTGTGGAGCTTGCTGATCCACATTGCCAATTGATAATTAAGAGTCCTTGAAAGGAAGCATAGTTGAAGACCAGGATATTAAACTTATAAATAAATATTCATAACATATGGCTCTATAACTACTAAAGGGACTTTTAAATCTTGTTTTTTTAAACTGGAAAGACTGAAACATGATGTTCATTTTCCTATAGAAATCAATAAATATATTTAGTTTAACTAGAATGCCCCCTATATTCGGATATTGTTGGAACAGCCAGTAGTTTCTGAATTACATAAATTTTTATATATATATATATATATTTGTTTTGGTTCATGGTACTAAGCATTACATGAAGTTCAGATATCCTTTTTATCTGCCTTTTACACAAAGTTGCCTAGGAGCCCAAAGGTAAGGTTTTCTTGATCTAAGAGTTGAATGAAAGTACCTCAAGTTTTCCAGGTACCACTGAATAACCACTGGTCTTTCAACTTCATATAGAGACCAGAAAAAGTTGGGTTGCTTTAATGCAGACATGTCAAACTCGCGACGTCACGTGACGTCGCACAACGTATTGGGACGGTTTTGCCATTGCCAACAATGGGGTGGGTGTGGCTTCCGCATGATGCATCCAGCCCGCGGGCCAGGAGTTTGACACCCCTGCTTTAATGAATAGCAGAGAAATAATGTTCTCAAGTTTGTGCAATTTCTAATATTTTTAAGTGATCACAGCCTTGTAAAATAACAGTCCTTTAGAGGAAAACATGTAGACTTTGTGTATTGTTATGTCTGTTTCCTGTAAGACAGAACATTAACAGAGGAATTAATCTGTGAAAATATAATATTTTTAAGTAGGTCTGAGTGGTTAAACACCCACACACACACTCACATACACAACTTCCTGTTTCTATGGTCATGGAAAATGTAAATCCTGTCCTAAAGAAAGGAGTTCAATTCCCAATATCCTATAACATCATTGAATTCTCCCCACATGTGATCGTTGTGACAGCAGATAGCCGTTATTTGACCTTAGTACTTCCCATACTGGAAAACATTCATATAGTCTGGTATCTTTTAAAATAAATATACTGTATGCTTGTTTTCTTTTAATTTAAAGCAAATAATGTAGAATAAGCTTTTCTCATGTTCTGGGTCTTTTTGGTTTATTGTCTATTTGCTCAGCCCAAATTAATTCAACATGTTACTGAGCCCAGAGAGACAACAGAAGTCCACCACACATCACTGACCAATTCAGTGGTCAATTCCTTCCACTCCCCTTCACTAATAAAACATTAAAGAGGTCAGGTCAAAGAACCACTGGGAGAAAATTTCATATGGGCCTCTGGGAAAGAGGAAAATCTTGCAGCAGGCAGCATTACAGAATGAGTGGATTGCCTTATCTTTTACTACTGGTATTCTCTCACCCATTATACTAAGGTCTGTGTGGGGGAAAAAGAAGGTATTCCTTGGGTAAACTTTCCATGCCCTATTTTGATTTTTATGATTGGGGAAGGCAGGAGAGGAATGCTTTTAACAGCATTTTCTTAACACTTTCTTATCATCTACAGTGGTTAGCTCATAACCCTGCTGGCTTATCTCCACATCCCTTGGCTTGATCCAGCCTATTTTCAGATTTCTGTTTGTTGGCTTCTTCCCCTCACTTCAAATTTTAATTTATTTTGTTCAGTTTTCTGAGTTATCCTATGATGAAATAATTTTAATCCCTGTACATAATTTGCAATGTTCCAAGGGGTTGGGGAAAAATGAGAAAAGGCTAAAACCACACAGAGTTTCAGATAAAATCATTCATGCCAAGCTGAACAAGTTGCTGATCTTGAATACAGTCTTGGGATTTAGCACACATTTACTACAGAGCTGCTGCTTGGAGGGGTATTTCTGAACCTGGTACTTACATGTTGTTTGGATACTTTATCAGTCCTCCTGCTCCAGTTATTATTTTTTCATAAACACTTCTCAGTTTTATAAAATGCAGTGGGGGGGGAGTTAAAGGAAGTCAAGAACAGTGCTCCATCTGTAATATGATGTCCTGGGTCTAACCACAAAATGAGGAATTATCTAGGGACTTCTTGGCAATCTTTGATGGTGTTATAAGGGGGCTGTCTGGTTTTCACCAGCATGGCCTTCGTATACATGGAATTACATGGGAAAATTACATGTTTGGGAAAAGAAAAACTGATTTCTATGTATTCAGATTTTTTTCAGCATGGAGTTAATTTAACAGAAGCTATAATGAGCACTTTGGTACAATGATAAAGCTAGCGCATTGTCACAGGATCAAAAAAGCACAGGATCAAAATTAATAGTTAAAAGTTAAAAGAAGCCTTTCATGAACTTTAAAAGATGAGACATTGCAATTTTAAAAAGTGAGCAGATATCTTGAAAGCATCTAATGATTCTATAACCTTCTCATAGTTGATTCTCATTTATGATGTTGACCTGAAACAAAAATTACCGGTACCCTTTCCAAATTTGGCAATACATCTAAACAAGAGCACATCTCATATCTGGGGCTGATGGTATGCAGCATCCATTGATTTTATATAGCACCATAGACCTGTATTTATGAAACCATAAATAATTATGCAGTCCTGTGTTATATTTTCCAAAAACATATTGTGTCTAAATATATTAGTAATGGTGATTACAGGATACAAAAATATCCTTTAATATGAGGGTCAGAGTATGATCATATCATTTTAAGTCATGTTCAACATTTGCACGCCCTATCTGTGTAGTTCCTTTGCCTGCCTGGAATTGAAAGCAATAAAAGTAAGAGAAATAGATATTATCCTATTAAACCTCCCCACCCCTCTAAACCTTTTATTCAAAGCCTCTTGACAAAGGCTTGGACGAAGAGTAAAAGCAAATAAACATGTAACATATAATGGACTTTGAGTAATTTAGGATTAAAAAGTTAAGGGGTCTGTGTGTGTGTGTGTGTGTGTGTGTGTGTGTGTGTGTGTGTGTGTGTGTGTAAATGGATGCATGGCAACACTGAAATCCCACAATATATTTTGTGCATGTTCCAAATCACTTTCCCACCTTCAATTCTTATGACAGATTATTTAAAATTAGGGAGACAGGTTTAGCTGAATTGTTCCTTTTCCGCTCCTTTGTCAGATAATAATAATAATAATAATAATAATAATAATAATAATAATAATAATAATAATAATAATAATAATAATAAAAAGTTGGAAGGGACCTTGGAGGTCATCTAGTCCAACCCCCTGCTCAGGCAGGAAACCCTATACCATTACAGACAAATGGATGTCCAGTCTCTTCTTAAAAACTTCCAGTGTTGGAACATTCACCGCTTCTGGAGGCAGGTTGTTCCACTGGTTAATTGTTCTAACTGTCAGGAAGTTTCTCCTTAGTTCTAAGTTGCTTCTCTCCTTGATTAGTTTCCATTCGTTGCTTCTTGTCCTGCTTTCAGGTGCTTTGGAGAATAGCTTGACTCCCTCTTCTTTGTGGTGGCCCCTGAGATATTGGAACACTTCTCTTCATTAAACTAGACATACCCAATTCCAGCAGCCGTTCCTTACATGTTTTAGCCTCCAGACCTCTAATCATCTTTGTTGCTCTTCTCTGTACTCTTTCCAGAGTCTCAACATCTTTTTTACATCGTGGTGATCAAAACTGCATGGAGTATTCCAAGTGTGGCCTTACCAAGGCATTGTAAAGTGGTATTAATACTTCACATGATCTTGATTCTATCCCTCTGTTAATGCAGCCTAGCACTGTGTTGGCTTTTTTGGCAGCTGCGGCACACTGCTGGCTCATATTTAAGTGATTGTCCACTAGGACTCCGAGATCCCTCTCACAGTTACTACTATTGAGCAAGGAACCACCTATACCCATGGTGGTGAACCTATGGCACACGTGCCACAGGTGGCACGCAGAGCCCTCTATGTGGGCATGCACACCGTTGCCCCAGTCCTAGGCCTTCAGCTGGGTTTTATAAAACCTTTTTGCTTTAGTCCTCCGCCGCCGTGTGCAAAAAAAAAGAGGTTCAATAAATCAATTTCAACTTCCCGCAGGGAAAAAAAGATCTCACAAAGTTGGAATTGATTGATTTGAACTTTTTAGTCCCACCCAGTCTGCCGTTACCACCGCAGCCACGCCCACCTGGCACCCAATGATACGTAAGTGGGGTTTGGGTTGCAGTTTAGGCAGTGCTTTTTTTGTAAAAGAAAAAGGTGCCGGAATTCACACATGTCATACAACCCGCCTTGCCTACCCTACAAGGTTCCATCCAAAAAAGGTGCCGGAACTCCGTTCTGAGCATTCTATGAGAAAAAAATCCCTGAGTTTAGGTCTCTAAAAGGTTTGCCATCACTGACCTACACTATACCTGTACGTTTGGTTTTTCTTGTCTAAATGTAGAACCTTATTTTTTCACCATTGAATTTCATTTTGTTAGATAGCACCCAGTATTCAAGTCTGTCCAGATCCTCCTATATCTTAAGCCTATCTTCTGGAGTGTTGACTATTCCTGCCAGCTTGGTGTCATTTGCAAATTTGATGAGTTCCCCATGTATCCCCTTTTCCAAATCGTTGATGAAGATATTGAAGAGCACTGGGCCTAGAACAGAGCACACTTCCCTCCATGTAGATGTGGTTCCATTGAGGACCACACTCGGAGTATGGCCTGTCAGCCAGCTACGAATCCATCTGGTAGTGATGCTATCTAACCCACATTTTTTCTATCTTATCAAGTAATAGGTTGTGATCTACTTTATCAAATGCCTTACTGAAGTCCAAGTAAATTATATCCACAGCATTCCTTTGATCCACTAATTTTGTCACTTGGTCAAAGAATGCAATAAGATTTGTCTGGCATGATCTGTTTTTGACAAACCCATGTTGGCTTTTAGTAATGACTTTGTTTGCCTCTAGGTGTTTGCTGATTCGTTGTTTGATTACCTTTTCCAGAATCTTCTAAGGTATTGAGGGCAGGCTGATAGTTCTGTAGTTTCCTGGATCTACTTTTTTCCCTTTTTTGAAGATGGGAACTACATCAGCTCTTTTCCAGTCCTCTGATAGTTCCCCACTGCTCCAGGATCTTTGAAAAATATAGTTCAGTGGTTCTGAAATCACATCTGCCAGTTCCTTGAGAACCTTAGGGTATAATCCATCTGGTCTTGGTGATTTGAACTTGTCTAGGCTGGACAGGTGCTCACTTACCATTTTCTTGCCTATCTTAACTTGTGTTTCTAATCTGTTTTTTATTATACTGTTTTTGATAGGTTGGACTGGTTTTTTCTTTGTGTAAAGACACATGCAAAAAACGAGTTAAATAGTTCTGCTTTCTCTTTGTGCTTGTTACCTTCTTGCCACTGCCCCCACTAATGGACCAATCATTTCCTTAACTTTTTTTCTTGTTTTTTACATGTGAAAGAAGCTTTTTTTGTTATTTTTGACTTTGGTCGCAAGCCTTAGTTCATTTTGAGCCTTAGCTTTCCTCACTTCATCTTTGCAGGCTCGGGTTGGCTACAACACTACTATTAGTATTACCTTATGTTACAGAAAGAAATAACAAAAACTTAAAATACATTCTATGACAGGACAGAGTATAACAAACTGTACATATAACATCTGTACATTTTTAGTAAACTGTCTTTCAGTCGTCAGCCTTATATTTATTTATTTATTTATTTATTTTATTTTAATTCCATTTATATCCCGCCCTTCTCCGAAGACAGTTGTGTCCTGATATAGATGCTAATAAGAAATCCTTACATTATCAACTAATCAAACAATAGTCATCTCAGCGATCCTCCTTAAATCTAACCAATCATACAAATTTTGCCAAATTTCATAATAGTCTGATTCAGTCTTATTTTTGATCTCTAGGGTTAATCTGTCCATTTTGGCGCAGGATAAAATTTTATCTATTATTTCTTCTTCAGTGGGTGTTTCCTTTCTTTTCCATTTTTGGGCATATGCCAATCTTGCTGCAGTTAAAATATGCACTAATAAGTAGAAAGATGCTTTGCTGAGTTTATCATTAATAATCCCTAATAAGAAGGTTTCTGGTTTTAAATCAATTTATTGTAGTAATATTTCTTCCAACCAATTTTTTATCCACTGCCAAAGTTTTTGCGCTTTTGAACATTCCCACCACATATGATAATAAGTCCCTGGAAGCCTTCTGCATTTCCAGCACATCGGTGAGATTTTTTTATCTATTTTTGCTAACCTTGTAGGGGGAAGGTGCCATCTATAAAACATCTTGTACAGATTCTCTTTATAGGAAGTGGCTAGCGTTAACCTCCTATTTCTATCCCATAGTGATTGCCAAATATCTAGGTCAATACTGTAACCAAACTTTTTACTCCAGGTTAACATTGTTTCTTTTACCTGTTCTTCTAACAAATCCTGTTCTAATAGATATTGATAAATCTTTTTTATCATTCGGTCTTCTGTTCCTAGAAGAATTTTATCTAATTGTGTATGCTCTAATTTTATCCCTGGTTCTTTTTTGTCTTTTCTGTATCATGAGTGTATTTGTAAGTATGCCCACCATTCCAACTCTATACCATCTTCTAATAGTCTTTTTTGTAGTTATCCTAGACTCCCAAAGACCTTTTTGCCTTCTATATTGAAAGTTGTAAAGTTCTGCATTCCTGTCTCTGGTGAAAAACCTCTGCCTCCTCCATTTACAATTGTATACAACAAATACCTCTGCCTCCTCCATTTACAATTGTATATAACAAGACTTGTCTCCTGTAATTGCCCTTGCCTCAAGATATGGCTTCCTGTCTCCTGTAATTATCCTTGCCTCAAGTTATGCCTTCCTGTGATAACCCTTGTCTTCTCTGTTAGCATTTGTATACGATAAGTTATGCTTTATTGCTTCCTGTGATGACCTTTGCCCTCTTCATTAGCAGTTGTATGCAATGAGCTATGTTTTCCTATGACCTTCCATATGTTAATTCCTCATGTGTGTACTTCCCCCTCCCTGGTGAAACTGCTCAATAAAAGAGTGCTGTGCAAAGCTGTTCGGGGGGCAACACCATCCACCCCGGGCACTCTGTGCTCTCTCACCTTGAACAAACTTGTGTTGGTGCCTCAGTTTGTCCTAGGATTCTGTTCCTGCGCTATCGCAGTTCCCAAGTGTGACCGTCGGAACGTCCGGCACACTGGGTCGGTGGCAAAGGGCAAATCCTTCCATGTTCAAGGTGTTCACCCTTGCGAGGGTCCCTCTAAATTCTCACCCCTGTTACGGGGCTCTAAGAGTTGAGGCCGGAACCCTGATCGGTCGCTCGACGCGACACTTTTTCTTGTTTTCAGGTCTCCATTTTCGTCTAAGAGATCTTTATATGTAATTACACTTCCTAAATTTATGAATTTGGGGTGCATGAAAATCTCTAATTGGGGATTTCTATATAATTATCTTTTTAAAATTTTTATCCACACGTCTAATAGTGCCCGTCTAATATGATGATTCTGGAAGTACTGATGAGCCTTATATTTTCCATCCCACATTATAGCATGCCACCCAATTTGCATGTCATGACCTTCTAATGCTAGTAGTCTTCTGTTCCTTAAGTGTATCCAATCCTTTATCCATGCCACTATTGCTGTTTGATAATATTTTTCCCAATTCGGGAGGCCGAGCCCTCCTCTTTCCTTTGCATCCTGTAATAATTTTAATTTGATTCTCGGTTTTCTACCTTGCCAGATAAATTTGGATGTAATTCTATTTAAATTTTCAAAAAATCCTTCTAATTTAATTGGTACACATTGGAATAAAAAAAGTAGTTTGGGAAGTATATTCATCTTGATTGTCGCTATTCTCCCCATAAAGGATAGCTGCAAGTTTTTCCATCTGTCTAGGTCTGCTGTAATTTGGTCCATTAACTTGTCATAATTTTCTCTTTTGAGTGTAATACATCTTGCCGACAGTTGGATCCCCAAGTACCTTACTCTTTTGGATGTCTGGATATTAACTTTTTCTACTAGCTCAGTTTCTTGTAAATTGGACATATTTTTAACTAACATTTTAGTTTTTTCTTCATTGATCTTCAATCCCGCAACATCTCCATAATTTTCCAGCACCTGTTATAATCTTGTTCCAGATTCTAAGGGGTCTTCTAGAATAAAAACTAAATCGTCTGCATAAGCCTGTAATTTAAATGTCTCTTTTCTGATTTCTAATCCTTTAATCAGCTTATCTTTTCGGATTATTCTTGTGAGTGCTTCTAAAGAAAGAATGAATAATGAAGGAGATAGTGGACAGCCTTGTCTCGTACCTTTTTGTATTTGAGTGCTATTTGTTAATTCTCCGTTTATGATTACTTTTGCCTCTTGTTTGGAATAGATTGCTTTAAACATATTTATAAATTTTTCCCCGAATTCCATCTGTTTGAGTTGAGTCAACATAAAATTCCATTTGACTTTATCAAACGCTTTCTGAGCATCAACAAAAATTAATGCCACTTGTTTTTCACTGTGTAATTCATAATATTCTAAGATGTCTAGTATGATCCTGACATTATGTCTAATTTGTCTTTTAGGCAAGAAGCCGTTTTGGTCAGTATGGATAAATTCAGCTAAATATTTTTTTAATCTTTCTGCCATTCTAGTCATGAAAATCTTGTAATCCGTGTTCAGTAAAGAAATGGACCTATAGTTTTTAATGCAGGTCAAATCAGAGTTTTCTTTAGGTATTAGTAAGATGATTGCTTCTTTCCATGAGTTTGGAGTTTTTGCTGTGTTTAGTACCTCGTTAAATAAATCCAATAGGGTTGGGACCAAAAGTTCTTGGAGATTTGTATATATTTCGGACGGTAATCCATAAGGGCCAGGTGTTTTATTACTTTTTTGTTTTTTAATGGCTTCCATAATTTCCTGGACCGTTATATCTTTATTTAATATATTTTTGAAATTATTCCGTAACCTTCAGTAAGTCTGCTTTCATAAGATATTGTGATATTCTTTCCTCAGTGATCATTTCATCCTCTTTATAAAGATTTTTATAGAATTCATATGTCACCCATTTTTTTCCTTCATTTTGATGTACTATCTCTCCTGGTTGATTACATAATTATCTTTTGGGTTTTTTTCAATCTATAGGCCAGCCATCTCCCGGGTTTATTTGCCTGTTCAAAAAAATTTTGTCTAATGCTTTTTATTTTTTTGTGCCATTTCTCCCTTTTCTATAATATTCAATTTATACTTATTTAAATCTAGCTGTTGTTTTAGATTTCTACATTGTGGGGGTTTTTGTAGTTCTAATTCTAATTTTTTATATCCTTCCTCTAAACTTTTTCGATATTGCCTTTTCTTTTTATATTCATTGGCCATGTACGCAATTGCAGTTCCTCTCATAACTGCCTTGGCCGTATCCCATAAATTTTGAGTGCTAGTCTCCTCTTTCTTATTTGTCTGAAAGAATGTCTGCATTTGTTCTTTCTCTTTCCACTTTTTATACTTGTCCTTTTTATCTTTCAATTTATCAGAGGCTTCTTTATGCAGCCATGATGGTTTCTTTTGAGAGCTGTTATTTTTCCTCTTTGTTGGTATTGTGCTAGACTGGGCTTTTGTTATCTCACTTTTCAAAATTTCCCAAGCTTCTTGAGTTGTTTTCCCCTTGAGGATTCTCATCCATGGAATCCTACCCAAGCTCTCTAAGTTTATTGAAATTAGCTCTCTTAAAGTCCAAGACTCTAGTTTGACTGTGTTCTATTGCTTGTGCTTCCATAATGTTTAATTCCAATATTGCATGATCACTTCCCCCCAAGGTTCCTGTGGTTTCAACACCTTCTATCATTTCATCTCTGTTAGTGAGGATTAGATCCAATATGGCTAATCCCCTAGTTCCCTACTTTACTTTTTGGGAGACAAAGTTGTCTGCTAGGTTTGTCAAGAATCTGTTTGATCTTCCACTTGGTGCAAAATTTGTCTCCCAGTTGATGTCAGGGTAATTAAAGTCCCCCATTACTATTGTGATGTGCCTCCCACAGTTTTCATCATTGTTGTGCTCTATTTCTGTAGAGATGTAGTTATTTCTTATATAGAGAGCAACTCCACCTCCTCTTTTGTTTGATCTGTTTTTTAAAATTAATTTAAATCCCTGTAGGTGTGTGTTCCATTTGTGGGTTTCATCCCACCATGTTTCCATAATGGCAACAATATCATATCTGCCCTCATTTACCTATACTTTATACTTTCTTTGTCAGTCTATACCTTAATTGTTTCAGCATCTTCTTTATATAGTATTCATCATACTTGTTTTCTCTTATCAACAATGAAGGAAAGAGAGTGCCCAGAAACAATTCTTGCAGGTTTGCAATATAAAATAATCTAGGTTTTCATGGAAATATTTATAATTTACAATTACCTGTGGCTTAAAGTTGCTGTTATAAAAAGGTTTTAAATGTAGTAAAAACTATATTAAAGTATAATTAACAGGATACACATCCTAAGCTATAGATTTAAAATGAGCTGTATTATTTAATTTTGAAATGTAGTTTTCTGTAAAGAAAATGTGGGGGGGAAATCATATTCATGTTTTAAAAGTGACTCAGAAATTTGCATTACATTTTTCTAAATTGCTTTTGAGCTTAGACATGTATTTTTAACTTAAAAAGTATGAATTGCTATAGCATTTAAATTAATAAAGTATTTATAATGATATGACTGATGATTGGCTTGTATTCTCTCTGGAAGCACAAATGAATTATCTAAACAGGAAAAAAAATCATTGTGGCCTGTTTGGGGAGAAAGTGGGATGGAGAAAGAATAATGTGTTACATTTATATTTCCAGAACAGCTGCTTGAAAACCAAAATCAGGATGTGTCTCCCCAAAATTTTCTATAACAGACTTTAGCAGCTTAGTTGTAATGCTTTTTTCCGGCAGGATAAATGCGAGGGGAGGGAGAGTGGTGAGTATGATAAAGTGCTCAAAAATAACATAATGATGCTGTATTTGAACAACATCTCCTTTAGGATATACCGTATATACTTGAGTATAAGCCGACTCGAGTATAAGCCGAGACCCCCAATTTCACCCCCAAAAACTGGAAAAAGTTATTGACTCGAGTATAAGCCGATCCGCCGTTCTGCAAGCCTGAATACACAGGAATACCCTGTGTGGCCGCGGCTCGTCGGCAGGTCTCCGTTCCTCCTGCCGACCTTTGGGGAGGTTTGGGCGCCTCCCCAAACCTCCCCAAACCTCGGCAGGTCTCCGTTCCTCCTGCCGACCTTTGGGGAGGTTTGGGCGCCTCCCCAAACCTCCCCAAACCTCGGCAGGTCTCCGTTCCTCCTGCCGACCTTTGGGGAGGTTTGGGCGCCTCCCCAAACCTCGGCAGGTCTCCGTTCCTCCTGCCGACCTTTGGGGAGGTTTGGGCGCCTCCCCAAACCTCGGCAGGTCTCCGTTCCTCCTGCCGACCTTTGGGGAGGTTTGGGCGCCTCCCCAAACCTCTGCAGGTCTCCGTTCCTCTGCGCAGACCTGCCGACCTTTGGGGAGGTTTGGGCGCCTCCCCAAACCTTGGCAGGTCTCCGTTCCTCCTGCCGACCTTTGGGGAGGTTTGGGCGCCTCCCCAAACCTCCCCAAACCTCGGCAGGTCTCCGTTCCTCCTGCCGACCTTTGGGGAGGTTTGGGCGCCTCCCCAAACCTCGGCAGGTCTCCGTTCCTCCTGCCGACCTTTGGGGAGGTTTGGGCGCCTCCCCAAACCTCGGCAGGTCTCCGTTCCTCCTGCCGACCTTTGGGGAGGTTTGGGCACCTCCCCAAACCTCCCCAAACCTCGGCAGGTCTCCGTTCCTCCTGCCGACCTTTGGGGAGGTTTGGGCGCCTCCCCAAACCTCCCCAAACCTCGGCAGGTCTCCGTTCCTCCTGCCGACCTTTGGGGAGGTTTGGGCGCCTCCCCAAACCTCGGCAGGTCTCCGTTCCTCCGCGCAGACCTGCCGACCTTTGGGGAGGTTTGGGCGCCTCCCCAAACGTCCCCAAACCTCGGCAGGTCTCCGTTCCTGTTTGGGGAGGTTTGGGCGCCTCCCCAAACCTCCCCAAACCTCGGCAGGTCTCCGTTCCTCCGCGCAGACCTGCCGACCTTTGGGGAGGTTTGGGCGCCTCCCCAAACCTCCCCAAACCTCGGCAGGTCTCCGTTCCTGTTTGGGGAGGTTTGGGCGCCTCCCCAAACCTCCCCAAACCTCGGCAGGTCTCCGTTCCTCCGCGCAGACCTGCCGACCTTTGGGGAGGTTTGGGCGCCTCCCCAAACGTCCCCAAACCTCGGCAGGTCTCCGTTCCTGTTTGGGGAGGTTTGGGCGCCTCCCCAAACCTCCCCAAACCTCGGCAGGTCTCCGTTCCTCCGCGGAGACCTGCCGACCTTTGGGGAGGTTTGGGCGCCTCCCCAAACCTCCCCAAACCTCGGCAGGTCTCCGTTCCTGTTTGGGGAGGTTTGGGCGCCTCCCCAAACCTCCCCAAACCTCGGCAGGTCTCCGTTCCTCCGCACAGACCTGCCGACCTTTGGGGAGGTTTGGGCGCCTCCCCAAACGTCCCCAAACCTCGGCAGGTCTCCGTTCCTGTTTGGGGAGGTTTGGGCGCCTCCCCAAACCTCCCCAAACCTCGGCAGGTCTCCGTTCCTCCGCGCAGACCTGCCGACCTTTGGGGAGGTTTGGGCGCCTCCCCAAACCTCCCCAAACCTCGGCAGGTCTCCGTTCCTGTTTGGGGAGGTTTGGGCGCCTCCCCAAACCTCCCCAAACCTCGGCAGGTCTCCGTTCCTCCGCACAGACCTGCCGACGTTTGGGGAGGTTTGGGGAGGCGCCCAAACCTCCCCAAAGGTCAGCAGGAAGAACGGAGACCTGCCGAGGTTTGGGGAGGTTTGGGGAGGCGCCCAAACCTCCCCAAAGGTCGGCAGGTCTGCGCGGAGGAACGGAGACCTGCCGAGGTTTGGGGAGGTTTGGGGAGGCGCCCAAACCTCCCCAAACAGGAACGGAGACCTGCCGAGGTTTGGGGAGGTTTGGGGAGGCGCCCAAACCTCCCCAAACGTCGGCAGGTCTGCGCGGAGGAACGGAGACCTGCCGAGGTTTGGGGAGGTTTGGGGAGGCGCCCAAACCTCCCCAAACGTCGGCAGGTCTGCGCGGAGGAACGGAGACCTGCCGAGGTTTGGGGACGTTTGGGGAGGCGCCCAAACCTCCCCAAACAGGAACGGAGACCTGCCGAGGTTTGGGGACGTTTGGGGAGGCGCCCAAACCTCCCCAAAGGTCGGCAGGTCTGCGTGGAGGAACGGAGACCTGCCGAGGTTTGGGGAGGTTTGGGGAGGCGCCCAAACCTCCCCAAACAGGAACGGAGACCTGCCGAGGTTTGGGGACGTTTGGGGAGGCGCCCAAACCTCCCCAAAGGTCGGCAGGTCTGCGCGGAGGAACGGAGACCTGCCGAGGTTTGGGGAGGTTTGGGGAGGCGCCCAAACCTCCCCAAACAGGAACGGAGACCTGCCGAGGTTTGGGGACGTTTGGGGAGGCGCCCAAACCTCCCCAAAGGTCGGCAGGTCTGCGCGGAGGAACGGAGACCTGCCGAGGTTTGGGGAGGCGCCCAAACCTCCCCAAACAGGAACGGAGACCTGCCGAGGTTTGGGGAGGTTTGGGGAGGCGCCCAAACCTCCCCAAAGGTCGGCAGGTCTGCGCGGAGGAACGGAGACCTGCCGAGGTTTGGGGAGGTTTGGGGAGGCGCCCAAACCTCCCCAAACAGGAACGGAGACCTGCCGAGGTTTGGGGACGTTTGGGGAGGCGCCCAAACCTCCCCAAAGGTCGGCAGGTCTGCGCGGAGGAACGGAGACCTGCCGAGGTTTGGGGAGGTTTGGGGAGGCGCCCAAACCTCCCCAAACAGGAACGGAGACCTGCCGAGGTTTGGGGACGTTTGGGGAGGCGCCCAAACCTCCCCAAAGGTCGGCAGGTCTGCGCGGAGGAACGGAGACCTGCCGAGGTTTGGGGAGGTTTGGGGAGGCGCCCAAACCTCCCCAAACAGGAACGGAGACCTGCCGAGGTTTGGGGAGGTTTGGGGAGGCGCCCAAACCTCCCCAAAGGTCGGCAGGAGGAACGGAGACCTGCCGAGGTTTGGGGAGGCGCCCAAACCTCCCCAAAGGTCGGCAGGAGGAACGGAGACCTGCCGAGGTTTGGGGAGGCGCCCAAACCTCCCCAAAGGTCGGCAGGAGGAACGGAGACCTGGGGAGGTTTGGGGAGGCGCCCAAACCTCCCCAAAGGTCGGCAGGAGGAACGGAGACCTGGGGAGGTTTGGGGAGGCGCCCAAACCTCCCCAAAGGTCGGCAGGAGGAACGGAGACCTGGGGAGGTTTGGGTAGGCGCCCAAACCTCCCCAAAGGTCGGCAGGAGGAACGGAGACCTGGGGAGGTTTGGGGAGGCGCCCAAACCTCCCCAAAGGTCGGCAGGAGGAACGGAGACCTGCCGAGGTTTGGGGAGGCGCCCAAACCTCCCCAAAGGTCGGCAGGAGGAACGGAGACCTGCCGAGGTTTGGGGAGGTTTGGGGAGGCGCCCAAACCTCCCCAAAGGTCGGCAGGAGGAACGGAGACCTGCCGAGGTTTGGGGAGGTTTGGGGAGGCGCCCAAACCTCCCCAAACGTCGGCAGGTCTGCGCGGAGGAACGGAGACCTGCCGAGGTTTGGGGAGGCGCCCAAACCTCCCCAAACGTCGGCAAGTCTCCGTTCCTCCGCGCCCTGCCTGCCTGCTTCTTTCCGCTGCGGAAAGAAGCAGGCAGGCAAGGCGCGGAGTTTGGGGAGGTGCGCGCGCACCTCCCCAAACCTCCCCAAACTTCGGCAGGTCGCTTGGGAGAGGTGCGGGCGATCCCGGAAGCACCAAAGCCTCGGCCGCGCACAAGTCCTCGGTAAGTTTTTTTTGTTGACTGGAGTATAAGCCGAAGTGGAATTTTTCAGCCCAAAAAGTGGGCTGAAAAATTCGGCTTATACTCAAGTATATACGGTAATTGGAGGCTTAATGTTCATCCACTCTAACAAAATATAAGTGTGTTGGATTTTAAAGGAGGAAAGCTAATGGTTTTAATTACCAGTACTTAATGACCAAAATTGTTTATTTTTTCCCCATTTTTAATTTAACGGAAGAGCTTAGCTAGCCTCAGACCATATCATTTAGAAATCTTCTGTCCACTGTATACTAGCTCATATTTTCATACCAAGAATATTATTGTGATTTTGCATGGTATTTAAAGAGACTAGCTCAGTATTATAGAACATGGTCTCTGCAGAAATAATTCTAGTGGTCCATTAATCACTGGTTTGTGAACACTACTGTCCATGATTGTGAAAGTTACTTTTAAAAATAATAATAATAATAGTTTCTATGCTAAGAAAGGAAATCTGAATACTGCTGTTCCTCATTATAACAAAATGGAATAAATGGCTTGTTCTGAGTTCTTGGTGCATATGTGTCTTTTAAATAAATAAGCTACCTTAAAAGTATTAAATTAATAATTGACCATATAAAGACCTTCTTTCCATCCAAATCCCATTCCTGAACCTCAGAAAGACTTTGTGAATTCCTTTAAGTTGTTTAATTTAATGAAAAGTGAGTGAACATAGGAATTATTCCTCTCCATCAGTCATTGTTTTAAGCTGATTCTCTAAGAAGATACCAATCTTCTGGAATGTTTAGTTATTTTTATGTTCATGTTGAAACACGCACATTTTGATGAAAGAATTTTTCACAGCCCACATGACTAAATGGCGCACCAGTTGCTATTTGCTTAATGTTGTTTACCTACGAAAAGAGTAACAATGTGTAAGTATTGAAAATCTGTTTTTTTATCCAAGTCTTAAGAAATAGTAAAAACCTAAAGTAGCCTTTACCAGCTGTAGTGGCCTACAAATTCCTACATTTCCCACTATCTCATAGAAGAAGTATCTATGTTTTCTCCTTCAGGGATTTTCAAACTGGGAGTGGCATGAAGAAATTTCAGGGAGGAATGCAAGAATGTGAAACTTGCATTAAAAAAAACAGTGAAAAAATGAAGTAAAGTTCAAATGGTGATCAAATAGAATACTGTAGAAAGGCTGGTAGGGCTGGGTGAACTGATGGAATTAAATATGAGAAAGGAACATCAGTGACTGTGCAGCAGGAAACCTGGAAATGGACAGGCTGAAAGGAAAGAGGGAAGAAATGTGCTATGAAGATTGACTTGTATGTGGTCAGAAGATCACTAGTAGATTATTGGAAAGATGGAAGTGGAGGCCCAAAGTGTCCTTCTATACATGCATCAAATTTTCGTTCGTTCGTTCATTCATTCATTTGATTTCTATGATCACCCATGTCAGCCAAGTAATTCTGGGAGGCTTACAATTGTAAACTAGCTATAAATAGTTATAAATAGTATCATATATAAATATAAAAATTAAAACAATTAAAGCAGTAGAAATATCCAAAAATACATACATACAGTAACCAAGATAATTAACCAACTAACATCGGTAAAGCCAAGAAACAAGCCCTCAGCACATTAAGAGCCTTTGGCCCAGATACCCAGCCAAGTTTTCAAAGCCTTACGAAAGACCAGTAGGGTTGTGAACATACTTAACAAATATTCAGCAAAGGAAATATGAGAGTTTCTGAAACATCAAAGATGGGGCATGATGCCAAAAATTCCTGATTTTTTTAGATTAATAGAGAATAAATCACAACACATCTAAAGAAATACTGTCTTAGAGCAGTGCAAAACATGCCCAAAACAGATTGCCTATAACTTAAGGAAATTGTATCACTGTGTAGCTGGTTCACAGAACACAGCTCATTAACAACTGCAGGCTTTGGGAGCAATGAAGCTATATAACTTTTGAATTCCAGCTGATAAAGCTTTGGAAGGCTGCTACCACTTCTGCTTCACTTATAGTTAAAGCACTGTATACAAGAGCAAGGTTTCCAGATAGCGAGTTGGTTGTTCATTTATTTATTTATCTTCTAACCAGTAATTAGTAAAGGAAAAAAAGGAGGGTGGTCATTAAACATAACAGAACGGAAGCATTAAACTTTAAAGGGTCTGTGAAAAGAGAAGGCAAAACAGATAGCAGTGTGAATGCCAAGGAAGCCACTTTAGGAGACCATTCCACTGTATAATACAATTAAAAATTCCTCTCTTTTGTAACTACATGCCTAACCTTCATTTGGAGATCATTCTGGAGGAGCACCTTCTAAGATGACATGGAGACATTTCTTTAAGGCGCAGCTCACATCATTCCTGAGAAAATGAATTAAACAGGAAAAACGTTTGTTCTTATAAGTGAACCACAAAAAAATTGTCCTGAGGTAGCAATAGCACTCCGACATGCATTGGATGTTTTTATTGCATTCAATAGAAAGAAATAAACAATTATGATGTTAGTCCTATTTGACTTTCACGCTCATCTGCTCATTTTGGGACATCTCTTGGGTTGGTTTGTTTCAGTTATTATGTTCAGTTATTATGGTAACTCTTACTATTACTTAGAATGAGAATTGTGCAGCTTAGATTCCTGTTTAAATAAGTGTTTCATATACAAAGGCAAAAATTTGCTTTGAAGTACATGGGGGCATAAAAAATAGCATGCATCTTCAACTTCTAAAATCAAATTGTCTTTTCCCAGGATTATGCGGAAGCAAAACTGTTGTTATGCAAAGCTGTGCCATCTTGAGAAATGGAGCAATTGCTTTAACAGGTTACAGACAAGTGTGACACGCATACATTCTGAAGCATCCTTCAGATCATAAGCATTGCACACCTCTATATATTTATTGTAACTGCATTTCCAAGGAGTGTTGTGTACAACAAAGGAGTGGCAATCCTAGTCAAGTGGCTGATTAAAATGAGCTACAAAAATTGTAGTTTTTGCCAGTCAAATCTATTTCTGCAAGTTAATGACACAATACTGTATAAGGCAGCCTTCCCAGTTTGCTTGCCAATATTCCCAGCAAGTATAGCCAGTGCTGAGAATTACAGCATTTCAAATCCATATATCTGGACAGAGAGGGAGATTTTAAAAATTGCATCAGGTAATAAACTCTTTTTATTATTGGATATAGTTTGGAGTGCTGTCCACTGAAGCCTATTAAAATTAGAGGTTTCCTACAGCTTTCTTTGAGCTGTTTCACTGTCTGAAATATGAATAGAAACAACAAAATTTCAAGAGAATGCTCAAGGAGCTCTCAAAAAACTGTTGCTTATTAAGGACAAAATAAAGCATTTTTTGTCAACTTTTATTTTAAAAATTTCAGATAACCAAATGTTATCTAACGCTAACACGTCACCATAACTTCAATATGCTACCAGACATATCAGGGATTTGCGAAAGTGTGATAATATTATAGGGATAAATCTCCAGTCTACAAATATTTTCTGAAACACAACGTTAGGAGTTCTTTCCAGGCAACAAAAGAAATTGATTTTTATAGCATGGAGGAGAGATAAAATGTGACTACGGTAAGAACTTACGATAAGGAGGATCCTGCCTGAAAACGAAAAGGTTATTCCAACAGTCAGTTTATTCTCTTCTTTCCTCTCACTGGGGAAAATCAATATGTCAGAGCCACTGTGCAGCACAAATCCCTTTAGCCCTTTTGAGATGTTAGGTGTTAAATAAACAGGGCCTTTCACATTCCAGATGGAAAGAAATATCTTAAAACAGGAAGGCTGCATGAAAACAAAGCCGTAGTTATTTTCATATTCCATTTATTTGGCATTATAAAGTATATGTGTAGATAGTGTTACTTAAAATTTATTGCCTGAGAATTAGCGTCAGTCCTACTGAGTGGAGCAACTTCAACATTTTATTTAATTCTTACTTTGCTGGCCCCCAACTTTTCAGAAATACTGCTTCTCAGTAGATCGTGTGTCTATCCCTCGTGTCTAGCCAAAAAAAAACCAAATATAAAGCTCCTCCCTTTTAATAAAACAGCAATATACTGAATATACGCTTTGTATATATTTCTTTGCATATATACTTCTGCAGTATGGCCTTTATCTTCGGGCAGGAATCTTTGTTCCCCTAAAGAATAAGCAGAAATCTTAAATGGCATAAAATAAAATTCAAAACAGAAAGGGCACGAAACTGTGTCAGTGGTGCTCTCTGGTATTCAAAGCTAGATAAAGTTTTGATTCATCAGTTTCTTTCTATAAACATAAAATTCTGCTTCATTCAAAACAACTAATATTTGGGTTCAAAATCAACCAAATAGCTATTCCAGAAATAAATGGCAACTCTGCACTTATCTCTCTACTTACATACAATAATCAAGTGTGGATGAAACGAGTTGGCTAAATATACTGAAAGATGAGAACAAGATTACTTGCACAAAATTGTTGGGTGAAATAATTCCTGTACAAGTTCTGCAGTGGTTAGAGATTTGTGCCATTTGTTACTTGAAAGTGGGGAAACTAGGAATATGGGCTAGTTAATGGGTCCCTTGAGAAGCTGCATCCTCTTTAATGCAATAACTCAGAATTACTAAGTCAATTGGAATGGTGCTCATTCCCAAAAGATCAGCAATGACAATCTAACAGCATTATATGGAATTCAAACAATATTATCTAACAATAAGGCAAAGCACCTTCCTTTGTGCAGAAGAAAGTGGATTTGTTTTGCTGAGATGGTAGTCTTTGAAAATCTATACTAAAGAAAAGGACTAACATTTAAGATTCACACTGTTCATACTGCCCATTTGCAGAATCTGCTTTCAATACTATTCAATACAACATCTTATAAGCAGACTGAGACATTGCTTTTAAAAACATATCTACAGTTAATTTCTTTGCATACATACATTCTCAGATATAAATACATATACAGAGATATGCACACACAATTTAAATTTCTACTTAATTTGAAATTATCTTCATAAAGCTTTAAAAATGGAGCTCTCCCTTAGCTAGTTAGGTGCCATGAAATTGTCTCAGATCCTGATAACCATAAGTCATCCATAAATTCTTGCCATCTTCATCTGCCCCCTTAATTAATAGCTCTTCCAAGGAAATTCTAATGATTTCTTTGATCCCACCTTTCCTTAATATTTGTTTTCTTCTCTTCTTATCAGGAACAATCTTTTTTTTTCTAGGCCAGCTATTCATTAACTAACCCTAAATAGCAGATAGAAGAAAACTAATGGTAAAGAGAGGAAGGAGAAGGAGCTGCAGAGCCATAAATAACATACTTCAAAATATTTTAGGCTTCATACAATTCATACTGTGACCAATCTTCCTTTATACATGAGAATTGCTAAAAGAAGGTTTTTATCCTACAATTGGGAGTCTAGTGTACTTTGGGCCAGCCTCTTAGTTTAGATTAATTGTGGTTTGATTTTTATCAGTTAAATGGCTCCATATCATAGTTATGATATTGTCATGGTAAATCCATTCTGAAATATTTATATCACAATCAGGGTCTTTACAACCATTATCTTCATAGGGCACACTTTGCATGTCAAAATTTTCAGTGAACTGGACATACTACACATGAATTCTCTAATCTCATTATTTGTGATAATTTTTACATTCTTTCCAGCCTCTAGAAAAATGACCAGTCATTAATCTGTTATGGCAAAGATTGCTTCCTAAACTTTTCCCATATGATAAAGGGAAGCTAATATGATCCTAATATGCATCAACTTGTTTTTACCTTCATATATTTCTCCCATGTTATTTCTTCTCTGGTTTTAAATTACAAGTAATATATTTTCTTGTTGTAATAACCTAGTTATTAGATCCTTGGAGACTTAATTAAAAGATTGGATGAATTCTCTTAAATCAGAGAAATTGTTCTCACCTGTTAGAAACTATTGTAGATATTGCATTAGTGAATATAGAATAGCTACTAATCTTTAAGAGCAAATTACACAAGAGAGTTAAAAGCAGTCTTTATAGTTGAAGTATATGCATAAACTTGCTTTGTGATATAGTTATTTTAAGAGATATCTTATTTATCTAAAAGATTTATGTCTTCTCCATTTGCATAGTTTCTGCAAAATGTTTTTCTTGGGACACATATTGTAGTTAAAGAAAGATCAATATATTGGAGTGTATTGAGTAGAGTACCATAAGGATCAGACCTGGGTCATATAACCTTCAATATTTTTGGGTGGTAAGAAGTAATAATTTTCATTAATTCCAGAAATAGTTCAAAGTAACATTGAAATTTAACAAAGACAAATATAAAATTCTTCACTTCAAAAACATAAATAATAATTTAATTAATTTAATTTTAATCCCATTTATATCCCGCCCTTCTCCGAAGATGATGCGGGTAGGATGGAATAGCTGACCCGGTAGTGCTACTTGTGCAAAATGTCCTGGAATAGTAGTGTGATATGGCAGAGGAGGAAGAGGAGGCTATATCAACAGATGAATGACTTCCAAATCACATGAAATAATAATCAAAGTTCTGAGCTTTTAAAAAGAATCATATAATTTTAATAGGATCAAGGAAGGGCATGCAACAAGGGATATATATATATATTAACAAACAAATGAACACTGGGATGGAATTAAAAACTAAAACAGTTTTTATTGCTAAAAAATCAAGCTTTTGTTGGCCAACTGCCAACGTCGTCAGGGGAGATTCCGTTTATACTGTTGGTGTCTGCACTCTGCTCATGGAGCGCGCTCAGATCTGTTTGTTGAGGTCTGCTGTATTTCTTTGAGTTGTCGCGCATCTGGTTTTGGGGATGTATTTGTCTCTGGGTATCTGTTGTTAAAAGTGAATTGTTTATAGCTCCATGTGTTGTAGCCATAACTCTGGTCATTGTCCGTGTTCTCATGCCAGGGGTCTTAAATGGTTGTTGCTCTTCTTCCTTGTGTTCGACATTGCAGAGTGGTTGTGTGCTGGTGCAATCTTGGATTTGATGCAATGAGGTGATTTGTGAATTCTTGCGCTGTTTGTCTTCATGTCGCGCACGTCGTTCCTCTTCCCAATTTCTTAGTGCCTGGTATGCAGGCGGGAGGTCTATATGCCGGTTGATGGAGGAGTGGTTTGAAAACCAAGCTTCCTTAAACAAGCAGCCACCTTTACTGTTGTCGCTGGCAATTGCCTCGGTCCCTGCTAGATTAAAGGCATGGTTGTGGGTAGCCATGTGTGTCCACACCTGTGAATGTTGTTCTTGTCTTCTAATAGCAAGCTTGTGTTCATGCACCCTAGTCCTCAGTCATTTTGCTGTCTCCCCAATGTAATTGCTATTGCAATTCTGGCATGATATCTTGTATACGACCAAGGCTTTTTCTTCATTGGGGAGTGGATCTTTAGGGCACATGACACAAGCTCGTAAGGTCTGATCAGGTCTGTGGGCAACACCAACTTTGTGAGGGGTTAGTATGCACACTGTGGCCTCAGATACACCGTGGATATAAGGCAGTGTTATCCGTGATGTTAAGGCATTGTCACATTCATGGCGGGTAGGTTCAGTTGGCCTGCTGTATTGTCTGATGAAGTTAGACGAGTACCCGTTGTTTCTGCAGACACGATAAAGGCGGTGTCTTTCTTCTCTTTTTGCCTTATTTGTGCCTTATTCTCTTTGTAGTAGAACTATAACAAAATTATTCTGGGGTCCCCAACAGGCTTAGGGACCCCAGAGTGATATGGAGCCCAGCAAGTAGGCTCATTTGATGTCGCCAGGGGAGTGGGGGGGGTTATTTTTTTTTGTATTGGGGATTTATCCTTGTAAACCCCCCGGAGTCATTGAGAGTGAGTTTGGCGGCCATATAAATGTTCTTAAATAAATAAATAGCTGTGGTCTGAAAGAGTCAAAAAGAATGGTGCTATTGTTAATTGATACTAATATCAGTCAATGCTGCTCCATCCAGATACTATTATATGTAAAATACTTGGTCTGAATCAACAGAATAATACAGACTGGCAACTCAACATTTCCTAATTTCTATGTCTTATTTCAAAGAAAAAAGTAGATATAATTGCATTTCACAGAAGGAGATAGATAAGATAAACTAAGATTATGCAATGTGTAGTAGTTCTTCAACACAGCTTTATTTTTTAAATTGTGGCATCTTTCAACATTTTTTCCCAACTAAGCTAAGTGAAATGAAGAATGCTTGGGATTCTAGGATAGTAACAGATTTCTGTGTGAAAGGACTGAATTCAATACAGTTGTAAAGCTAAAATCTTTTACAAAGTGCTTTGAGATACATTTGTTTTCATTCTAGGTATGCATTTATGCAAGATTCTTATTTGCTTAACCATTCTTTTCCAAGTAACCCATATTTAGCTGGAGTCACACCACATGTTTAGCTATAAATCATTGTTTACAAACTATAATGTTTATACTGACAAATCACTGAGCAAAACCCAAATAAACCATATTTGTGTGATTTCAGGCCAGGTTTGTGCTTTTTGCAGCTGATTCTGGTTGGTGGATATTGTCAAGTAACTGATAAAACTAAATAAGAGTTTCACAGATCTAAAATTGGCTGAAACCTAGGATGATTCCCTTAATTTTGCTTGTAGGGTTAATGGAGCTCTTAGTTCTTATTTTTCTGTTTTACAAGGGAAGGCCTTGCACTAAGGTGTACTAGCATTACAGTATTTAATGACCTGCTATTCTTAGTATAAATATTCACAAATGATATCTAAAAAGAAATAATGTCTCAGCACCATGGAAAAATGCTTTGAAAGGATATAGTATTTGCTTTCTTTTAATAAAAGTTAGATCAGTGGTAACGAACCAGCATGCTATCTGTCATGTTGTATTTTTAAAACAAAAAAAATGGTAAGTAGCCAAATAATTTTCTAAATGTCCTCTTTTAATATCAAGAGCAAATATTGAAACCTTTTAATCTTCATATTTAGAACTTCTAAATGTATTTATTGCTGATATATTCTCTTAAATAGCATGGTAAGCTTATGCACATATGTTTCTGTCAGGACCTTTTATCATAGTGATTTATATAGTGATTTGCATATATTATCTTGGGAATTAAGCAGTACGATCAAATTTAAATGTAATTGCTATCTGTTACTATTTCATTTAAAATGTATTTGGGCATATTTCACATAGATAAACTTTCATCAGTACCCGATTTCCAAATATACAATAAATAAGGATGAATGTAGTGTTGTATCTTACACATTCCTGGGAATGTTGAGGAAGTATAATTTTGGACATGAGTTTTTTGGGACAAATGTTTCACAGTTCTGAATGTGAATCTGGTTTTGCATCTATACAGTCAAACAACAAAATGCAAATGACACGTATTGATTTTCTGCGCTTAACTATATCAGTGCACTTAACATACCAGTTTCCTTTTAGTAATGGTGCAATAAATTAATGTGGGGATGTCTTTAATTCTGGTTAATTTCATTCTTCTAGTGACTTGTTTCTCCTGCTTATTTGATTTCAGGTTACTTCCAGGATTTGTTAAACAAGTCAGAGAAAGCACTTTATGACACATTTCCTGGTATGTATGGAGACCTTTATCTCCAGAACGTAAAGCTTTTCAAAGACTTGTATAGTGAGCTGCGGCATTACTATCGAGGCCCCAACATCAACTTAGAAGAAGCCCTCAATGAATTTTGGACTCACCTGCTAGAGCGGCTCTTCAAGTTGATGAATCCCCAGTACCAGCTTCCAGACGAATATATGGACTGCATAGTGAAGCACTCGGAGCAGCATAAGCCATTTGGAGAGGTTCCAAGGGACCTGAAGCTCAAGGCAACAAGGGCCTTTATTGCAGTCCGTTCCTTTGTGCAGGGACTTGGTGTGGGCAGCGATGTTGTCAGAAAGGTCTCTCAGGTAGGTCATTAACTTAAATTGCTGTATGATCACCATTCCTGAGAAGTTTTAAAGTACCTATTTACTCTGGGAAATATATTTATCATTGTATTAAACAATGCATACAGATTCATTGTATTTCTGCTTTGCATAAATAACTACTCCAAGCAGAGAGCTCCCTTCAGTGTCTGGGTGCTGTTTCTGAAGTTTTGTCATAAGAGGATCCATCCTGCAATTCAGCAAAGCAGTGGGACCATTCTTTTGAGTGTTAAATTTCTGGGAGGTACCTTTTTTCTTTGCTATATTACATCAGATCAATCTAGTGTCTGGTGTACTGTGGGAAAAAACACAACGTGACTGTCAAAGCTAAATACACTAGGAGGACATGGCTGGATGGCATCTGCATATTGAAACCTGGAAGCTACCCAAAGTCATTTGCTGTGTCTATAGAAGGAAATAGTAACAGCGTATTAGGTAACCATATTGAATAGTCAAATGCCTTCATAGAATGTAGTTAGAATTAAAAGGATAGAATGTAGTTAGAATTAAAATTTATTTTCATTTGTGGTTAATTTTCATTGAATTCCAGAGAACATGGTGGTCAACTTGTTAAAGAATGAATTGATTTAGAACTATTTCATTGTAGCTTTGTTGATTTTCCTGCCCCTTTCATATTACTGGTTTTTCCAAAGTCACAGTTTTTCTATCAAAAACTAGAATAAGGTAATATGGAGATGTTTAGGATGCCTATCGTATGGCATTTCCAGAGAATTATAAAAAGTTAAATCATACAGCTTCCTTATTACTGAAAATATAATGGGAAAGAGCCTTAAGGAAATTAAATATTTGTAGGTTTGCTCCAAAACATGTCTAGCATCTTTTATTCTCGATATTATAAAATGCACATGCACAAAGAAACAGTGTGCAGATTAGCATAGCAAAACACTGAGAGGCTGTTCAGAGATTATAAGAACATAAGTTATATTAGAAGTTGGCACAATTCGGATAAAAATGTAAAGTCTTCTTGTTTTCCTTTTGAGTATTCAGTATGCTTCAGGTTTAAAATAATATCCCACTTGGGCCTGAAAGTGTGGACTAGCTAGTTTAACCAGTCTGTCTTCATTTCCCCTTTCCTGGGTGCCCTCAATTCAGAAGTGTTTGGTTCATAAATTTAGAGATTTAAGTTATCCATTCCAGGACAAATGATTTTTCTATGTCAGTACAATGCATTTGTCTTCTGATTGGTGGTATGTGAACACCAGCATTATTTTGCAAAGTAAATTTTTGCTTTAGAGTGTGCAAAGAAATGAGCATAAGCATATTTGGGGTAAAATAACTGGCTGCACTTTTCGTCATGCTTGCTAAAATTATAATGAGTGGCAGAGTACAGTAACTATTCTCTGGAGTATGTCTGTGAAAGGAAGAAAAAAAAGATACATCTGAAAGAAGGTAGCTTGAACTAGTGGAGTGAAGTTGTTCGATATATGCAGGGAACGAATAGAAAGTGAACACAAGGAAGGAAGAGGTGGAAGCTGCTTGGAACATAAAAAGACTAGTTGTTATAGAGTGCTGCAGAGGTACAATAAAAATATTCTATTTCTTGTGTTTACCCTCTAGTCTCATTGGCTTTCCCCTTGTAAGTATCGTTAGCAAAATAAGCTTTAGTATATCAAAGTAGTGATAAATCATACAGTGCTGGAGAATAAACATTCAGTATCATTGTATTTCCTGTGCATTGTTTCCAAAGATTTGCCATGTAATTTCCTTTATCTGAGATAAAATACACCTAATTTGCATGATTGCTCAGTCTGTATTCATATCTATCTGAAGATTTTATTTATTTATTTCATATTATTTAATATGTATACAGCAATCTGTGCCATTCTTTTTGTAGTTGATCCTTATTCAGTAAAATCTGCTGTAGACAAAGCAAAGAAAAATACACAACTCATAAGCCAGCCTTAGAGAAAGCCAGTAAATTACATAAAGATGACTATTTTGTTGGTCAGCTCAAGCAACATTTACATTTGTAATTACTACTGCTTCTTATTTTTGCTACAACTTGTCCAGCTTCCAGGACTTGTATCTTTTGAATATTTCAGCCATTTTCCTTTTCAGTTTGCTTTTCAATTGGATCATTACATTCCAGAAGCTCTTGTAGAGATAGAAAGGTTTGCATGTGGAATGGATTGAAAGAAAAGAGAATGAAAGCTGTTTACCAAATTGCCCTTTAGAGAGGAGCTCTGATCACAATCCTAAGATCTCTCTTTCCCAGGAATGGCATAAAGCATTACTGTACTTCTCCCGTTAGTTATCCTGAATGAAGACTAATCGAAACTCTTCTTGACTATTTTAAAATACCTTTATCTTAATATGAATGAAATATTTTGCTATTTGATGATTCTGGGTAGCCAGTCTAGAAGTCTCTTACCAGTCTTTTTCTAGCATATGTGAGATTTTACAACCTGCTAAGAAAGCATTTTGTATTATCCACAAGATAATCCCTGGTTAATATTTTCACATACCACTTTAATTCTGCTGGCAGGTTAGTAGAATTAAGGAAAATGGGCTTTCGAATGGATCCGTGAGACTGCTTTTCACACACTGTAAGGTATTTTTTCAATAGTCACCCTGTAGTAAACACCCTATAGAGGTAGATCAGGTGAAAGAACCAACACAACAATATACCTTGTATTTTCTCTTTGACACACTGGATCAAGTGAACATTTTCCCCTAGTCTTCTAAGTGTATTGACTTCCAGATAGCATTTTTTATCCAAGAATTTGCTTTCTTTTCACAGTAGTAGCCCAAATTAGTAAACACCTGGAACAGGACTTTTTGTTCAGATGTAATAGAACTATGTTAAAAGATGTACCAGTATAACAAACTTCATTGTGAGATGAAACTGCATTATTCAGACACCAGATCTATTTAAAAATAGTGTTCCAAGGCCTATGGACAAGTTATAAAGCTGGGGGATCATAATTAAGTGATTTTTAATTACTTAATAATTAAGTTTACCATGAAATTAAATTCATATTACATTTTCAAGGGCTAATGATTCCAACAAAATAAACAAATAGTTACAGTATAATAATGTTAATAGTAATGTTAATAAGGGAATGTTTCTACCATAAACACCTATAAATTTAGGCTAGGTCTCTAGATTGCAAAGCATTGTTCTTTTGGAAGGCCACAGTTTCTGAGAGCAAAAGCTTGAAAGACATACCATAACAGATTTTTGCCTTTTCATAATATCACAAAACCTTTCTCAACATGTCTTCGGGGGATCAGGTTGGGGAAGGCTGGAATTGGCCCTTAGGCTCAAACTAGATTGATGTGACAGACCCATCTGTTAAAACAGATGGTGGATTACCCCACAGCCCCTCTCCCTCCTCCCACTCCTTTATCCCCCGTGGAATTCCTCTGTGTCTTTGGCAGAAGAAATTGCTGCTTGAAGGAAAGAGTGTGGGAGGATGAACCAGGTTTTCTCATGCTCCATCAGCACACTTCCTTTTGGCCTAGGTTTTGAGGTAAACTTCAAAAGAAAGATAATATGTTGTTCTACACAGTGGAGAAATATAAATCCAATATAAATTCTAAATCATCCCTCAATGGATTTTTTTTTTCATTCCAAAGTTCTGTCAATATTTTTAATAAAGGAGAGAGTGAAGATGAGTACACCAACTCCTCCTAGAGTGCAGAGTGCAACAGACTCCAAGGCCCATCTGCTGGGGAAGGGGGGGCTGTGAGTGCAGGGGGGGCAGTTTTGCAGGTCCACATCCCAAAATCCTCCCCCCTCCAATGAGGACAGAGAAAGATCTTACTCCCAGAGCCAGCGAGAGGCTTGCTTAATTTGACTGTATGTTAGATCTGTGCAAGGGAGCAGCTCTTTGTTAGTGTCTCAGGGAGGCTTAGTTGACGCTTTATATAAATTGGATTTTGTCTTCCTTGAATAAAAATAGGATGGGGGGAAAAGATGAATACACCAATTCCTTCTTCCCCTCATCAGTCTGGCCCTCATCATCCTACCAAGCTCTTTATGTGATGTAGGATCCTGGAATTTCCACATCAGCCAGCCAACCAGTTCTGAACCTTAGAACAGAGGAACTTCAGAAAACTTTTATGGAATCACCTTTTCTAAATCAAAAAGGAGATAACTGCATATAAGAAGTGGTTATCACATAGAAATATTTTTATTGATAATATTGTTACAGATTTATTCTGTACACATACATGCACACACATACACAGAGACATTTCTGGTGGATCTGTAAACACATTCCCTTCAACTTAATTGACTTGAGCAAGCAGTTTGAGGAAAATAAATACCACTTCAGTATAGAGGATTATAGTACAATTCTCATTTTCATTGTCACACTCTATCCAGATGTGTTTTTTCCTCATGAAGGATCCACTAGTTTTCTGTTTGTTTTTAAGGTGGAGGATAAGTATATGTCAAGCAACAATTCTTGGATTATTAATAATTTTGCAACACAGGTGTTGTAACAGTTAGAATTCTCCTTTTATGCTGTGGATTGCGACTGACCATGGAGCAAGGAGAACATAAGCCTTAGTCTTGTTTTCGCTACCATCATTTAGGTAGATTAAATACATGAATCCAGTTTTATTAAGGATTATTTATTACCACATTAATTTAATTCTCTCTCTTCTCCCCACACACAACTCACAAAGGCATGTCAGTGCATATCTCAATTTAGACCATAATTAGACAATATTGGCCGGTGATAGCTTTCATAAAATGTAAAAGATAGCACTATAGGTGTGTTTGTTGCTTTCCATTAGACACTAAAATCCAGTATATCCCTGTACTTTCCATTTTCATTTTGTTTTGTATACTATCAGCCTGCCTCCAGAGGTGGTGAATGCTCCAACACTGGAGGTTTTTAAGAAGAGACTGGACAGCCATTTGCCTGAAATGGTATAAGGTTTCCTGCCTGAGCAGGGGGTTGGATTAGATGACCTCCAAGGTCCCTTCCAACTTATTATTATTATTATTATTATTATTATTATTATTATTATTATTATTATTATTATTATTATTATTATTATTATTATTATTATTACTATTTCTGTGTATATGTCTAATTCCCTGTCTTCACGTTTTATAGAATTTATCAAAATATGAAGCTTTTAAAATCAAGACAAATCACTCTACAATAGATAAAAAGTCTAAACTAATCCCTAATTCAATGGAGATTGTACTCATCATTAAAGATTCTGACCTTTGTGTGTCCTTGATGGATAAAAATAAGTTGTTAATGAATTTCTTTTTTATTGAAAAGTTTTATCATACATTTTATCTTTAACAAACCCCCCTACCCCTCCCCTATCCCTCCCTCCTTACCCCTCCCCCCCTCCCCCCCCCGACTTCCCAGAGCTAAGTACAAGGTATAAAAAACAAAAAAAAGAATCATAAACAACCATATGCTAATAACTGTAAACTCTAAAATCTATCACTCTCTAGCTCATATAGGATAACTACAAACACTATTAATATAAAATATATTAAAAAAAAGAGGAAAAAAAGGGAAAAGAAGGGAAGACTTATTCAAATGCTACATGAAACTATCTGAGAACAAATATGGGACTAAAAAGTTAATGAATTTCTTTTGAATGAGTTGATTATAACTTAGCATATTTAAAGTATAAACGATTGTAGTCACATTAATTTAAATGAGCATACCTATGTATAACTAAGTCTGAATAATTATAGTTAGCCCTTAATACAAGAGCTGGTATTGTACTGTCTGCTTATGTATTTATCTGAGAAACGAGTAAATTCTATTTTCATATCAGTTACTAAATCTGCAAACTGCAGAGCTTCCTGGCATATTGTAAAATGTAAAAAAATGTTTTTCAACATAAATTATATCAAATCTAGATGACATACTACTCTGATTTCCTATGATATAATTATTTAAAAAGAGAAATAATTCAAAGGATTGTCCAGTTGATGTAAGCAACCTCTAGTTGATATCCTACTTATCTGTATTATTTATTCATTTATTCTAGAGTATAACGTGCATATTTCTTATGAGCAAAGAGATTATTTATCAGGATACTCACACAAACCTAAACAAGTCCTTAACCATAACCACTTTATAATATGGCTCTTGGAAAATACGTCTTTAATATTCCTCAATTAAAGGTTTGATAAAAGCTTGTTGGAACACATCTGAATGAATGAGATACCCCACCAACCAAAATTTAGCTCTCTAAAATTCCTGCTGAATGGAATCAGAAAGAATAATAATAAATCAAATTATAAAAAAGTAATACTATTTTAGTAATGCATTTGCTACCAATAATTCAATTCTGCCCCATCTTGGGAAATTCATAAACCAAAAAGTGGTTGAAGGCCCAATGAAATTACGGTAAATTAAATTAAATTTTCTTTGAATATCTGAAAGGAATGAGAAGGCTGTATAGATGTTAGGGGTAAAGAATTCCACAGTATGGGAGCTGCCACACAGAAGCTCATGGCAGTTTAGATACAAGGGTAGACCTAATCAAGACATGTTTATCTACTTGTTGCCTTGATAATGGATCTGCCCTCTCTGAGTTTAGGTCATCCTCTACTTTCGGTCTCTTAGTAAACTTACCAGAGAAATATTCTCAATAGATGGATAGATTCAACCCTGGCAGGATGGTGCTTGATATAATGAAAGCCAGCTGGGTGACTTTGGGCTAGTCACTGTCACTCAGCCCAACTCACCTAACAGGCTGTTGTTTGGAGGAAAATAGGAGAAGGAAGGAATATTATGTATGTTTTGCCGCCTTTATTTATAAAAATAATAAAGACAAGATATAAAAATCTAAATAAATAATTCAGTGCTGTGTTAGCATCAAATTTTATTAGTAACATATAGCAGATAACCAAGATAACAATGTTAGGAGAGTTGTTACCATGCTTTGGCTGGATTGATTTACCAGTAATCTCACTATACAGGATCAGCTGTAATTGTTGCATTACCACTAAAGGCTACTCCAGAATGCATTATAGTAATCCAGCAGCTTGGTATCCAGCAGGTAGCATCTGAGTCTACTGGAGTTGGGGAGCCAATAGAATTTAATAAATAAATAAATAGCTAAATAATGAATTCCAATACCTGTCTGTCCCAGTCCCGTGTAAAGTGTAACATCAGGCAGAATTTTATTTAACTACAGCCACCAGAAGGAGCCCCAAATTACACATCGACTCTTTTGGGTGGAATACTTCCCCATCCAAATTAACTACCAAGACCAACATTCCTGGACATTGTTGATGGACAACTCAGTCTTGGAGGCACTTAATTTGAGTTAATTTTGCCCCATTCAAAATCTGACAAACTCTGGACACCGGTTCAAGATTTCTATGGTATCTCCAGCCTGATCCAAAGCAGTAAGGTACAACAATGTGTCATCAGCTTAGTAATGACAGGTCCATCCTCACTTTTGATATGTTCAGCATATACGGTAGATTAAATAAATAAGGAGATAGTATGCAACCTTATCTCAAATGAGACAATTTGGAGTCAGTCTGTTTGCCATATTCCATCTAGAACAGGGTTGTTTTTTTAGGTTTTTCATGATGATAATGAAATGTTCTTGGATATCTACTTTTCTGAGCAGATTCCACAGTGTGACATAGTTAATACAATCATGGTCTTTCTATAATCAATGAGCTACATATTTATTTCTTTTGGCATTCTGTGGCTTTCTCAGTTATCTGTCTCTTATTTTTCTGCCTTTTCTAAAACCAGTTTGAACATCTGGCGTCTGCTTTTCCATGCAATTTCTAAGTTATATTGGATAATCCTAAGTATTACTTTACTAGCATGTGAAATTAAGGATAATGAGTGATAGTTTGCACATTATGTTACGTCTCCTGACTTTGGTATTGATGTCTAAACTGTCCTCGTCCAATCTGTTGGTTGTTGTACCATTATGCAGATTTGCTGGTGTCACTTAGTTAGAATATTTACACATTCTGAAACTATTCAGTGAGTTCCTGTTGTTTTCCAACTTGGTAATAATGGAATGCTAATCTAACTTTATCTTCAAGTACAATAATTTACTATAAATTTCATTATCTAATTCTATTTGTAAATTGTCATCTCTTTTGTCAAGAATTTAGTAGATTCCTTACATTATTGATCCTATTTGAATCAGTTCTTTTCTGTCCATCCTTTAATATGCAGATTTGTTGTTGGAACTTCCTTTGATAGTTACAATTCTTTTAGAAGGCTTTCCTTGTTTATCCATGACTGTTTCCATCTTTGGTGTCTTTACATTCTAATATTGTTTCTTGTATCTTCTAATGACTCTCTTAAATTCTGTAAGTTTTTTCTGAGATCATTGTCTTTCTTGGCTTTGGGTTCTTTTCTTGACAATTTCCACCATCTGTTCTGATTTCCAGCTTACTTTCTTCTGTCTATTGATCTTTGGCAGTCTCTTTTCCATTCATTCTTAACTTCTTTGATTTCATTCCATAGTTCCTCTGGTTCCTTACTAGTGAAGTTCAGGACTTCAAAGCAATTCCTGGTGATCTTGAAAATAGCCAGCATATGTTCAAGATCATACTGTAGAAATTGGATAGCTTTGTTCTTCTGCTTTAGTTTGATTTGGAACTTGCACATGATCTACTCCACAGCCAGTTCTTAGGTATGATTTTGTTATTATAACTGAACATTTCCAATTTCTTGTACCAAAATATCCAAGTACAGTCCATTTTGTTTATTCTTTATACAGTACTTTCGGATAACCTGATCCAGTGTCATTGTTATGCTAATGATATGTCTATTGGTCTTCTGTGATCTTTGATACCAACATGTGATGACTCATGGTAGAGTACCGTATATACTTGAGTATAAGCCGACTCGAGTATAAGCCGAGACCCCCAATTTCACCCCCAAAAACTGGAAAAAGTTATTGACTCGAGTATAAGCCGATCCGCCGTTCTGCAAGCCTCTGCCGCCAGCAGAGGCTCGATCCGCTATTTTGCAAGCCTGAATACACAGGAATACCCTGTGTGGCCGCGGCTCGTCGGCAGGTCTCCGTTCCTCCTGCCGACCTTTGGGGAGGTTTGGGCGCCTCCCCAAACCTCCCCAAACGTCGGCAGGTCTCCGTTCCTCCTGCCGACCTTTGGGGAGGTTTGGGCGCCTCCCCAAACCTCCCCAAACCTCGGCAGGTCTCCGTTCCTCCTGCCGACCTTTGGGGAGGTTTGGGCGCCTCCCCAAACCTCCCCAAACCTCGGCAGGTCTCCGTTCCTCCTGCCGACCTTTGGGGAGGTTTGGGCGCCTCCCCAAACCTCGGCAGGTCTCCGTTCCTCCTGCCGACCTTTGGGGAGGTTTGGGCGCCTCCCCAAACCTCCCCAAACCTCGGCAGGTCTCCGTTCCTCCTGCCGACCTTTGGGGAGGTTTGGGCGCCTCCCCAAACCTCGGCAGGTCTCCGTTCCTCCTGCCGACCTTTGGGGAGGTTTGGGCGCCTCCCCAAACCTCGGCAGGTCTCCGTTCCTCCTGCCGACCTTTGGGGAGGTTTGGGCGCCTCCCCAAACCTCGGCAGGTCTCCGTTCCTCCTGCCGACCTTTGGGGAGGTTTGGGCGCCTCCCCAAACCTCGGCAGGTCTCCGTTCCTCCTGCCGACCTTTGGGGAGGTTTGGGCGCCTCCCCAAACCTCCCCAAACCTCGGCAGGTCTCCGTTCCTCCGCGCAGACCTGCCGACCTTTGGGGAGGTTTGGGCGCCTCCCCAAACCTCGGCAGGTCTCCGTTCCTCCTGCCGACCTTTGGGGAGGTTTGGGCGCCTCCCCAAACCTCCCCAAACCTCGGCAGGTCTCCGTTCCTCCTGCCGACCTTTGGGGAGGTTTGGGCGCCTCCCCAAACCTCCCCAAACCTCTGCAGGTCTCCGTTCCTCCGCGCAGACCTGCCGACCTTTGGGGAGGTTTGGGCGCCTCCCCAAACCTCCCCAAACCTCGGCAGGTCTCCGTTCCTCCTGCCGACCTTTGGGGAGGTTTGGGCGCCTCCCCAAACCTCCCCAAACCTCGGCAGGTCTCCGTTCCTCCTGCCGACCTTTGGGGAGGTTTGGGCGCCTCCCCAAACCTCCCCAAACCTCGGCAGGTCTCCGTTCTTCCTGCCGACCTTTGGGGAGGTTTGGGCGCCTCCCCAAACCTCGGCAGGTCTCCGTTCCTCCGCGCAGACCTGCCGACCTTTGGGGAGGTTTGGGCGCCTCCCCAAACCTCCCCAAACCTCGGCAGGTCTCCGTTCCTGTTTGGGGAGGTTTGGGCGCCTCCCCAAACCTCCCCAAACCTCGGCAGGTCTCCGTTCCTCCGCGCAGACCTGCCGACGTTTGGGGAGGTTTGGGGAGGCGCCCAAACCTCCCCAAAGGTCGGCAGGAAGAACGGAGACCTGGGGAGGTTTGGGGAGGCGCCCAAACCTCCCCAAAGGTCGGCAGGTCTGCGCGGAGGAACGGAGACCTGCCGAGGTTTGGGGAGGTTTGGGGAGGCGCCCAAACCTCCCCAAACAGGAACGGAGACCTGCCGAGGTTTGGGGAGGTTTGGGGAGGCGCCCAAACCTCCCCAAACGTCGGCAGGTCTGCGCGGAGGAACGGAGACCTGCCGAGGTTTGGGGAGGTTTGGGGAGGCGCCCAAACCTCCCCAAACGTCGGCAGGTCTGCGCGGAGGAACGGAGACCTGCCGAGGTTTGGGGAGGCGCCCAAACCTCCCCAAAGGTCGGCAGGAGGAACGGAGACCTGCCGAGGTTTGGGGACGTTTGGGGAGGCGCCCAAACCTCCCCAAAGGTCGGCAGGAGGAACGGAGACCTGCCGAGGTTTGGGGAGGTTTGGGGAGGCGCCCAAACCTCCCCAAAGGTCGGCAGGAGGAACGGAGACCTGCCGAGGTTTGGGGAGGTTTGGGGAGGCGCCCAAACCTCCCCAAACGTCGGCAAGTCTCCGTTCCTCCGCGCCCTGCCTGCCTGCTTCTTTCCGCTGCGGAAAGAAGCAGGCAGGCAAGGCGCGGAGTTTGGGGAGGTGCGCGCGCACCTCCCCAAACCTCCCCAAACTTCGGCAGGTCTCGGACGGCGGTGGCTTGGGAGAGGTGCGGGCGATCCCGGAAGCACCAAAGCCTCGGCCGCGCACAAGTCCTCGGTAAGTTTTTTTGTTGACTGGAGTATAAGCCGAAGTGGAATTTTTCAGCCCAAAAAGTGGGCTGAAAAATTCGGCTTATACTCAAGTATATACGGTATTTTAGCAACATTTCCTTTTTGAGACAGTCTCAAAAACACCTTACAAAAGTTTGAAATAATGACAATGAATTATGCATATACACTATAATTATGAAAACCCAAGTTTTTCCACTCCCTGGAATAGCGTTTCGTACCCCCAGTTGGGAACTCCTGCTTTATAGATATCTTATTAGTGTAGCAGTTAAGGCATCAGGCTAAAAGCAGGAGGCAGTGAGTTCTAGTCCTGCCTTAGGCACAAAACCTGCTGGGTGGTCATGGGCCAGTCACTTTCTTTCAGCCCTAGGAAGGAGGCAATGGCAAACCACTTGTGAAAAACTTTGCCAAGAAAACTGCAAGGATTTGTCCAGGCAGTCTCCAAGAATTGCACATGACTGAACAGAAGAAAAAAAAAGATTTTAGAACCATTGCTGGCAACTGTAACATTTATGTGCTGGTTTCTTTATTGTTCTGGCCTTTTTAAATTGGCAAAACATCAAAGAAATAATTGTAGAGTAACTTACAAGTTCTATGCATTCAGACCTGAATATTTCAGAAAACAAGGTTTTTAGGGATTTTGAAATGTTTCATTTTGAAAAGTAGTTCTACTCTGAAATTAAGTGGGCTGTGCCCAAGGATTTCATATAAGAAACAAATTAGGTCTCTACTTAATGGATTTAGTTTTAAAATTTATATAGATTTTCTCTACACATGCACAAAAATACTTTTTCTCTTTTGAATACTGTGTTGTATTTTAGGTTACATGTTGTGTTTTATAATTGTTATATATGCCCTTAAGAAATAGTTGTTTGTTTGTTTTTAAGGTCCCTCTGAGCCAATATTGCAATCGCGCTATTATGAAGTTGATGTATTGTGCACACTGCCGGGGCATGTCAAACATTAAACCATGTAATAGCTATTGCCGTAATGTCTTGAAGGGCTGCCTGGGCAATCATGCTGACCTGGACACTGAATGGAAGAATATGATTGGTAAGATCTATAGATGTTTGCCTGAAAAAATGCTTTCACTGACATTTTTTGCAGAGTTCTTGTTTTTCCTTTTAGTTAACTGATGCAAAGTTGGAGATCAATTGAAATATGCATTAGAGGAATATTTTCAATATCTCTGAAGCATCACTTCTTCCTTTAGATGAGCCTTATCCAATATTATTCTCCATATGTTTTGGAACTCCATAGATCCCATAACAGATTATGAGTCTTTCAAGTTTAGCATATGTACTGTAGAAGACACCAGGATATAGAAGTTCCAAGTATACATCAGTATCACAGACTGGATGATTTTAAGCAGTTAAAAAATTAATAATGACCTCAGAAAAGATGGTTTTTTTATCAATGAGTAAAAAGTTCAGTCACCTTCAAATTGAATTCTATTTCTAGTAAACTACATGGACACTTTCATGTAAAAAAGTTTTAAAACTGAACAATGGTTCTCAGGCTTAATTATAAAATTTTGTTTTGTATTCTTAGATTTATTACACCACTTTATCCTTATGACTTCTTTTTCTGACTATCAGGATCTAAACTGATCAATTGATTGAATGTTTTCGAGCCAGCATTGACTCTTAATGACACCCACATAGATAGATTTATTTCATGATGATCTGTGTCTCAAGTCCTTCAGGTTTTCCAACAGTACGTCCATTGCCATTTTAATTGAAGCCATCCACCATTACAGACTTCTCAAGAGACCTACAGTTTTGCATAATGTGTCCAAAATAGGACAGGTTGAGCCTAGTCATGTGTGCCTTGAATGAGAATGCTGCATTGATATGTTTGATGATCCATTTGTTTAGTTGGTTCATTGTCCGTAGCATTCTTGCAAGTGTTCTCTAGCACCAAAGTTCGAAAGCGTCAGTACGTTTCCAATCCTCCCTCTTTAAAATCCAACTTTTCTTACATAAAGTATTACAGCAAATGCCATTGTTTGCAGTACTCTGATCTTCGTAGGTATAGGTAAATCATGGTATCTGAATATCTAGGATATAAGTAAATATGTAAAATATTCCATTGATATATATTGCATTTTCAATATTGGCTATAGTAATTACAAAAAGACTGTCTCAGATGGTTTGTTTGATATGCTTCTTAATCAGTATCTTTTTATTCTTTTCCCCAATAGATTCATTACTGTTGGTGGCTGATCGTTTTGATGGACCATCTAATGTAGACATTGTAATAGGTACAATTCATGCTAGGATTGCTGAAGCCATTTCAAACATGCAAGAAAACAAAGAATCTATAACAGCCAAGGTAAGAGCTAAATTATGAAGTTCAGAATATAACTTTGCCTCTTATATATTTAATTGCTTGCATTTTTCTTATTCCTCACCCCCCACACCCACCCACCTTCATGGTATTTCCTGTAAACCAGGGGTGTCAAACTGCAGGCCCACGGGCTGAACGTTTCACGAAGAAACCACGACCACCCCATTGCCGGCAATGGGAGAAAAGTTCCGATACGTCGCGCGATGTCACATGACATCCCGAGTTTGACATATCTGCTGTAAACCATCACCTAAGCATGCCAAGTGACTTTGGATCATACCCCAGGTATTTTTAGCCAGTGACATTCAATGAAAAGTTACCAAGAAAAGATTCCATTGTTTCTACTAATAAAAAATAGACTTGTTATGCTCACGATTCTTCAGTGCTCAATAGATGGAATGCCACTTGTACTGTAATACAAGAATTATTAAACCCAAGACTTCCAGTTTTGCATCATAGCGACACAGCCAAGGGATTGCCAGGGGACCCTAAATGGGTCTAAAGACTCCCCGGAGATGCAATGAAGAAGGAGGGTGGTTGATCCGTTTGATCCGAGGGAAGCCCTTCAAACCAACAGGAGGAAAGCTAGCTGCACTCCAGTGACTAGCCCAAGCTACTGGCATCCGAAGTCCAAAAGCACCAACTAAGAACAACTATGAACAGTGTGTTTGGAACTGGGTGAAAATATCGATCTTCTCTTCTCTATTTTGAAACTGATTTCCTGGAAAAGATCTCCAAGAAGCAAAATAATCTTCCAAAAGTGAGAAGGAAGGGGATTATAACCCCTCCCTTCCATAGATGGAGGCGGCAATTTAATTTTCACGGGGGACAGAAATACATTGAAATGGATTAATGTAAAGCTATAATATGGATAAAACTGAAAATTATGGAAATTGTTAAGATTTTCCATTTGAAAGAATATTGATGAAAATACAAGAAAATAATCTTTTTGTTTTAAAAGTTTGAACATAAATAGTCACTAACATCTAGTGGTAGATCAGAGTATAGAACTACAGCTGCTTTGGCTCAGAAATTGGCAAGATGCCCAGAAACAGACCACAACTTGTTCCTTTGATCCTCAGTGACTCTTAGCTAAATAGAGAACAGCTGAGAATAGAGGGAGAAAAATACACTGGGTTATCTATTGCAGAATGAGAAATACAATTGTTATAAAAACTGCTGACCTTCTTGGGTTATAAACACTTAATGAGTTGTGATATTTAAGGTTGAAAATCATTTGCAGAGAAAGAAGAACCTTGACTCTTGGGTTATTCTTCTAGGGGGGAAATTACTGGATTGTTTTTAAGTGGTTGAATATTTTGGATTGCAACCTTGGCTAGTTGATAATTGTAGGATCCCTGAGCAGAAGAACCATTATAAAATATAGGTGTTAGTGATGGATTGACAACTGGAAATGCATTGGACTATAAGACTATACATAAAGATAAGAATTATATAAGACTTTGGTGTTTGGAACTTAAGATTCGTTGGTTTGATGAAAATGGAGGTTGCATACCCAACCAAAAGTGGCAGGAAACCACACTCAATATTCTTTTCTAAAATCCCCTATATGGAATATCAGAGATCTGCAAGAGCAATACTTCAAGACAAGACAAATACCTTCCAGGAGGAAATGCACATTATGTTGCAATTAATTCAAATGATAATTGTTTCAAATCATAATAAGATTAAAAATAATTTTGATGATATAAATGAGCATATCCTTGACCTAAACTCACAATTGAAAAACTCTCAGAAAATGATGATAAAGAATGAACAAGTAAATCAAACAATAGAACTAAAACCAGAGGAAAGTGATCCAAAGATAGAGGCTATAAACGAAGAAAATCACAGCTTAATACAAAGAAAAACCTGCAAAACTGTTATATTGGAAATGAAAAAGACATTCTATTTTTCAGGACTTCAGAACAAATCTGAGATAAGAAAGAAGTTCCAATGAAATGGATTATAGAGCTGTCAGGAGAACCTAGAGTTTGGGAGACAAAAAATGAAAAGAGAAATTGAGGGAGAAGTAAAGTGGAAGCTTCCTAACAAATATAAAGGGTGAAACTCCCCCTCAAAAGCGCTTCACTCAATTTGTCCTTCCCATTCTTAACAACACTCATAGAAATACAGGAAGAATCCCCTGGCAAGCTGAACACACTGATTCAGAAAGCTGCTAGGCAAAAGAAGAAGGCGAGAGCCAGACCCAAGAGAGATGATTTGACCTAGCAGATGGAGTACTACATGACTAAACACCTGTTTGAATATGGTTTAAAAAATGGTTAAATTTGGGGTATGAATGTAAGAGAGATGGGACTTATAAGTAGTGTAGCATTTTCTTGTGATATGGAAAATGTAAAAATATTGGGATGATTTAAATGAATGATACATTTTGGATACTTAAACAATTTTGAGAAAATTATAACTGACAAGAAATGTACTGACTACTGAGGGGAAATTAAAATTAAATAAGATAGGCAAGAGCCAGATTTAAGACAGTTGATTTGATCTACTAGATCAGTGGTTGTGAACCTATGGAACATGTGCCAGAGGTGGCACACAGAGCCCTCTCTATGGGCACGCGCCATCGCCTCAGCGCATGTGGCCTCTAAAGGTTCGCTATCACTGGCCTGCCAGCCCGGAGCCACTGTTGGGGAGGTGCCCTCTCTCCCTCCCTGTAGCAGTGCAGCTGCGCCTCACTTATGGGTGGGTAGGGCAGGGCCTCGTGGAGAAGGAGGAGCTTGTCTCTCCATGAAAAGCTGCAGCTGCGCTTGGCGGACAACTTGTGGGAGCCTGACCTTGTTGCGCTAGCCATGTGGTTGCTGTTCGCCTTGCTGCACCTGCTGCTCCAGCGGTGCCTCCAAACAGCTGCCGTCCTCCAGTGAGTCTTCTTCCTGGTGCTGGGTGAGGATGAGATGTGCTGGCGGCAGCAAACTTAGCTGTGTCACAGGGGAGGTCACAGGAGAGGCAGCGCTGGCCAGCGGTCATGGCCAGTGTGGGGTGGCAGGCCGATGGCCGCGAAGGAAGCCCAAGGCAGGGGCAGGCAGGCAGTTATGATGCCCAGCTTGGCTCTTGTGGGTGGTGGCTTGCCTTGCTTCATGTGGGGCTGCCTTCCCAAACCCTGACTGCTTCAGCCCTGCAGAGCGCCACCACTTCCTCTCAGCTGGGGCTATCCACAGGTAGGAGCAGCTGGAGCGGTGGGCTTCTAAGCCTACTCAGAGTGCCACAGCTGCCACTGCTTGGGGCTGGCAAGGCGGAGGAGAGGGTCACCCACTGCCTCTCTCATAGCCCAGTGCTGCCTGGGGCTTTACGTGGTGCTGCTGCTCAAGGACGGCTGGCTGCTAGAGCTTGGCTATGCGGCCTGGCTCTACCTGGACTGGGAGATGCCATCTCATAGGAGGCACCGCTCTGCCTTGGCCATCTGGCGATACCTCCGGGATTATTTCCCCATCACAGTGAGCAGAGGAACTGGGAGGCTCCCGCTGCTAGCAGGGGCGGCGGGGCCTGGCAGGACACCCACTTTCTCCATTCGGTAGGCGCCGGCTCCACCAACACGGCCCTGTGAGAACGCGGGGCTCAAATTCATGCTGGAACTTCTTGGGAAGAACCACCCAAGTGTGGTGGGGGTCGCCCTCCTTTAAGTGCACAGCCTAAACCTCATCTCCTCCACCATTGTCAAGGGGATGTTGCTGCATAGCCGCCCTTCCAGCAATGCCATCCTTTCTCTGACCCCTTGGTCAGAAAGTATTAGCTCTTTTTAGACTTTTATTTTTATTTTAAGCTTTTATTATCCCCTGTCTGCTGCAGCTGACTCTGGTCCCCATCTTCCAGGAAGCAGCCACTCCCCTGCCCCCATTGACACCACCCAAACTGCATGCGCCCCTTTCACTGCACAGGGCTACTGTTACCGGTGTCGCTGTTGATAACCACTCCACGCACACATGCACGCATCATCTGGCCTACCGCTTCCATGTCTCCATTGCTAAGCCATCAGTCCCACCCCTCACCACAGTCTCAACGGAAGCAGGATGTTTGGCACCTTGAGAGCAGAGGGTGGGGCTGGAAAAGATCTGGCCAGGTGTGGGAGTAGGCGTGCACTCTTCTTTTTGAGGAGTTTCTCTCCGAATGCTCGTAATTCCACATTGCCAGACCACGTATGAAGGCGCATGCAGGCTCATCTCAGGAGAGGCTTGCCCACGTGGGAAGTGGGAAAGTTTAGGCAATGGCACCTCCGCCCTGCCCCCTGCTTTGCCTCACGCCACAGGATGAGCCTCTTGCCCATTGCCCCACCCACCAGTGACCCCCTGGATCTCCCCCAACCCTGCTCGGCACCCACAGGCATCCCTCTCCACGAGCAACATGCCACCCAGTCTGCTGTGACCACCATAGCCACGCCCACCCAATGGGCCACACCCATCCGGCAATAAATAAGTGGGTTTTGGGTTGCAGTTTGGACACTTGGTCTATAAAAGGTTCACCATCACTGTACTAGATGGAGTACCATAAGATTAAACACCTTTTTGAATATGGTTAAAAGAATGGTTAAATTTTGGATATGAATGGGTTTTATAGTAAGAGAGATAGGATTTATAAGTAGTATAATATTTTTTATGATATGGGAAATGTAAAAATATTGGGTTGATTTAAGTGAATGAAATGTTTTGGATATTTAAACATAATCAATTTTGAAAAAATTATAACTGACAAGAAATGTTTTGAATACTGAGGGGAAATTAAGCTTAAATAAGAATTCTGAGAACAGGACCTATAGAGATTTATATAAGATGATTTTTTGCAAATGCAACTGTAATATAAGCTGATTAGAAAAGACGCTACATACTGATGCTATTGTTATTCACATAAATACTAGAAAAATGTTTATATTCAATTTTGTATTAAAAGTATATTTTCTCAATGTTGGTAAAAGGAGTACACTATTGGGAGAAGAGAAGATCAAGGAAATCTATTCCTAGTTAGTATGTTGATTATGAAATCATAGAAATTAATTATTATTGATTATTGTTAAATATATGAACCAGACAACACATTGTTTACCAAGTACTAAAGATTGTTATTCCCCCAAAAAATCAATAAAATATATTTTAAAAAAAGAATTATTAAACCCCAGACCTGTCATCTTTAATTTGTATGTGTTGGCTGGAATGTGTCTCCTTCCCAATATAAGAGTGAGCTCACTTCTCCTGAGACATTCATCTGTCCCTTCCTCATCACCTTTGATTTCCAAACATTTGTCCTATCTCTGTTCCTAAGCAGAGTGTGATATTTTAGCCCAGCATAAAATAAATTTGCTCCATTGCAAATCCAAAAATGGCAGTTTCCCTTCCAATTGACCCTGATATGAACAACATGCTCATATCAATGGAATTCAATGGAACTGCATCTACATGGAGGGAAGTGTGTAGTGGGGTGCCCCAGGGCTCTGTTCTGGGCCCAGTGCTGTTCAACATCTTCATCAACGATTTGGATGAGGGGATAGATAAGGAACTCATCAAATTTGCAGACAACACCAAGCTGGCAGGAATAGCCAATACTCCAGAAGATAGGCTTAAAATACAGGAGGATCTGGACAGACTCGAATACTGGGCGCTATCTAACAAAATGAAATTCAATGGTGAAAAAAGTAAGGTTCTACACTTAGGCAAAAAAAATCAAATGCACAGGTATAGTATAGGTGGTACCTTGCTCAATAGTAGTAACTGTGAGAGGGATCTCAGAGTCCTAGTAGACAGTCACTTCAATATGAGCCAGCAGTGTGCTGCAGCTGCCAAAAAAGCCAACACAGTGCTAGGCTGCATTAACAGAGGGATAGAATCAAGATCACGTGAATTACTAATACCACTTTACAATGCCTTGGTAAGGCCACACCTGGAATACTACATCCAGTTTTGGTCACCACGATGTAAAAAAGATGTTGAGATGCTAGAAAGGGCACAGAGAAGGGCAACAAAGATGATTGGGGGACTGGAGGCTAAAACATAGGGAACAGTTGCTGGAATTGGATATGTGTAGTTTAATGAAGACAAGGGTGAGGGGTGACATGATAGCAATGTTCCAATATCTCAGGGGCTGCCACAAAGAAGAGGGAGTCAAGCTATTCTCCAAAGCACCTGAAAGCAGGACAAGAAGCAACGGATGGAAACTAGTCAAGGAGAGAAGCAACCTAGAACTAAGGAGAAACTTCCTGACAGTTAGAACAATTAACCAGTGGAACAACCTGCCTCCAGAAGCGGTGAATGCTCCAACACTGGAAGTTTTTAAGAAGAGAGTGGACAGCCATTTGTCCGAAATGGTATGGGTTTCCTGCCTGAGCAGGGGGTTGGACTAGATGACCTCCAAGGTCCCTTCCAACTTATTATTATTATCATCATTATTACCCAACCACCATATTGTTTCACATGATTTGAGGTCCTGGAATCCAGCTATTATTCTTATGGAACAGAAGAACTATAATTAAAGCTGCTGAGAGAAAGTGCATTGGGAACTGACTAGCAAGTAAATAAGTCATCAGTAGTGGCAGAAAGAAAAAGAGAAGACATAGTACTGCTGTCTAAAATATATAAAGCCATCAGTTCCTAGAGTGAACATGGCTTCAAAATCCATTCATCATTAGATTGTTAAGCAAATCAACAAAAGAAAACACTAGGCTGGGGTTTTTATTCACTAATTATTATGCTTATATAACATCACATATCGATACTAGTTTCTGAGAGCTTAAGTAAGTTAGAAAAAGAGCTTGTTGTGCTATACATTTTTAAATCAGCCTTTTGAATCAAACGAAACAAAATACTAGTATGAAATATATAAGAAATCCAAATGTCCTCATATTTGAAATGAAATGTAAGTAAATTTAATATTGATGGAGTAAATAGAACTTTCTTTTTTCTGAGATGTGTTTTTCTTTGATTTCCCCAGATTTTTCAAGGTTGTGGAAATCCCAAACTCAGTACAAAAGCTGCCAATGTTGAAGATAAGAAGAGACGGGGAAAATACGTCATTGAAGATAAATCTTCTGGGCTTAGTTCAGAGAAATTTGTGAGTACAGAGGGTTTGTACTAGATTTAATTCTGCACTAGAACTGCTTGTGTAACCTGTTAATCAAAATGCTCATAAATATGTTCATTATGTGAAGGAATATATATATAAGCACAGTTTAGTTTCAGTGTGGAGCTTTTATTTCATTGGAAGAATGCACAACAGTGATCTGTAAAAGTGAAAGTCAGCACCCTTTTAGCCAATCACCAAAAGACACTTTTTAAACATACCTTAACAGTCCTGCTTAACAATATAAGGAGTTATTTTGCACATATTTAGACTCTCAGACTCTTAGCAAGTAAAAATATTTTTATCTCATCTAGTAATCATGGGCATCTCAGACACATAGAGGACATACTTTACAATAATAATAAATTGCACTGTTATATCATGTATTTTAACTCAAATACTTTGGCCACCTAATGAGAAGGAAGGACTCACTGGAGAAGAGCCTAATGCTGGGAAAGATCGAGAGCAAGAGAAGAAGGGGACGACAGAGAATGAGGTGGCTGGATGGAGTCACTGGAGCAGTAGGTGTGAGCTTAAATGGACTCCAGAAGATGGTAGAGGACAGGAAGGCCTGGAGGAATGTTGTCCATAGGGTCGCGATGGGTCGGACACGACTTCGCAGCTAACAACAACAACAATCATGTATTTTAGAGATGTGCAAATCTGTAAAATTTTGCAATATAGGTTGTAATAATTACAAGGAGAACATAACAAATGGTTTGCTTGATGTGCTTCTGAGCCAGTATCTGTTTATTCTGATAGCTGCTAAGCTAGGGCTGGAAAAGGAGGGAAGATGCTGAAAGAGACAGAAGGAGCAAGGGATAGGCTGTATTAGAATATGGTAGCAGCAAGGAGGGAAGATCACTGAGAACTGACCTACACATCATGTAAAGGAGGCAATAGTAGTAGCATATGTTTGTTTCTAAAGGAAAGGAGAAAGGGACACCAGCCTTACTGTACCCCCTTTATAAAATCATCCTGGGATCCTTTTGCAGTTCAGCTAAACCACAGCTATTCTGGAACACTTTGAAAGAACATAATATGTTTGTAAAATGCAGACAGCTGATGGATTGAGTCTCCCCGGATCTTATCCAAGATCTAAATACTGCTAGCATTGGCAGCAAAATTCCCCTGATTTTAACATAAAGATTCAAATCAGGTAAATGTGATCTGCCACTAGTTTGAAGAAAGAAAGATACATAAATAGACTTTCTCAACTGAAAATTATTGCATCAATGTGCAAGGAAAGTGACTTAACTGTAAATATTTTAGTTTGGAGTTGCTAGTTTGTTTTCCTTAATAGTGTCTTGAAACATAGCCTTTCTCCTGCTTTTGTTTTGGGATGTCTTTCAATAGCATCCAAAGTTCCATTTCCCTTGCTAGCCTTTATTCTAGACTAAAGAATTCTCGTAATCAGCCACATTCTTCAAAAGAAACAATCAAGCATATTTTCTCATTTGCTTTATTTAATTATCAGATTTGCTATTCTTCTTTCATTATTATATGAATCCAAAGCAGAAGTGCAAACTAGACAGAAAAACATAAAATATGAAGTCTTCATCAGATATAAAAAGTGTTATCTTAGAATATTGTCCCTGAAAATTTGTGCCATTATAAGTTTCTTGTTCTGTATTTAATACTTACATATTCCTAGGACTATATTTTCTTGTTTTGCCACCTATTTTTTTTTTTTGCTATCTTATTCCCATTCTTACATTTCTCAGTTAAAGCAAAAATCTGATCTGTACATGCCCCCACCCCCAGCAAAAAAAACCCCATAATGGTCTTCCTAAATTCTGCTGCATGTTATCTCTTGAATCCTTTTTGTCCCAATTCCCAGCCACATATAAACTAATCTTCCTGTAACATTTGCCTTTTTTCGCGTGACTTACCTTTGTAAAAAGGAAGAAAATGGCATTCTTTCAAGACTCAGATGTGCAATCTTCACCCATTTAAAAAAATCACACAACCATATCCATAAGCAAACTACATCTGCTTTTACCATTTATACATACACCTTATCATTTTCCAAATTTCTTGAAGCATTCCAAGCTTCTGTTTCATTCATTTTTTTCTCCATACAAACAAATATAGCATCCATTCTTCAAAACATCCCTATCTTTCCCATACAAAATTTAAAAATACAGCCTCCAGTGATCCTTCAGTTCAGTTTCCTTCTAAAACATCTTATCACTTTTATTTTTAATTTCATTCACTTCCTCTGTTTCCTAATACTTTTTCCTAAAGGACTCATATTTTCTCTTCCTGCAGTCATCCTACTTCAACAGTTGTTTCTTTGATTTCTTTCTTGCATTTTCATGGCCATTTCATGTCCTTCCTTCTGTTATCCTCATCTCCTTCATCCTTCTGCTTTCTTAGTTTCAGTTATAATACGTAGCTATTATTTTCATTTCATTTCTTCATGTAGGCCCTTTATCATTTAATATTCCTCCATGTCACAATCTATTTGCCATTGTTTTCATTTCACCACAGATATTGACCTCTGACACCCATTATAGTTTTGGACAATCAAGGCTTTCACGTAACACTTTTTAATAAAATAGATGAGATGTAGGCTGGTTTACTAGCCTTTGTGGTTTCCATGCCACGTGTAGTATTTCCAGATAATAATGAGAGTAATATTGATCAGTTGGGACAATATGTGATAACTGTAACCAAAAATTAATTTTATCTGAAGCACAGCCATACCATTTTATGCAAGCTAGCATTTGTAAGCTGGAGATTTCCTTACAAGCCAACTTATTACATAGTGACACTCAGGATATGATAAAATATCCTTTATCTTTAATTGTTGTTATATACTAAAATAGATAACACTGCAGGGTAGTTACCACAGTCTTATTTTGGTTTTAGTACAATTGAATGCTCTTGGAATGCATTCTCATATAAACGTATAATGCACTTAGAATATAAAGCTGTTGATGTTAAAATATTTTCTCCAACCTTTATTACTCTTCCTAATGACAGGTTTCAGATGCTAAAGGGAAGCTAAGGGAAGTAAGAGACTTCTGGGCTCTTCTGCCAACGACGCTTTGTAATGAAAAAATATCATCTGGTTCTGTAAATGAGGATAGGTGCTGGAACGGAATGACCAAAGGCAGGTAAGGCTAATCAGCTGTGCAATAATGAGTCCATTTTATTATCCCATCTGTGCTTCAAAATGTTTAGGCAATGCATAACAAATAAATATTTGAAATTTGCTTTTGTACTGATACACAATGGTAATTTTTTTAAAAAAAATTCATCTTTTTTAAGATGTAAAATATTAAAACAGTGCATAAAATTTCTAAATAGGAGTGTTCCTGGAAAATATTTGACAACTTTTGGAAAATTGTTAATGAAAAAATTGAGATGGGTCACCTTTTCACATAAGTTATAGGGTATGACATAGTCAACCGAAAGTATTGATTTTTCTTTAGTTCCAACTAAACAGACCTTGGAAATTGTTGGGGTGTATAAGAAGGGCATCAGAAATTTATTTATTTATTTATTATTTATTTGTTTGTTTTATATACCGCCCTTCTCCCGGAGGACTCAGGGCGGTGTACAGAGCAATAAAGTAAGAATACAATAAAGCAATAAAGTGAGAAATGACTTACATATGCAGGTAAGTTGATATAGAGAAGGAACTCCTCAAATAACCACCTCAAAAACTATTCAGTGTTTTAGGGCTTATCAGAAGCAATTGTCCCGAGCCAAGCCACATTGGTAAACTCATACTGTCATCTACTATTTTTATGAAGTTTTAAAGTTTGGAAAAGTGAAATGCTATTAGAGAGGTGGATAGGAAAGAAATCAGATGAGATGAGAATGTTATAATTCATTGAGGTCCCATCTTTTTCTTTATTTAAACAAGATCCATGCAAGATTCAGCAGGTGAAGCTCAAAAGAGAAGACTGGTGTAAAAAGATTTAGGCAGCTATCCACAACATTCACCTGATATTATACTTCCATTTCCCTAGGTCATTGGTTCTCAACCTTTTCTTCACCATGGACCCCTTTAAATGCCACTAAGACTTAACTCAAGATTTCACTTGTAACATGTGGACCTCCTATGATGACATCACAGACTCCCATGACTCTGCAGACCACAGGTTGAGAACCAGTGACCTAGGTCATTATAACTGCCCTTGAGAGTCTTCTAGGAAGACTGCTGTCTTCTGTCTAAACACTAAAATAAATTTGGAATTTATAAGAAAAGGAAGCTCAGTACCACAGCTATCAGCAGGTCAGAACAGTGGAGGAATTTGTGACCTCTCTCAAATTTGGTATCTCCCCTGAAAAGCTAATTCACTTTCAGAACTGAGCTCTCTCTCCTCCAGGAACAGGTTTTCCACAGGCTCCAATATTTCCACTACATTACTGGGCTAAAGCCAAAAAAGCATCAAGCAGAAGTTCATAATTCATGTCCAAAGGATCTTTGACTTGATTCATGAAATACAAAGATGAGATAGTGACTAAAATAATTACTTTTCATTTTCTTCTGTTCTTATTGTTCTATTCTCTCTCTTCTTTTGCTATTTTTCCTTGGTAACTAGTCAGTAGGTAACAATAAGAAAAAAAATGGGAAATAAATAAAAAATAAAAAGGGTTGGTTAGGCTCCCACCCACCCAGTGAGTTCAGTTGGATTACCATGAAGTCTAGTTCTCCAGAATTAGCTTTCAGCATGAACCTATACATTCTCTTTACAGATACCTTCCAGATGTGATGGGAGATGGTCTAGCTAATCAGATCAATAACCCAGAGGTTGAGGTCGACATCACCAAACCAGACATGACTATTCGCCAGCAAATCATGCAGTTGAAGATTATGACAAATCGATTGCGCAATGCATACAATGGAAATGATGTGGATTTCCAGGATACAAGTAGGTACAAGCTGAGAAAGTGGGATTATTCATAACATTTCATGTTCAATAAGCAAAAGACAGGTTCATACAGTTGTGATACAGTGTTCAGACCAGTGGAAAATTATCCCTCTGTTAATTTTCAGTGGCTAGATTTTTAATCTGGATGAAGACATTGCCCAAGTGTCAAAAGCATTAATGTTTACTGATAATCAGAATGTTTTTATTCTTCTCTGGGGTGCTGACTTACTATAGATATCCCCCAAAATGCATGGATCCACAATTCTCATACACTAATCAAAGTCAAGTGAGTGAGTGAGTGAGTGAGTGACAGTTCAGGCCATTGTATAATGGATAACAAAAGTCCAGTGAGTTATCCAGATTAATATATAAAATAAATTCTGCCCCAAATAGAGCCCTGTAGCATAAGAATTCTTATAAATTCAGTAGAAGAGAATATATATAGCTCAGAACTTAAGAGTTTTCAATGTTCTCTGAGCTTGTTTGTTTGTTTGCAGACATTACATTACCCAGCTAGATAATATCAGTCAGGTTATGAAACATCTGCAACCAAACTTAGAGACATAAAGTACTCCAGAATTGTGAGGCCTGAAAGATCAGGTCCACACATGAAGGTTCAATTAAATTGATTTATTGCTGAAATCTATGCACAAGAATCTTCTGAACTAATGGTCAACACCTGGTTAGAGTTAGATAAGGGCCAGAGGCACTCAAGGGGGGAACAGGTTATACTTAGTTAGTTTGAGGCTATGTAAGGATGCTAGGCTGATCGCTCTTTACAATTCATTCCCAGCTTCTCTCATTCCTTCACCTACATTAATTCTTACAATAATTCTTATTAAGAATAATTCTTAAAATTAATACTCCTATTGCAAGACTAATTGGAAATTCTTCTTCTAATTCTTTACTAATTAAAGATTCCCAAGCATTTTGGGCTGGTAGGTAGATCTGAAGCTTGAAGAATATATCATAGTATGTGTTTCAAAATTGCTATATTGCAGGGTGTAGAAATTGTCTTGATAGGCATAGGTCAGTCATGAAATACTCATTTCCTAGGGAGAATAATTCGGTTGCTCCCCACCCTTCCCTGTGTCCTGTATGATGTTCTCTGCCATTTCAGTTTTCCATTTGGTTCTGAGGAGATTAGCATACTTCCAAGGACATGTACTGGGATGTAGCATTTACCATTATATGTAAATACCCATGATTGTGAAATTCTAGGACTAGCCAGGGAGTCAATCTAGGACCTGCTAACATTTTAAAAAGGAAATAATATACCAGAGATTAATCTAATTCTGCTTTCCTCCATTCTTCATGACAAGCAGTTGCAGATTAACTTCTACCAAAAACATGTTGGCTACAATTCAGCCTTTTGAAGAAGTATCATACTAATTTGAATTTTATCTTGGCCAGGTGATGACAACAGTGGTTCTGGAAGTGGTGATACCTGCCTGGATGAAGTTTGTGGCAAAAGACTGTCCAAGAATTCTAGCACCCGGCCACCAGAAATATATCCTATGCCTAAACAGTCAGGACAAGGCGTTGGTGGAAATAACAGCAATGTACTTTTGCCTTCATACTTCCTTTTATTACTTTCTCTGGCTGCTATAGCAGCCCAGTACCTGTGGCGGTAACTTGTTTAAGCAGCTGCAAAAGAAACTGTAGTGGCTAAGTCTTAACTTCGCCAAAATGGTGGACATATTTAATTCAACTTGATTCAACTTGGCAAAATGAGAGAGACACAAAAGTTCTTTACGGTTTGTGATAATCTGGCAGTGCTAGAGTTGGTTATTTTTTCCTTTTCTTCCTTCCTTCCTTTCTTTCAAATATTGGGCCTTTCCTTCTGTCCTCCATTTAAACAAGCCTTTAATTTGCCAAAAAGAGATACCTAGGGGCTATGACAGGTAGGTTTAATGAACAGAAGAAATAATCCCCCAAGGCAACACCATTTTCATTGATTAGAATAAAATATGCAATATCTCATAATTTTATTTAACTGTGGCCAAAAGTGCATTATATTTGATTCACAACAATACATCTCTTTAATTTATACATTTTCAGACTGCTCTAAAACGGTTTCAGCTCAGCTCATAATTTTCCATTCACCAAAGGGAAAAGACTCTTTCCTTTGCATGGATATAAGAGTATTATTTTGTATGATCTCAGTTAACAAAGGAATTCTTTATCCCAGAGTTTGGAATGAAGGTCCTTAAGGTTTTTTTTTCTAAAAGTAATCATTGTACCCACTAATATTATTCCCACGTCCATGGGAATAGCAGTAAAAGATTTGTGTATTGCAGGATCCTTTGAAAATAGCTTTCAAATAATAATAACACGGAACAATATACACAATATTGTGGTATAAAGAAAGACATGGGAGGATGTCATTCTAGAAAGCCTACTTTGAGCTAGAGGAAGAAAAACTTCCTATTATTAATAATATGACAAGAATCAATATTTACCAAAAGAATAATACAAAAAATGTGTTTTCATGTGTGTGTATTATTACTTATCCTGTAATCAAAACTAGAATTTGCATGAATTGATGAACTTAGGGCCAAGTTAGATACTGTCAAATATATCTAGAAATTTGTTTATCAAAATCTCTATACTACCTGAAATTTTCAAGGAAACCTCTCAGAATTATGTTGGTGGAAAGAGTAAGCAGACCAAAGCTATCCATATATTGGCTTAATTAACTTGATGCCTATCAGAGAGAGATGTCCAATCACAGTTTTACACCAATGTGTATCTATGTGTCTGTGTGTATTATATCAAACAAACCCTACAATAGGAAGACCTTGAAATGAACTTTGATGTTAAATCACTTTATTTAATATCGTTTCTCTTTGAGAAGCAAGTGACGTGATAGCATTACTTTTATTTAAAATACATGGGCTTTTCATAAATGCTGAAATGTTTCTATTCTTTGTCTTAAAGCAAAAAAATTGAATTGTTTTTCTTAGGACAGCAGTCAGAGGTAGAAACTATTATCAATTCTGAAACATTCCTAGTTACAAATACGGAAACCATTTCTAGCATCTTAGCATTCAATAGGATGAGACAGAGAGTAGGAGCAAATGAATTCAGTTGAAGGATTCTGGTTCTATTTTGTTGATTACTGAGAAAAATTAGTTCTTTAATCTACCCATTCAGTATTGAAGGGTCTCTTGAGATTTGAAAACTTAATTAACAAATAGCAATGCCAGAAGGAATTCTTTGTAGAAAAATACACCTAGTTTGCCATACATTGTTTAAATCCTTGTGAGTAAAACAGTACTCCCACTTTCATTACTGATTTGGTCTATTTAATACGTTTTTTTATTTTCAGTTACACCATTCTTAAAATGAATGTATTCGTAAAGAGAATACAAATGAGGCATGGAAATCAAATATCCTGCCTTCTTTGAACATGCTTGAATGCAAGAGAAAGTGGAAAGTGCCACATTGAATTAGTGTTGTAAATGTATGTCTGTAAATACACAAAGAAATAAACTGCTATACATCATGCAGGGGAAAAAATATTTGCCATTTCCTTCTCTGAATGAAAATCTGCCAACTTGCTGGAGAGCTGTAAACTCAAAACAGTTTGGAACCTTTTCTAAGACTCAAACGATGTGTGATGTTGACAATGTATTGTATTTTAGAAACCTGAAGCCTCCCTGAAACTAAAAAAAAAGAATATGAAAAAAATGAGGTGCAAAGTTAAAGTATTGTTCATGCTTTAAAAATGATTTTGAAGAAGTCTTTGTGATATGTGGGAACATGAACACAACACCTCTTTAAGATAGCTGTATCATTTTTCAGACTTTCCTATTAACTTGATAAAGCACAATTGTTTTAATTAGTTACATTAGAGATGCACATTAGCATTACTTTAACAGGATAATTCATTAAAACAGCTAGAAGCATGAAAAAAAGACTGCCACTTTGAAGATGTGCTGCACATATTCCCACACTTTCTGAAGCACCTCTTTAAACTCATTGCTGAAGCACCCTGGAAAAGAGCAGAGTGGAGATGGGGATGTACATCCTTCTTCACTAGCTGAAAGGCCAAATGAAATTAAATTACGGACAGCAACAAAAAGGATTATCCTGCCTTGCATATCCTTTATGCTCTTCAATCTAGCATCATTTTCTGCTTGATATAAAATTGGAGAGCCTGATTTAAATGAGTCTTCCACCATTGCCCATCATTTGAGCCCATCTTCTGTCATAGAATCGTATTTTTTAAGCTTTATTTTTGTTATGGCAGTGCTACATTTTGGTATTAAAAGCATTATGCTACAAGGTGTGATCTGTTTCAAGTCTCTTGAAACAGAAATGAGTCATGGATATATAACATATTTTTTTCATGTGCCATAATGTCTGTTTCAGAAGGAGAAAAAGGTCAACAGAAGGTTTAAGAGCTTTGCTATTTATCCTTTCAATGACAAAAACCTGTTTTTTTCTGGTGGGCTTGTTAAGGAGTTAAGATACAAATAAATCCAGACTACATCTTGGCTTTAAAAAAAGCAAAACAAGTGCAGTTCCATCTGCAAAACGTAAGATTTATTTCACATTATCGACAAACTTGATCATTTATATATATTTCTTTTGGTTACCAAGTTACTTGTAACTACCTTGCACTGTTGAATTATGTTCTTTGAATTCTTGTATAAATAAAAAAGGCTGGAGACTTAAAATAAGTATGAATAGCATTTGGAACAGGATGCTGTATTCTTTTGCTTTATAGAATTTCAACAGTAATACTGCAGGTCACCAACTGGCTTCATGAAAACCAGAATATGTGTTAGATCACTCATAACAGCATAGAAAAGTATTTTGCCCAGTGTGGTGAAATTCCAAAATACATCCCCAGCCAATCAACATAACTATTCCATAGATGTCTATTCGTATCTAAATGGCATGAAGTTTATTCAGAAATAAGGCCAAGAAAAATTTAGAATTGCAGGGACAATGTAAACATTTGGAGGCAAGCATGGGTCACTTGTTCAATGGGTCTATTGTATGTGATGCCCCCTGTTTCTGCAAATGGTATGGTTTGCTCTGTGGAAAACAATCTTTTATTGCAATGAATTACATACTTTGCCAGCTACCTGGGATTGAACTGTGGTTTTACCTTCAACAGATACCAAGCATTACTAAATAATGCACTTGCCAGAAAAGTCTGAGTCATGGAACACTCATTGTGTATCAATAACTGAAAAGTAGCCATTGTTGAACCAATCTCGAAATGAAAATCATCATTCTTTGGGAGGGACTGTTTGCCTGGGAATTCAACCTAAATAGGTGTACAGACATTTAACCGCTTTGTCTGCATGTATTCCTACCCGCCCCCCGCTTTATGAGGAATAGATATCATTCAAGAAATTCACTTCAAAGTAATTATACACATAAGTGCCATGTTATATAAACATAAAATATTTTATTTATATTCACAACTAAAATAAGAAAACATGTTTTAGAAATAATTCAATTGTTTAATATTTGAAATATATTACAGCAGAGGCACAGCAATAGGATACTTCAATATTGTTAACACCATCAGTAGCCTTAAGCGAGACAACTGCTAGCATTTTTTCACTCTCAATACCAAGTACAGATACCACTAAATTCTACCCCAATTTTCACTGACTACAATAGGATCTATAATTGAAAAGATCGCTAATAAATGTTTCAGTACCAAGCCTACGGGGGATCACATATAAAAAACAATAGTTTTCATTCCATAATGCTGTGAGTTTTCAATTAAGCTTCAGTTAAAATAAGATTGTGAAATTTTATTACTCTGAAAAGAAGCTTTTAATCATGAACTCTACTAATTTAATACTGCAAATAAGATTTCAAGAATAGGGTGTTAAAATCATCACTCACAGATGACTGAGAGCTGGGTGTGTCTAAGAGCTTGTGACCAGCTTTGTTTCTGTCAACTGAACAGATGAAACAATTGCTTCGGTTCTCTACTCATACATTTTTAAAATAAAAACTGATTCTCCCTGCTTTTTGAAATTCTTGCAAGCACAGTGACAGAAAGATTATACATACATTTATGTTTGTACTAGAACCATCAACTGCTTGGCAAAAATTACATTGTTATGGAAACTAAGCAGCACATCAAGTTAAACAATTATGAGGGTTAATATTACTCATCAGGTGAGGAATTTGAAAGACCTGATGATGACAGAAATGTCTGTGTATCACTAGAAGAGTCATTCTATCTTCCCAAGTTAAAGTGCAGCAAACATTACTAGATTCTTTAAAAAATAATAATTCCATATTTATTGAAAAGAACAGACTTTGGAAGAATATGGGCACTTCACTAGCACATCCATAAATGAAAATACCAGGCATTTATTTAAACTGGTTGTCTTAAAAACAAATGTCTTTCTTTTTATCCTTCCTTATGCAGCATTTTGAACATCAAATTTACCAGACCTGCATCATGAAAAATAACATCTAAATGTAACTATAGTTGCCAGTGTAAGGGAGATCTGCTTGACTGCTAGCCTGCACAGGGGTTCGTTTTCTTCTATCGTATTTCCACTTTTCTACATCTTCCTTTTTATGCTTTGCTGCTGTCTGTTTCTTTGCTTTAGTGTCCTTTGATTTTACAAACTCAAGAGTCACGTTTGCTTTAATGCTGGCTTTACGTTGTCGCACTGCCAGAAAGAACAGATACACAATTAGCATTTTTTTAAAGTAGATTGTAACAGTTAATTATATTTCTATGCACATATGCACCAAATTAGGAAAACTTACTCAGTGCACATTGAGAAAAATAAATCCTGCCTCCCTTTCACCCCCCCTGTAGATTATACAGCAGAGTTATAAACTCATCCAAGTTTCAATAACCTCCATCTATGATAAGCAGTCAAAGTGCCTCCTGGTGGTCACTTTCATTTCTTTATGAGCTGATTTGATCTCACAATCTTGGAAGACAAGTTGATATAATTGTCCAAGTCCTGCTGGTGGGTTAATCTTCAGCTGTCTCTTTACCTGGCCAATCTGTCTTCAACAGCATTTCTTTCCATATTATACTCACCACCCCCGTTCAACCTTCTCTTACCCAAACATACATACATACATATATTTATACCCCCATATAGTCTTAATTGTCGCCTGGGAATTTAAGATCACCCCTTAATCATAAACACTTCCTCTCTTAGAAGTCCGTAAAGAAAAAGACAAATGGAAAACAAAAAGTTATCAAACATCTTCAACATTCTAGCAGTAGGAGAGCCCTCAATACAAAACAAGTCTTTTCATAGCTGCTGTTTTATTGAAGAGCAATAAGGCTAGGGAAGGAAAGCTAGGAAAGAAACACAATGGGGGGAAAAAAGGCAGAATGCAGATACATGTGCAAACAGAGCAGTCAGCATGACGTTGACAGAATTAACTTCTTTATGACTGCTGCTAAAACACGTATCATGGGCAGGATAATGAATCTGAACAGCTGGCTAATTTTGGAAAATACAAGCTAAATCTTCATCATCCCTTTGATACAATCTACCACTTAGCAGACTTTACTGCATCTATATGTTCTACTTACGGTCACAATTTTCATGTCAGCTTACAACATACACTATGAAGCATTACTAAACATTTCACTTATTTGGAATATGGAATATCAAAATCTGACATAGCTTTGAAACCACCAGCAATAATAATAAGCAGTACTAGAGTATTAGCGCAAACATTCTATGTATTCACAGTTTAAATGCACAGTTTATAAAGGAATCAAAGAAAGGATGGGATCTTTTTAGAAATAATATACTGGAATTTCATACCATTCCAATTAGAAAGAAAAAAAAGGATGGATAGCTTAGGTAACAGTTGTAGATGCACAAGGAGCTTCTGAATTAAAAACACATGTATAGGAAATGGAAAATTGGTATAATCACTATGGAGGAAAAAATATCTATAAAAATAAAGAATTACTGATCAGTCAGCAAAACTCTGGAACTATTGATTAAGCACTCGGTGAGTATTTAAAAAGAATACATTAGCTAGCAGGCTTGTCAACAATAAATCACCACAAACCTACCTGATATTTACTCTTCTAATAAAGAGAACTGTTTAATTGACCACAGAATAGTGGCCAGTTAAATTACAGAATAGTGAATATTAACTTGATGTTTGATGAAGTCTCTAATAAAATTCTAATCAAGACCATGGCAGTATGGAGATGCTTGAATACCCCCCAAGTATACATGATTCTGTGTCAGAACTAGAAGCTTGGGTGCAACACCACTGGACTTTGCTCTAGGCCAGTGATGGAGAACCTTTTAGAGACCGAGTGCCCAAAGTGCAACCCAAAACCCACTTACTGTATGTATCTTTGGGTGCCGGATGGGTGTGACATATTAGGTAGGCATGGCCCATTGGGTAGGTTGGCCAATTGGGTGGGTGTAGACCATTGGGTGGGCGTGGCTGTGGTGGTAATGCAGACTGGGTGGGACTAAAATGTTCAATCAATCAATTCCAACTTTGTGAGATCTTTGTTTTCCCAGGAGAAGTTGAAATTGATTGATTGAACCTTCTAATCCAGCCCCTCACTCAAGCAGGAGAAAAATAAAACATTAAACATTAAAGTAATTTTAGCTGACTTGGATGAGTGATCATGTTGTATGATTATCACATTTGCAGATGACACAAATGTAGAGGGGAAGGAATTAAAAACTTCTTAAAAGACAGCATGAAGATCAAGATTCAGGAAGATCTTGACAAGTTGAAACTACAGTCCTGTATCTGGCTGAGAAAAATCGAAGCCATTTGTATACGATGGAGACTACAATCCTGGGCAGCCTATATGCAAAAATAATTAGGGTGTCTTGGTGGATCACATGGCAAACGTGATTCAGCTACAAAAAAACCAAATGCAATCTAGATCTCATTAACAGAAATATGACAAGAAAATTGTTGCTATTCTGTCTATTCAGAATTGATCATATTATAGCTAGAAACTGTCCAGCAAGTATTTTAGGAAAGACAATAATAAACTTGACTGTCCAGAAAAATCACATGGTTAATATATTCTGGAAGAAAATATTTATGAAGCACTGGGTAAGTTCTGTTTAGAGAAAAGATAAATGCAGGAAGATGTGATAGCTATCTTTAGATATCTAAATGTCTCTGAAAACTTGGATCTTTCCCTAGGCCTTGAGTTGGGCTGGGTGGCAAGTCTCTTATAGGATTGTATATACTAGTCTGAATAATTTCTCTCATGGATGTACATCATTCTTTTCTTTCTTTTATTGCTCTTACTGTTATTTTTGTGTTGTACACAGGCTAAGAACGAATGTGTTTAAATTAGTAAAGATTTTAATTGGACAACAGGAAAGATATGAGTCAATGGAAGCGACTACTCTGCAAGGTGGGAACTCTACTTCAATGGAAATATTTAAACAATGGATGTATGGCCATGTCTTGGATATCGTGCAGCAATGGCTTCTGAACACAGGGTTGAACTAGATGATTACCAAGATCCCTTTCAACCCTATGTTCTAAGACTCTGCATGAAACAACAGTACTATGTAAAACAAAACCAAATGTGATTAATGAAAGAGGTTGGTAATGGGAATTTACTTACCCTTCCTAACAGGTGTGACTTCTTCTTCTTCAGACTTAGGTGGAGATGTACTCTCTTTTGCAGCAATAAAATAAGTTGGAAAGTCATTTCAGAATGCTCAATAGTATGAAATAAGGTTATGTATGCCTCAAAGAACCTGTATTTCTGTGGTACGTTAAAATCCAATGTGATTTATTTTTTTATTAAATTAAAAGTTACAAAAAATTCTGATTCTCTTAAATACATTCCTAAAGTACAGGGCAATATTTTCAACATACATAGCACAGTAAATATTATTTTAGACATTAGATTTTTTTGTACATTAAAACATTTTCTGCAGTTACCTTAATCCACGTGCACATGAACAATTTATTATCTTAAAACCCCTTAATTCCTATTATGTTATTCAAAAGCAAATGTTAAAATAAAATAGATGTAAGGATAGTCTTAAAGAGACACAGACTATTCCTTAGAAGTAAATATTTCTATAAACCAGTAACTGCAATAGCACAGTAGAGCTTTATTCATGCTGGTATAACTGCCATCTTGGTTTTTCAATGCTCTCTAGGATGTCACCTCATGTTTTTTTTAATATTGTCCTCTTGTGGGAAATCTATTTTTGTACATAAACATGAAGACAATATAGATATGTACTGCTAACAGCGTTCATGTGTCCAGGTTTTCAGGTTACCACATCACAGACAACTGAAAATTCTATATTGTACATTAACATCAACAGTCTTAAAATATTTTTTTTAGTAATTTAAATCATTTGAATCATATTCTACTAAAATTGTTCAGGCATTCATATGATGAGATTTGTGTTCTTATTGCCATTCTGAAGAAGCATCAGATAATACAGCTTCCAAGCCTTAGCTGATCTGAACTATGGAGATCTCACTATACCAAACATGGTGAAAAAGATGAACCACTGTATAAAACTGAGTTCAAATACATGCCTCAGCATGACAATATCGATTGATCAGACTATTAGTTCCAGAATTCTGTATAGTGAAATTATCAGCACTGAAGGAGGTGTAATATTGAAAGACAAAGTAATTGTAGGAAATGCTTCTGAGGAAAGAACTGTATAATCTCAATCTTCTCAATCTTTTGTATTAACTGCTTTCATCTTACTTTCTTCTGATAAGAACTAGGATGATAACCAAACTCTTATTTGATTTTCAGACTGTCTGATGCAAGCTTGATTCAATATTGTTGTAAGCAAATAGATTTTATCACAATCTGGAAATTTTAACATTAACCTCAATATTAAACAACTTCTTTCCATAGAGTGTGGAAACTTCATTAATATTGTAAATAGCACACTTATCTTCATTAGCCACGTCTTAGCAACTGGAAGGGGGAAATGGGGGAACGAAGTTCTAGTACAAAAAAAAAAAACCAATACAGAGGGATGCTCTGTAACTCCTTTTAGGGGACATGTCAGTTTCCCACTTTGTAAGATGATACAAAATTTAGGCTTGATGTGACAAAATGGGAGAAAACAAGTGCAAAACTGATAGAAATATGAGTGAACGCCACATTTCTTTTTGGTATTTACTCAATTTGAATCCCTTTTAACTATAGAGATACACAAACTTACTTTGGTAGAACAAAACGATCTAAAACTAATACAAAATGTTGGCCATAATTGTGGTCAATGTCATTACATTATTAATAGGTTGCTCTATAGCTTGAAGAGAAGTCAGTGAGCCACATTGTGTAGCAATGAGCAAACTATATTTCAGAGGGAAAAATAATACAATACTGGTACAAACTTTAACATAGATTTTCAATAAATGAAGCAACACTTCTTTGGTAAAGTTTTCTTCTAAACTCCAATCTAAAATGTTGGTATCTTCTGGCCATGAGGGACATAAAACGTGGGCTTGGTAGAACAAAATAGAACAAAACAGATACAAATTTTTGGGACAGGCTTTGTATTGAAACCAAATTTGGAGTTTAGAGTTAGCTGCTGCATTTTTTTATTCATACTAAAACATGGAATATCCAACGAAGCTTGAAGGTGAATTTTGTTGATTTGAAGAAGCAACAAGGAAACACCTCACATAGCACAATTCATTACAAGATGTTGTGAAGGCTAGTAATTTGGTTGGCTCCAGAAAGGGGCTACATATTTTTTGCTGGTTTTATACCTCTTTCACGGTATGAAGAAGATGAAATCCAGAGGGTGAAAAACTTGGAAGACTACAGTATTATATTCATGTCCTGCTCAAGTGCTTCCCAGTCATACCTGATTGATCACTGTGGAATTAATCCTTTGCTTTCCAATATCCATTTTATAAGCAGACTTGAAATTTCCTTATTTCAGTTTCTGGAAGCTTGGAAAATGCTTTGCTTTAATTTCTCCATCCAAATGAGATTTTGATGCCATATTCTTCATGGAATCTTTTTTAAAAAAATCTTCCTTGACCCATATCGTTTTGAGAAATACACAAAGTACTGTAGGTTTTGAGATCAAATTCTAAATTTTAATCTAGAAACCCCTTCATGAAAACACACGATAGTCAAAATAAAAAATATATATTCATGTACAGACTTGGCACTTTGGTACTTGGCACTGAGCTTACACACAGTCCATATATTAATAAGATTCTTCTTACATGGCTCTCTCCTTGTTTCTTCATTTGAATGAAGACTTCTCTTGCCTTTTAAAATCATTCTCCTAACAATCTTTTGCCCTCTTTCAAATCCAGGTGTTCAATGAATACTGCTTTATATTGCAAGAGTTCAGTTTTTTCTGCAACTTTGATCCTATATGTTTGTACATTAAAGTGGTCAGGAAACTAACAGTTCGCAAATTATTTTTCTTGTTCTCTCTACCTTGTTCTAAACATGAGAGAAAACATATTCAGTCCAATTAAAGTAACCACATCAAATATTTTTAAATAATTTGCTTCACATTATAAGCAGCAGTGTCCTTGTGTTCAATGTAAGGAGTTTTTTTGACACTAGAAAAGTTAGCTGATTGCCAAAAACTGAAATAGATTTAAATCAGTACTTAATATAAACAGATTAAAAAATTAACTTACATTATACAATATAAGATGTAAGATAAATAATCTCAGGAAATTTAAACATGTACATATGATGCACAGTGAATTAGATCAGTATTAAATGTTTGTTAATACTATCAAAACATAATATTTATAAAGAAATTATCTGGGAATGAGAATTATCAATGAAGTAGAATAGCAGTCCCAAGTGCTACTTAAGAAGAATGAATGTGGTATAAAGACATTATGTCAGCATCTCAAACCACTACTTCAGGATTGTTCGTATCTTCTCTATAATTTAATTTAATTTAATTTTAATTTTATATTGTATTGTTTTTAAATTTTGCCTTGTAAACCGCCCTGAGTCCTTCGGGAGTAGGGCGGTATATAAACCGAATTAATAAATAAATAAATAAATAATAGCACTCATGTGGGAACTTTAATGTCTGAATTAGATCTAATTAATATAATTATTATTTTTAATATAGTATTAATTCTGCAGATGTTTCCCAGTAGGGCAGTAAAATGGACCACCCATAGCTTAAAAAGCTACACTTTGGTGGATACTGCTGGTATACACATCTGAATTTCTAAAACAAAAAGAGGGTAAAAAGGAGATCTGTGTATGCTAACTGAAATCCAAATGACACTGAATGTTAGTCCACAAAAGTTAGGTGAAATAAGCACAGAAAAGAAGGTTGGGGCAACAAGTTCCTAAAAATATTATAATGTGCAGGAAAGGAATTAGGTTCAAGTGATATGCACTGTGAAATTATTATTCATTTGTCTTATATAATCTTAACTCCCTTCTAAATTCTGCCTAGGTTAGCATCTTCCTAAGAAGTACAGTTATCCATCTGAAATGAAGCCCAGGGAAGAATAAATGTTTCCAAAATTTAACTAGCTATAGTCTCATTTTTAAAAGAAATCTTCTATACTGCAAATAAGGTGGAACATGAAACAAAACTTCAATTCAGCAAACTATGCACTCAGACCTGAAACAGAATATTATAGGAAGAACAGTAGCACTATAGTAGTCAGTGATGGAATAAATCAAAGGGCATCACATTGCTCCAGAATGCATGGCCTATGCAGTGTTGGGCACATCTAGATTCATCCATGTTATACCTCTGTTGTGTAAGTTGCACTGGCTCCTTGTTTCCTTCAGGTGCCAATTCACAACAGTAGTTATTACCTTTAAGCCTATATGGCACAGGACCAGGTAATTTGCAGGACCATCTCTCCCTCAGGACACCTGTCTTCCCCACATATCAGATATGATAGGTATACTCTTGATCCCTTCCCTTATATGCTGCCATCTTACGGGGCCTAGGAAATGTGTCTTCTCCTGTCCTAGGGACGCGGTGGCTCAGTGGGTTAGGACGCTGAGCTTGTCGATCAGAAGGTCGGCAGTTTGGCGGGTCGAATCCCCAGTGCCGCGTAACAGAGTGAGCGCCTGTTACTCGTCCCAGCTTCTGCCCACCTAGCAGTTCGAAAGCACGTAAAAATGCAAGTAGAAAAATAGGGACCACTATGGTGGGAAGGTAACAGCGTTCCGTGCGCCTTTGGCGTCTAGTCATGCCGGCCACATGACCACGGAGACGTCCTCGGACAAACGCTGGCTCTTCGGCTATGAAACGGAGATGAGCACCGGCCCCTAGAGTCGGAAATGACTAGCACACATGTGCGGGGGAACCTTTACCTTTACCTTTTACCTGTCCTAAGGAACACCCTTCCTCCAAAGGCCAGCAGGCCCTTACCCTTTTGATATTTCAAAAAGCACTTAAGACCTGGTGGTTGAAATGAGGTTGAATGGCATGGGATAGACTTGTTGAGAGCTGCATGGGAAAGTTTAGCCGTAGTGCCAGGTCTTTTTTTTTTTAATGCTTTTCTTTCACTGTTGATATATTTTGCTTTATTTTGGGGTTGTAAGCTGCTCGAAGTCTGGTTTAAGATAAGTGGCTGTATAAATGTTTTAAATAAATTAAGTGAATAAATTTTACTGCAGATTTTATATCTGTATTGTTCAAATTACTGTTTCAATGTAAGTTTGGTTTGAGTGAGTAGTTTTCATAAAGGTGAGTTTCATAAGGATAAGTAACTACTGACGTTCACAGATACTAATTAAATAAAACAAGATTACTTACCTTTTTAAGGACACTTTTTTTCTTTGTAGAATAAATTAATTGCAACATTTTTTAATTCTATCTCAGTCCCACTTTGTTCTGCATGCCATCATCCCCACCTACCTGTTTGTAAACACTCTCGCTTATGCCGGTCATTCCAAGCCTTGACTTTGCAGGACTTGCTGCAAGTGAAGATCTCAAAACAATGTAGACAAGGTGTAAGGGTCACACCAACAGATCGCCCACACTGGTAGCAATATTTAAAGAAGAGCAATCTGTTAAAAAAATATGGTTACAAGAAAGATTACGGACATAACATATAAACTTTTTGGAACACACACACAATGAAATTTGCTCAAATATTAAAAAGTTGGAATACATATGATTCTGTACATAGAGTTTTGCTTCAACACTTCTTTCTTTATATTGTCATTCTAAAGTTATTTTAATAATTTCTTCTCGTATACCCTTGCTGCCCCTTAATTTTCTAATTAAGTGCCCCAAAATTAAGCTCCCCCAATTAAAGTTCTATAGGTTTGTCAATATACAGTCAATGAGCAACTTTTACTGGTACTTATTTTCTTAATATTTTTTCAGCTAATCATTTTTACACCACACTTATAAGAAAGCTGAACACTGAATTTGAAGTTTAAAGAGATTCAGTAAGATGAATGCACAATAAACCACTTATGCATTTTATGACCAATATATATATATATTGGACAATATATATACATGTATGTATGTATGTGCATGTGTATGCATATGTATATATATGTATATATGTACACACACACACATATATATACACACACACATACATACATACACTATATATAGACAGCACACAGCAACAATATTATCGATATTTAATTTAAAATTAAAATGGGGCTCATATTTGGATTTAGAACATCTGTTTTAGAAGCCATATGTAGACCACGTGGCTTAAAGAGAACATCATTTTGAGTTCTACAGCAGAACAAACATCCATTAGTGATGACAACAATACTAAAACCATCTACCACAGAGATAGATGTGACTAAAATTACAACAAACAAATTATATTTTGATTCATAGGACTTACTTTGATGAATCTGTTTCTAAAGGGATACTCAAAGATTTCCTTCTTATGCCTGCAGAAGCTGAAATGCAAATATTATTATTAATATTATTGGTTTGTCACAGAGTCACTTGTTTAGATTGGATTTGCCATTTTTATCCACCCATCAAGTCCTTTCCAAGGACTTAGGATAGGCAGATGATCTTGCGTGATGGGTGTTAAAGGCATTATGGTTCATTATATAGTGAGCCAGATCTTTGTATTTGCCAGATGTAAGCTGTTCCAAATAATTCCTTTTGCGATTGACTGATGGTGATTTTATCAATACTGATGGTATTCAAATGTTGCTCCAGAAGTTTTGAGATTGCACCCAAGGCACCTATAACTATTGGTACTATCTTTCCTTTCTTTTGCCACAATCATTCTATTTCTATTTGCAGATCATTGTATTTGTGATCTTCTCCAGTTCTTTCTCTTCTCTTCTGCTGTCTCCAGGTACTGCCACATCCACGATCCAGACTTTTTTTGTCCTTCTTATCGACAATTGTTAAGTCTGGAGTGTTATATAGCAGGTGCTTGTCTGTCTGAATGCTAAATTCCCAGAACACATTACTTCTTCATTTTGTATTACTTTCAGTATTTTATGGTCCCACCAGTTCTTCCCTGCGGGCAAATGGTATGTCTTGAAAATATTCCAACACACCATTGTTGCTACTTTGTCATGCCATTGTTTATAGTCAGTCCTTGCAATCTTTGTGCAGCAGCTAACTAAGGGTCCAATATTTCTTCAGCTTCTTTGCAGAGGTGGCTTTTGCTCTCTGTTGATGTCTTCTCTAATTCTGGCTTTGGGTGCATTTGTTCTTAAGGCTTGGTCCTGTGCAGCCGTTATTAGCCCCTCTGTTTCTTTCTTCAACTTTTCTGCTCATAGCCATAGCCAGGTCTTGTAGTTATTTATTTTTCCTGCTCTTTTTTGAAGCGTACTGGCTTTGCAAAATTTTGCCTTGCCATGTCTCTTTCTTATTCTTCATTTGGTCTTTCTTGAAGGATAGTTTGTCTCTCCACAACTCAGTAAGCCCACAATACTGAGTATCCTAGCTTTAGTATATCATCTTCAGTCTCCTTCAGATATTCTTCCAATGCCTTTTCTCCTTCAACTGTCTGGTGTGCTTGCAACATTCCTTATTCACCTATATCGTTGGTAAGAACAATCTATCAACACTGCTGTGTGTATGAAGGGCATAGCTCATTGCCATTATTTTTCTGCTCTTTCTATTCGGGGCTTTTAGTTATGCTTGACTCCAGTCCTCTATTCAAGCTGTACATCTAATGACTGGAATTATCCAGGTGTTAATTGTCTTGATACTTCCTCAGCTGAGTGTTATGACCCAGATGGTCAAGACAAGGCAGGCCTCTAAAGAGTTCTTTATTTCTCTTAACCAGTGTTCCAGCCAATGGCCCTCCAACAATCAGTAAAGCTCCACCCTGATGCTACCCTGAAGGCATCCACCCTCATTCCCCCAAACAACAGCCCCTATAGTACAAAGACAGCCCACAGAGTAGGAGCATGCTCACAGGGCAAGGTCCAGTATTCCAAGTCCAATCCACCAGGCAGGATCCAGGCACAAGACAAGGACAGTTGAAACAGGTCCCCGAAAAGAAGCAGTTCCAAAGCCTAAGTGAAGCAGCGGCCAAACATAGGCCACAAGAGAAGGATGGGGTCCAAAACAAAATGTGAAGAGCAATTTTCCAAGCAAGGCAAGGCAAACAGCAACAGGCACAAGAAGGGAGTGTAAGCCAAAGCAAACAATTGCTCCTAGAAAAACCAACTCCCCACGGCTTCTCAGGTTACCTCCCTCCAGGTATTCCTTGTGAGGAGGGGTGAGGTGATCTCCTCCCAAGTAGCCTTGCAGCCTTCTCTGTGCTTGCCTATGGTCCACTCTCCTGCCTTTGGATCAAGTGGAGTAGGCAGCTGTTCCTCATCAGAGGAGATTGGCTGCCTATCAGCACCACTGCCAGTCAGCAACCAATCCTCCCGGGTCTGTGCAGGCAGGCAGCTCTCCATCTGGTCGACCACATCCTCCAATGCCTGAAGGCCTGGGACAGCATTGTCCTCAGCCCCTGGCATGCCTTCCCTGTCAGATGGTCTCAGCTCCAACTCTCCCTCCTCCTCCTCCTCCTCCGAACCAGCCTCTGAGGGGACCCTAACACTGAGTTTGGATTTTAAGATCTTCATTACTCTCATACTGTATTCATTTCTAATCTCCCTCTTGATTATAGGGTGCTTGATGTTGTCAGCCTGAAGTATACTCCAGTATCTGTAGTGATCATCTTCACCCAGTCTCATTAATGTTATTTCCATAGGGTATCTTGAATTGTTCAGTTTTCACTATTTTCCCCTATTATAATTAACTGCACAGTCAACCAGATGGTTTATAATGGATTTGGTATTTTCATCCACCTATTATTAAAACTGATCTCATGAGAGCTGTTGTTGCTTTTCTAAATGCCAGAGTCAATCATTTTTTCAGAACTGTTAACAAAATTAGCTAATTTTTTAATTTAAAAAATTGAATTTCAATGTCTGAAAATGAAATTAAACATTAGAAGGATTTCATGATAAGTATCAACATCCTTAGCCTCATCTCTTTGTCTCAACACAGTATATCTTGCAAATACAAAAAAATAACATATTACCACGTTCCCCAGATGTTAGGAGGAAAGTTGACAATGAATCCCAAGTTTAGGTCCATATTTTAAATAATCTGCAGCTGTAAGAAAATACCTCTGCCCTAAGTATTCTAATCCCAGTCTAGAACTATTTCATATTGTTTTTTTAAAAATTTTAAATCTAATTTAGACTCACCAATTTTGATTCTCCTAAGTTCTTCTTCATCCCACAGTTTTTCCTTTTCAATGACACACCCACGAAGCCGATCACTGAGAAAATCCAGCATCTTTCGTCGAAATGCATAAGTATCCCTCTCTGCTGGTGACAGAGAATGGAGGGGAGTATGCAACAATCTTTTATCCTACAATACATAAGAATTGTTTTAGTATGTAACTAGGAAATGCGCATAAAAATTATAGATAGCAATAGCAATAGCACTTAGACTTATATACCATTTCATAGTGCTTTACAGCCCTCTGTAAGCAGTTTACAGAGTCAGCATATTTCCCCCAACAATCTGGGTCCTCATTTTTACCGACCTCAGAAGGATGGAAGGTGAGAATCGAACTGCTGCCAGTTGGCAGAATTAGCCTGCAATACTGCATTCTAATCACTGTGCCACCACAACTCATATGGTCAGATAGTCAGGTAGTCCTTGAGTTATGACCATTCATTCAGCAATTTCCAAAGGTAAGACGAAGCTGAGCAAATGGTAGTAATAATTGGTCCTTATAGATCCAATCATTGCACTATCCTTATAGTCACATAATTGTGGTCTGGGCACTAGGCATCCAGATGTGATTATGACATTGCAGCAAGTTGCAGTCATGTGATTGTGATTTCTGATGTCCCAGTTTCCCACAAGAATTTATAACCTATTTCTGATAAGAACAATGTCAACTATGTGAGTTTTTTTACTTAATTTCTAGTTTTCCTAGCAGACATTTAGAAAGTCAGTCTCCAGAACATCCCTTTGTGCATCTTCCTATATGCAAGGAAAATAATTCATCAGTGATTCTAATCCATGCTGGCATAAATAAAATATGACTTTAACAGACATTGATAGTATTGTTTCCTATAATGTAACAATATATTATTTGCAAGTAATTTATAAACAGAAGTGTAAAACATCAACATCCAGTGTATTTTGATGAAAACAACTACAAACAACTATCTGTCAAGACCCAGGAGCTATTTCCTAGAATCCCACCTTTCTATCCATTCTATCCATTATTCATCCATGATAATGTAGCACTGATGTTATGTCACATGTAGATCTCTGGGCAGAAGCACTGATGGTTACTAAAGCATCTCAACTACATCCTAAGTCATCTGTATGCTTGTGAAACACAGCAGGTTTACTGAATTCAAGACAGTACCACCAAATGTTGATCAAAGTACATTGATCAAAGAAAATGAGAAAAGTTTTCAAATTTGTGGAAGTGTACATATAATACACTTCAAAATAAGCAATGTGTAAAATTCAAAAAAGAATAAGAAGTTAAGATGACAATTCAAGAAAAAGGGAAAGGGAAAGGAAATCTAAATAAATTTCATTTATAGTACGTCAACACCATTCACCATACCTTTCCATTTACATATCATCCTTGTTTCCTTCCATCACATTTACATATCTATTGCCCCATTACTTTTCTGTGCCCTCCTGATCTTGGTCAAGGATCAGTTCCATCTGACCATCAGTTTCTCAATCTGTCTCTTCTTCTCAATCATACCTTCTCAGGTATTGAATCTTCATTGATTTTCTTCATATGATTAAATACACCTGAACATAGTTCTTCTGTAGTAGTTCTTTTTATATTTGATCCATTAATTCAGCACCCATTCGTATTTCACTCTCATCTTAACATAACATTTAAATTCAAGTTACCTTTAGGTTTTTCTGACATACATGATTCTCATTGAACAGTAGCAAGAATTTACAATCCTCAAAACACAGGACTGTAGATATATCATATTTTGAATTTTCAAACATGGAAAAAGATACCTGATAATATTTGAAATATGCATAGTCCACAACTGTCCCCACTGCAGTTCTACACTCATCAATAAGAGTAATTGGCATCAACATCTCTGCACCTGCTGCTATGAGAGAATCAATCTAAGTAGAGAAGAAAATAAATGTAGAACATTTAGTCATATGCAACCATTTCCACCAATGTTGCACATAGGCAAATCAATATAGTCCAACCTGAAGGCCATTGATTTATTGCCAGCATTTATACAGAAATAAGGCATAACTATACCAAATGACCAACTTTTCTTTAGGAAGATGCATACAATTCAGTTAATGCTTACGTGTCCACACACATGCATATAAACCTAATAATGTTACTTAATTACATTAATGATATAAAAGCAAATTTGTTAATGTTTCAGTATCCTCTTCTTAAGCCATTATGTTACGATGGGAAAATGAAGATCTGGATAATCAGATGTACAATTTAATTTGTGTTAAAATTGAACCACAACCAAACTTAATATGTTTGTGGTGGTGCCATGTTTTTATAGTGGGTGTCAGTTTGCTTATTGTGTGGTTTGGAGGGGTTTAAAGTGGCTGATGTTGCAGCTGTAGTTAGGTTTCTGTTTTGTGGTTGTGTGTCGTTATCGTTGTGGGTTCGGATTTGCTTTTCAATTGCTTTTGAATATATATTGGATTGTTAACAAAGAATTAAAGGGAGACTAATATGGCCATTTCAAACTCATTTGTTCTCATCAGTCAGCCATACCCTTCTGAGATTCGAACCTGGGCTGATTGCACATTAGGCAGTTGTCTTACCTCTCAGCCACGGGCTCTTTCTCGCTTTGTTAGCTGAGAGGCAAGGGAGATATGTATTAAGTATTTGTCCCGTGTTTGGGGCCTAGCAAGGTATTCTAAAAATACTTAACAAATACTTTATACACACACACACACACACACACACACACACATACAGACACATGTATACATATACATAAGGTAAAGGTTCCCACGCACATGCGTGCTAGTTGTTTCCGACTCTAGGGGCCGGTGCTCATCTCTGTTTCAAAGCCGAAGAGCCAGTGCTTGTCCGAGGATGTCTCCGTGGTCATGTGGCCGGCATGACTAGACGCCAAAGGCGCACGGAACGCTGTTACCTTCTCACCGTAGTGGTCCCTATTTTTCTACTTGCATTCTTACGTGCTTTCGAACTGCTAGGTTGGCAGAAGCTGGGACAAGTAACAGGCGCTCACTCTGCTACACGGCACTCGGGATTTGACCCGCCAAACTGCCAACAAGCTCAGTGTCCTAACACACTGAGCCACCGCATCCCTTTACATATACATATACACACACACACACACACACACACACACACACACACACACATATATATAAATACACTGCCTAAGACGCAATCAGCCCAGGTTCGAATCTCAGAAGGGTATGGCTGACTGATGAAAACTAATGAGTTAGAAATGCATTTCAGTCTCCCTTAATTCTTTGTTAGTAATTTACACAAATATATGAATGAACTGTCCGGTGTGACTACAGCCTGTTCGATGGCCTTCAAGATAGGCTGAAAACAGGAAATAAAGGTAATCTAAATAGTTAACATTTGACATATATATATATATATATATATATATATATATATATATATATATATATATATATATATATATATATATTTATTTAGACTGAAAAGACAGATAGACAAATTAGAGCTATCTACTGTTCACTCAACCCCCTGCTCTCAGCCATCCAATATGCTGATCTATCCCTGTAACACTAAACATCTGTATAAGTTCTATTTCTGATTCTTTGATCCTTGGGCCTGTACAGCCTCTTTTTTCACCTTTTTCCTCTATTCATGGCATTTTCATCCTGCTTCCCCATTACAATACCTTTTATTTCATTTAGTTTTATTCTGGCAGGGGGTTAAAATAGTTTACAATCTTTATTTGGAAAAGTACCAAACATGCAAGACTTTTCTTACCAGTGCCATCTTAGTTGCTAATGTCCCACTCTGCTCATATGCAGGATTAATAACAACACACAGTGCACTTGCAAGACTTTGGCTTAAAGGTAGATTTGGATCAGCTCCACCAGCCAGAAGTTTAGCAACTGCCTAAAAGTAGGAGAAAGAAAAGAAACTCTTTTTAACATTAATATTATTGTTTCAGATCTGTGTATAATGCCTTGCCTGAGCAAATTTTGGGCAGGGCTAAAAATTGCCAACATATTTTTGTTAGGTATTTAAAGAGAGAAATTGGTGTCCATGAATTGGCTTCCACATTCTTAAAGCAATGATTTTATCCATTAAGGATGACCAAAATAGGGAAGGTCTACATGGTTTCAGATAAAGACACAAAACTATTTTTCCTGCTTCTCCGCTTGTTCTTGTCCTTAGCAGCTAAATATGAAGATCATACCACACTAAGGGGCTAATTAGATAGGACTGGTCTTCCAGCAGTAATGTCCTACTCTGGTGTAGCATAAGGGTTCATACTGTATGGTGAACTATAGCAAGAATATGGTGAGAAATATCTAATCTTCCTTGTTTGCAGCCAAAAGCCAAAAAAAGAAACTGCTTTGCACTGAAACTGTTTTGTAAACAGTAAACAGATTTTTTGTATATACCGTATTTTTATAAAAATAGCAAAAGTGGGTTAGAACTGGTTGAGGAAAGGATGGCACTGTCAAGCCTTTACACAGTCCATGTTAGGAGCAAATACATGTCTTTGGCCATGGGGTACACGTTTTGACTATTACTCTAATCAGCTTCCATGGGCTGCATCAGAAAATAAATACACATTAACACAAGGATATTGTGTCATGGCATGAGAAAAAGCTATTTCTGATCTGAATCATTCCTTTGTATCATCTATTTGTTAAGGAATATCAAATAAATGTTATTTATTCATACATTTATTTCTATTTATCCATTCAATTAATACTGTTGTCTACCTGACCTATGACTCATGGTAGTATCATCCAATGCCTGAGAGAAAAGCCAGGTCTTTAGACATTTTCAGAAGGTAGGCAAGCTTTCCATATTTCAGCAAAATGCTGTGATATTAATTTTATTTGCATGTAATTTTATTGTATTTATACTTACTTTTTAATAGTTTCAATAATTTTAGGTGTATGTATTTTAGGCAGTTTTTTTTTCTGTCCTAAAGGCCGTGGTAAAGGTTTGTATTGTTACTGAATATAACACAGAACACAAAGCATGTATTTTGAAATTAATAAATCCATAATCCAATTCACAATTAAAATACAAACAAAATAATAGTTAAAAATAATTTGACATTTGTGTGGCACTGTCCATTGTCAAATGAGAACTGCAGGAAAAAGAACTCAACTTCCTCCTGCCCATGGAAACACCTCTACTATCACCAATTTCCTAAAGAGAAAAGCAAGCAAACTAACAAACAAAAATCCTAGCCATGTGAACATTAACATACATAGATAGCATGACTGTAAATTGCTGTCATTTTCTGTTGATCTCTCCAACTCTTAATGGAATTTTAATAGTAATTTTAAAAATCCAAATCAATAGATTTGTAGCTCTTACTAATAGGATTGACTATAAATTATTTGAACCATATAGCTGATTACTGAATCAGTATCAACATGTCTCAAAATATATGTATATATTTTTAACTTTCTGTAAGTTTCAAGGAATCTTTATTGTCTATTTTATGCTCTAGCATCATTGTATACTGTATATTACCTACAAATGCTGACATAAGGATTGGAATCACTGCTCTGAGTTTGCCACAATTAGAATGATTTTGAAATAATGTTTACAATTGTTGTTAAAATTGATTGGAAAGACAGAATATTGCACACCTGTTCATTTCCATTGGCAACTGCTAGTGAAAGAGGGGAATGGCCATTCCACAGGACATTTGGATTTGCATTGTGATCTAACAGATGATGAATAACTTTGCCAGCATTCTGCTGGGGAGAATAAAACAGAAAGAGATCAGTACAGATACTGTTTTTTAATTAAAATGAAGAATAAGGACAGATTTAAATAAGACATTTAAGTTAAGCCACATTTTTAAATCTAAAGCAAAAATGTTATACCTATTTTATCCTGGGGGAGGGAAGCTGAAGCTGGTTGCAAATTGGACATTTACTTATGTCCATGCATCTAAAATATTCAGACCAGAACAGTTGGTACAATGAATACAAAGTCACAGCAGTAAATAATATATTCTTAGACTGATTGGCAGACATGGGAATTTATGAATGCTGTCATCATTTGGTCATCCAGTCACCTCCAATTCTTTGTGCCCTGATGGACCTCATTATGTCAGTATTGCATCTCTGAGTTCTTGTAAGCTCATGCTTGTATCCTCAGTGGTTTCAAATCACCTTATCTTCTGTTGACCATCCAATGTAGAACTTATCCTACTATGGCTCATGCACTTCAATAGAAGAAACAACCTGTTCTTGTTGCATGCACAGATTTTCTCTCCCTATTATAATGAGCAGGTCATTCCAAGAACACTTAAATGATCAAAATCAGATTGACACAGAATATGCTACCTGAAAGAAACTGTAGAGGTTTTTCTCCAAAATCATTCACCTTTAAAATGAGATGTTTATTTTACATTTCCTCACAATATAGCTATCACCTTTTCTTTTTTGAACAGAGAGGTTGTTTTAAACAGAGTTGGCTTACTTTTACATGTGAGAGCAATAGGTTGCAATCCAATATTCTTGAACAGAGAGGAGTTATTTTGCTGATATTTTGAACAAACTACAAAATTTTTAGTTTCACCTTTTCACCTTTTATCCTTATGTGGGTGCATACTTCTATAATCTCCTAATTTTATCCATTAATCTATTATAGCCAAATTTGTAACCTGCTACAATTATACATAGGGACGCGGTGGCTCAGTGGGTTAGGACGCTGAGCTTGTCGATCAGAAGGTCGGCAGTTTGGCAGGTCAAATCCCAAGTGCCACGTAACAGAGTGAGCACCTGTTACTCGTCCCAGCTTCTGCCAACCTAGCAGTTCGAAAGCACGTAAAAATGCAAGTAGAAAAATAGGGACCACTATGGTGGTAAGGTAACAGCGTTCCGTGCGCCTTTGGCATCTAGTCATGCCAGCCACATGACCACGGAGATGTCCTCGGACAAGCGCTGGCTCTTCGGCTTTGAAACAGAGATGAGCACTGGCCCCTAGAGTTGGAAATGACTAGCACACATATGCGGGGGAACCTTTACCTTTACAATTATACATAAACTTTTCCTCATCTCTGCCTTTGATTTTCTTTAGATTATACACTCCACAGCAATTTTTCCTTTCCTTTGATTAATTCAATAAAAGTTATGCAAATTATTACAAGGGTGGCACCTAAAGCATGAAGAAGAGGTGTTTTTGTTATATTTTAAAGTCAATATTCTCTTCAGAAAAAAGCTAGGCTCGACTTCCGGTGGCGACGCGACGTCGAAAGACAGCCGTTTTCGGGCTGCCCGCTCCGCAGCTGTGTTTTTCCATCGTAAACAGCGCCGATCAGCTGTTTAGATGGATTTGAAGCCCCCTCCTCGGGAGAAGAGGAGGGGGTGAGGCCCCAGGTAGGGGTTGAGCTCTCCGGGGCCGCCTGAGCTGAGAGCTTGGGTGGCTGAAGGATGAGCCCCCCCGAAGCCTGGGTTGCTCCGAGCTGCGCAGCGCCTCTGCTCTGGGATTCTTGGAGCAGAGCCAGGCGTTAGCTACCACCCCTGCCAAAAGGAAATACTTTTGATTATCAAAATGCAGGCAGAGCGGTACAGGAGGTCAAGGTGAAGTGGACTCTTTATTTTTACTCTCTAGCTCAATGGATTTTATAGCTTTAAAGTGAAAGTGCGTAATAAGTGAAAGTGGGGGAAGATGGCGGCTAAAACTTCTAAAGCTCTTCGGAATGCGGGGTCTTCCCTGGTGCAAGAGACCTCACTGCAAGCTTTGCTTCCTCCTGCATCTCCCTCGGTATTGACGCTTAAGGATTTACAAGACGCTCTTGGAAAGCATGCACAACTGATGTCTGATATGATGGATGAAAAGTTGAAAAAGCTGGAGGAGAAATTGGAGGAGAAAATGGAGAAATTGGAGAGGAAGATGGAAGAGAAGCTGAGAGCAATGAGGGTGGACATCTTGTCTAAGGTTGAATCCGTAGCTGAATGTGTGCTACAGCTGGATATAAAAGTGGAGGATCTCAGTCAAAAGAACTCTATATTAGAAGCAAAGGTATTAGAAAATGAAAATATAAGGGATAAAATGGACGAAGAATTGAGCCTTGTTCAGTATAATCAGATGCAGTATGCTATTAGAATTAGGGGTTTAAAGGAGAATGGTAAAGAAGATTTAAAGCAGCTGATTTCTGAGGCTCTGGAAGGGGTACTGGGCCAGTCAGCATCTGAAATTGAGGGAAATATGGACAAAGTTTTTCATGTAAATTCATGGATTGCAAGACAGAGGAAGTTACCCAGAGATGTGGTGGTCTATTTTACAAAGAGAGTAATTAGAGATGAAGTCATTCAAGCTGCTTATGATACTAATTTGGTAGTGGCTGAGCAAGAAGTTTTGGTTTTAAAAGAGATCCCTCCGAAGATCCTAAGGAGAAGGAAAGATTTTGCATTTCTAGTACAGGAACTTAAGAAACGTGATATTAAGTTCAGATGGGAGATTCCAGTTGGGTTGGTGGCGACGCACGAAGGTAAAAGACATCGTTTGGTTACTGTGGCTCAGGCACGTGATTTTTATAGTAATGTGTTAAAAGCAACCCCCCTATCATTTTTGGAAGCTGCAAAAGGATACGGTGTGGGAAAGTTTCAAGATGTTGCAGATAGACAGACAGAGGACAATGGTGTTGGAGGGGATCAAGCCACAGTCTCATCGGTTGCTGCAGGAGGCCAGAAGATGACGCGTGCCGCCCTAAGAAGAGCGAGACAAGAGCAAGAGCAAGACCAGCAGAAAGTTATGGAATCTTCAAAGTGTGCTTACAGTGAAGATGTAGGAGGAGAGCGGTCTAAAGAAGTTTTGGGGGTCATGACAGAGGTGCTCCAAAAGTTTTGGGGCGTTAAGATTGCTGATTAAATTTTTAGATTAGAATGTCAATGGAGTAAAATTATTATAGAGGAGAAAGAAAGTTTTTTTTTCTCTTTTTTAATATTTTACACAATTTAAGATTGATGTTATTTGCTTGCTAGAAAAGTATATTAGGGTTATGGACTTAAAGTATGTGTTGAACTAAGAATGGGTATGTAAGCTCCTAATTAACAACAAGTTGTCTTAGAGATTGCCTAAATCTTTTTTTTATATACTCTTTTTATTTGAACTTTTATTTGAACTTAAGGATGATTTGGAACTGTGAGACATTTGGCGTGATACATGCAAGAACTATTTTTGATTATAGTTTAGTTTGGTCGGAGATTATTAAGATTAACAGAGATAAGCGCTTTTGGTGCGTAACTGAGAATCTGTTTGGAAATTAGAGAAAGGTGGGAGAATGCAAATAGCAGGTGAAAGTTTTTTTTTTCTTTTCCTTTTTTTTTGAAATTAATATGAATAAGGACTGGGATTAAGAAAATTTATTTTGAGTAAAGATCTTTTTCTGTTTTCCTCTTTTTCTTTTCTACTTTATTTGTAATATTAATATTGTTTGTACTCATTTTATATGAGCTAGAGAGAGATAGAATTTATAGTTTATTGTTGATAACATAGGGGTGTTTATGTTTGTTTTTTGATTTTATGCCCTGTATTTAGCTCTGGGAAGTCGGGGGGCGGGGGGAGGAGGGAGTGGGGGAGAGGGATAGGGGTGGGGGAGGGGGGGATTAAAGTCAAAATGTATTGTAAAACTTTTTAAATAAAAAAAAAGCTAGGCTCATAAACTGGAGTGCTCAGCCCTTGGAGAAAGAAGTTCCCATTTCCAGGAATGAAAAGAGCTGTTCCATCCTACTCAACAATCTGGGACAGAGAATTTTCATCAAGATAATTACTGCAAAGCAGTAGGATATAAGCAGAAGAGAGAGAATATAATTATCTCCCCAATAACTTTGCCAATCCCTGTGGTATGTATCTTTATTATGTATTATGTAAGGGTGGCTTACAATTTTAAGCACAAACCAATGTGCTTAGCAATAGCCTTCATTCTATGTATATGCCTGCTTATTAGGGCTTTCGGCTCCCCCCAAGTGGCATTATTAGAAAGTCAGCTTATTGCCCCCAACAATCTGGGTCCTCATTTTACCTACCTCGGAAGGATGGAAGGCTGAGTCAACCTTGAGCCTGGTGGGATGCGAACCTGCACTAATTGCAGGCAGCTGGTGTTACTTAAGGAGGCATTAGCCCACTGCTCCACCAAGGCTCTTAAAGGACATTAAATAATTAAATATTAAATATTAAAGGACATTAAATAATTTTGCTCAGAAATAAAAAAAAAGTTTGTTCTGTTTTATGAAAAGTTCATTTCAATAAAATTACAATATATACCCTATTAGTTGCTGAGACTATACGGATATCAAGGCAAAAAGGAATACAAGTATTCCTTGACTTACAATCATTTGTTTAATAACCATTCAAAGTTACAACGGTATTGAAAAAACTGCCTTGGGACCAATCCTCACACTTATATTCATGCAGTCACATGATCAAAACTTGGGCACTTGGCGACCAGCATATATTTATTATGGTTACAGCATCCTGGGATTACAAAATCACCACTGCGACCTTTCCAGGGGGCTTCTAATAAACAAGGTCAAAGGGAAAGCCAGATTTGCTTAACAACTGTGGCAAAAAGGTTGTAAAATCAGATGCAACTCACTTAATAAGCAAATCACTTAGCTATGGAAATTCTGGTTCCAACTATGGTCATAAATCAAGGACTACCTGTAAAGCTTTTGGCATATTTATTTTTCCCAACTAAATTTTGTAGCCAGTAATCTAATTAACATAAAAAACAAATATTTAATGCATCAGTTAGTTTAATGAATGACAGGGAAACTTCGTTAAGAAAATAAAGATAATGTGTTGGGCCACACACAGGGCTGAAAAGTTGCTCTCATGGCTCAGTTCATTATATTTAAAACAGAGTCTTCCTAAAAGTAGCATCTGTAATAGACTATCGAAGAAGGTACAATTAATGTAGCTCTCTGGATCTTAACCAATACTTAATATTTTTATGCAAATTATCAGTAGATGAACTGAATGGTTTTGTATCTGGTTAATTATAAAATGTGGGATTCTCAGGTGTCTCATAGGAATCTATGTCAGTAAATAGCAGATGGTGAGGAAGCAAACCTATATTTATAACTCTCTGTGTATTGAGTAAAGGGAGGCAAATAAGGAATTAAGTAGCAGAAGGTAATCCAACTGCAGAAGTAAAAATCAAAAACCTGAACTTCTACTTAAGATAAATTGTATTTTGCAAAATGATATTATTCCAGATTTTGTTTTCCATTATGAGCTGAAAATTGAGCAGCTACAACTAGTGTTAGCAAAACAAAGCATCTTAAGTTGAAATCCTATATTCCTTTACCAGGAATTCATTACAACCTATATTTACCTGTGTACATATTAGCAAAGTAAACTTTGATGGAAAGAGGCCTGATACAATTACATTTATCTAATTGTACATGAGATGTTAGCATGTTAGATTATTTAATTTTGTATTTATAAAACTGATGGTAGCAATATAAAACTGGAGAGTGGAAATCCTGTCATTCCAGGCCCAACCCTTCTGGCCTTCCAAAAATCCCTGAAAATCCCAGATATCCTTGAAATGCAACTCCCATTGGATATATGTATTATGGCTAATGGTAGTGGACCAAAGCATATTTTCATCCCTTATGTATCTCTGATGCGTTGATTTAAACTGGGAATACAGTGGGGAAGGGTTTCCTCTTCTATCATGGTGAAGGAATCCTATGCTATTTTAAGAAATAGATAGGAAATTCACTCCACATAAGAATAGTAGAAATGGAGAGAATGCAGCACTGTGGTCTGTAATACATCCCACCTTTCTTAGAGAAAAATGATGTTGTAATTCTACCATAAAAGCCAGCCACTGATCATTTTAAAGTACTTTACCCATTTCCTTCTCCAAATCTTTCGATTCACCTTAGAATAGATGTGAAGGCCTATGTTTCTTCATATCACCCTTGATCCCATGCCAAATATCTGATCAGCATACCATATACACTATTGTAATCCATTCTCTCTATATACAATTCCTGGGATACAGTCTCCTTGGTCTGGATACCATTCTGGAGATAGGCTGATTCTCTCATGTGGCCTCCCTACTACCTCAAAGCTGCTCAGCTGTTCATTTAAAAGTTTTTCCAGAACAAGATGCCCAATGATTTTATTTCTGACAATGGCCCCAAAATTCAGATTGTCCTTTTGCTACTATTCCATTTTTCCTGTATTAATATTCTACACACATTTAACACTTGGGCGAAAGATTTAAACAGATGGTAAGTTAAAACGAATTACACCAGCGATCTGCATTAGATTTAATATGTCCAGGATATCCATTTATTCCATATGATTGAAATTCCTCAAAGAATTTGAGCTCAGGCTTAAATATTAAATGTCCATATTGGTAAGCTGGAACTAGTTGACCACAGACTTCCTCCTTTTACAAAATAAAACTCTTACCAATACAAAATGTGCTATTCAAAAACTGAGAAGGGACAATAGAATTTGTAAAAGAGAATGTCAATAACTATCACTTACCATATGATTGTCTTCCCTCTCACAGGCAATATGAAGAGGTGTCCTCCCACCTTCCTCTGGGACAATAGTACATTCTTTGTAGTAACGTTTGGGTGGTCCACTTTCATTATTCATTTTCATGAAAGATACTGATTCACCAATATCAAACTAAAAAAGAGAATTAGATAACTCAATTGAGGAGCCATAAATGTTGTTCCCTGTCATTTCCTACAAAGAAAAAAATTGATGGTTGGGGATGGGAATTTTCTAAGGAGTAGGGCATTCTTCCCTTAAGCCTGTTCTCCCTGATGTTCAGCCTATTTTCACAAATGATCTCAGTCTATGGACCAAATACACACTCATCTGGCCTCTCTAAGACACAGTAATTTAACTGTTCTTAAGACTTAGTAAGCAGGTGTTTACTACAGTTTCCATATGCCCCATGAGTTGTGTTTATGCATGCATAGTTGCTTTATACTACATCACATTACTAATTAATTTCAGTGCAGCAACTACTTAGTAGTGGTCCTCCACAGTAGCAGTTTAAGATGTTACCCAGGTATCCTCTTAATCATAGATGTTCAACTCTATTGTTGCTTTATAGGATCCAAGCAACAAAGTAGTCAGTGAAATTTGCTATAAAATTATATTTATATCTATATTTTTGTTATTTTTCCTTCAAAATGTGTAGTTATTATTATTTAATACTTTAATCTTGTTGTGTAAGCTGCCTAGAATTTCTTTGCAATCGAAGTACCATGCAAGTTGACAAATAAAATAAGATTATATATTTGAAAAGGCAACTCTACCTAAATATGTATCATTGCAAACTCACTTCTTAGAATTTGTTGGTTAAAACACTATTGGTTAAAACATACAGCATGTCATTAAATAATTGCATTATGAATTTTATTTTATATCACTTTGTCATGTACAAGCTGTTTTGGTTTTTTTTTCTCACCTCTTCTACATGGATTACAATATAGTATAGGCCTACTGTCATAGAATCTATTGTATAGAAACTGATACTTGGACAGCAAACGTGATAAAAGAATACTACTTCAAGTTGGAAAGACAATTGAATAGGCCAAATTTATAGGTATAAGAAGCCTCTCTTCCCCCTCTCTATTTCACTCTCTTTTTCTGTGTGTGTGTCTATGTGTGTGTGTTTGTATATACATGTTGTTGTATTGCTTTTTGTCTATTATTCTTCATTTCATTATTGTTTTTGTGTGTTTTTCTCTTTGTTCTGATTTATTTAATTTAAAAAAATAAATACCTTCATTGGAATCTTATCTAGCCGGAATTTATCTTTCTCATCTTCTGCCCTTACATCAGGATCTGCAGCAGCATTAAGTAGCAATTCTGTGATTACAATCCCTTCTACACCAGGAAGGGCAGCAGCAATATGAAGAGGAGCCACACCGCGAAACTGGGAAAAGAAATGCTGCATTTATTCCCAAAGCAAAACACAAGTCACAAAAACATTTCACCATTGCATGCACTCAGTCCATTAAATGCTCATTATGACAAAAAGGTATTCCAGCTTTCAAATGAGCATTCGCTGCATATTAGCTAAATTTTAAGAACTAAAGAGAATGAAACCTTAGGGAATATAATTGCCTCAAGTCATTATTATCAAAAACTAAATATTTTCATCAAATACAATCAACCTTCTTTGTTATACGCCAGCTTAATACACTAAAAGTGTTTCTGAACCAAGCTACTAAAATGATTAATCAGTAGCAATGAAACAGGAACAGAGAACATTTTTTTTAAATTAATACAAGGCATCATAAACAATTTATGTGCAACTAGAGTAAGTTTATATGCTTAAAGCACAAATCATTGAAATAAGTGGGTTTCAAATATTTATCTTTTTTTAAACAATTATGAACTTCCAATAACACTGGAAGGATACACAGATAAGACTTTCAACAACTTACTCTTACAACTTATTTTTATAGGAAAACACTTTCAATAGACCAATGTAACTTTATTGCAATCTCATTTTGATACCCAATTTTGAATTAGAAATCACTAACTAGGCAATGTCCAGACAATAGACTAGCTCTGAGAGTGAGACAGGTAATCTCTAAATTTGACAAATAAATAAAATAAAAACTTATTATACACTAACTCAGTCACTACTCACTTGGGACTAAAATAACCCTTTTTATTTGCTACCTGATTCAGAGGACAAAAACAGATTTCATAAGTATGTGACAAGATAACAAACTCTTGGTTTTGGTCTACATTTGTGATGCGCACTGCAAGTATTAAAATTTATATCAGAGCATTCACTTCCTATCATAAGCTAAAACTGTAGCTTTTAATTGAGAACTATCCCATAAAAAACACAGCATCCTACTCTGGTTGGAAGTCGTATGTCAGTCCGTGCTCCAGCTTCTAGAAGTATTTGCACAGCTGCTGCATCAGCGGCTTTAACAGCAAAGAACAGTACATGCATTGGGATGTTGGAAATATTTGGATCAGCACCTCTCCCTAGGAGCACTTTAATTATAGACATTCTCTTTTTTTGTCTAAAATCCAGCAGAAAAAAGATCCATGTCAATACCTAAAAACTGAAAAGATTATTATGCATAATGCTACACAAGCAGATAGGTTCTATAACCAGATCCTCATCTCTACGAAGATACTTTTTTTCTTTTGCAGGCTTTTCTAATTGATGGGATGCAGGCAACAAAAAGATAGGTTACAAGGTTGTCTCTAAATAAGAGCCCAGCCTGCATAGATTATTATTAGCATATTTAAAGTTCATACATACAGACAGCATGTACATACTGTGACATACTGGCCAAAATTGCATAATTGGAACAGTATCCTAATCATTAGTAAGGAATATTTTTTCTGATAATGAAAGCTTCAACTGACAAAAGCCATACAGGAAGTCCTCAGTTTATAACCAATAACTTAGCAACAGCTAGTCATTACAGCAGACCCTCCAAAAGGTCTGCTGTATTATTAATGCATAGGTTAATAATAACAGTTATATACTAGGTAACACTGAATGGTGAAAATGAAAGAATCAGGATGAATTTTGAAGTGGGGGAATGGGCAATATTCTGAATGAGTATGTTCCAGGAGGGAAATCATTCTTTAAGTATATTAAATGGATGGGTGAAAGCAAGAAAAGAGAGTACATAAAAAGTTAATGTATCATTTGGAGCCCCAGGAATACATGAGAATGGTAATTCATATTTGTTAATAAAAAGCATATTTGTTCGAGACACAAATGCATTGTGTTTCAAACAAATATGCCTTTTTGTTAATAAATATCAATTACCATTCTCACGCATTGTTTTGTTATTCATTAAGTATTATTCTATAAATGTGTAAATATGTCAAAGGAACAAAGATATATCTAAACATTTGATTATTTATGATATATACAAGAATAATGAGAGGCTCTAGATGTGAGCTAGACACTTTTTTGGTAGAATCAAGAGGAAACTAGGAAAGAATGGACATAAACCTATAAAGAACTGAAGGAAATAAGAGCTGAAGTAGAATATTTCTAGTAGTGTTAAAAGAGGAACTTTAGGAAAATAGACATGGAAGGAATGAAAAACAGTGAAAGAAACTACAACAAAAGTAGAAAAACTGCATAAAGAAGGAGCTCAAGTACTAAATGAATGGGAAAAGTTGTAAGGAAAGATGATGTGGAAGTGGCTTAGAACAGAGCAAAAAGGTCTAACTTGTTGTTGTTGTTAGCTGCGAAGTCGTGTCCGACCCATCGCGACCCTATGGACAACATTCCTCCAGGCCTTCCTGTCCTCTACCATCTTCTGGAGTCCATTTAAGCTCACACCTACTGCTTCAGTGACTCCATCCAGCCACCTCATTCTCTGTCGTCCCCTTCTTCTATTGCCCTCGATCTTTCCCAGCATTAGGCTCTTCTCCAGTGAGTCCTTTCTTCTCATTAGGTGGCCAAAGTATTTGAGTTTTAGCTTCAGGATCTGGCCTTCTAAAGAGCAGTCAGGATTGATCTCCTCTAGGACTGACCGGTTTGATCGCCTTGCAGTCCAAGGGACTCGCAGGAGTCTTCTCCAGCACCATAGTTCAAAGGCCTCAATTCTTTGGCGCTCAGCCTTTCTTATGGTCCAGCTTTCACTGCCATACATTGCAACTGGGAAGACCATAGCCTTGACTATACGCACTTTTGTTGACAGGGTGATGTCTCTGCTTTTTAGTGTGCTGTCTAGATTTGCCATGGCTTTCCTCCCCAGGAGCAAGCGTCTTTTAATTTCTTGGCTACAGTCCCCATCTGCAGTGATCTTGGAGCCCAGGAAAATAAAATCTGTCACTACCTCCATTTCTTCCCCATAAGGTCTAACTACACAGTATTATTGAGGTGTGTAGAATTATGAAAATATGAAAAAGGATGAACTGAAAGAGACTACGGAACAATGCTTAAAAAAGAAAGTTTGCTGCAAAAGATATAACTAATAAAAATATACTGCTTAATGCGTAATTGCAAAGAATAAAGTAAAAGAGAGCAAGCAATGTTAAGATTTAAAGACAGAAAATACGAAGTGATTTTTATGGAAACAAAAAGCTGTTTTTGAAGTGAGTGAAGAAAGCTAAACAAACTGACACTAAATTGTAACCATTAACATAATCTGTCCAATATTTCACACCATATTCAAAGTTTGCAGTAAAAGAAAATTATAATACCATTACCAAGTGATCAAAAAGTTTTGCAGTATTGCTAGCAAGTTTTTATAACAGTATATATTGCACGATTTTCATAAGACCTCCCTCAACCTTTATTTATAGAAACACTTCACTTACAAAATTAACTTCTAACAATCTAATTATCTTCAGAAAAACACAGGGATTGCCTTGACCATGGTACTTCAGTTGATCCATCTATGTTCACTTACTCTGTTAATGATGCTGCCATTTTCCTTAAGGTGCCTTCCTGATGAATAGTTTCCCCTGAGTCTGGGTAACAGTTAGTTTGTAACATATGCTGGCTAAGAACAACTGCACCATGATGCATAGTTTCTGGAGAAATCTTAATTTTGTAGTTGTAAATACCACAAATTGTCCCAGAGCCCTTTTCTCCATTATCTGTTTCGTCTGATGACTTAATTTCAACATCTGGGACAAATTCTGTATTTTCAACTGAGAATGACAACGCTTCAACTGATACTGGACTGGTAGTATTAGTACTCGCTTCAGATAACTGAGATATCTCTGACTGTATAGATTCTTTAGACATTTCTTCAAGGACGTCTTCTAACTATATAAAGTAAAAAAAGATAAGATAATCACTTATAAAACTAACAACTATATCTTGTCAAGAAGACAATATATTATTAGGATATATTTTAATGTGCAGATACATATATTTCTATCACCAGGTTATTATGCAAAATAGTAAAGAGGTAACATTCTACCAAAATTTTGCACATGTGATTTCATTATATCACCTTCCTTCCTTCCTTCCTTCCTTCTTTCCTTCCTTCCATCCATCCATCCAACCATCCATCCATTATGGAACTCAAATACTCTCCTGTCCACAAATACTCACCAGACTTGCAGCTTCATATGACTTCAGACTATGCATGTGTGTGTGTGTGTGTGTGTGTGTGTGTGTGTGTGTGTGTGTGTTGTATGTATATGTATATAAGTGTGTATTTATTTATTTATTATTGGGACTTATATGCCGCCCTATCTCCCGAAGGACTCAGGGCGGCTAACAACAATAACATACAATAAATACAGAAGTTAAGATAAAATTAAAATTAAAGGCCCCTGTACAATAAATTAAAATTAAAATAAATTAAAAATTAGAGTTAAAAATTAAAAACATAATAAAAATCCCTGTCAGTCCAGGTCAGCCAGGTGGAAAAGGAGTGTTTTGAGGCCGCGGCGAAAGGACTGGAGATCTGGGGCCATACGAAGCTCAGGGGGGAGTTGGTTCCATAGGGCTGGCGCTCCCACAGAGAAGGCTCTCCCCCTGGGGGTCGCCAACCGACATTGTCTAGCCGACAGTATCCTGAGGAGGCCTTCTCTGTGTGAGCGTACTGGGTGATGGGAATTCGTTCCCGGCAGCAGATGGTCCTGCAAGTATCCCGGGCCTAAGCCATGTAGGGCTTTAAAGGTAAGTACCAGCACCTTAAATCTGTATGTATGTATGATGTATATGTATGTGTGTATACACACAAACACACACACACAGACATATATCACTAGATTATAGACAGGAAAGATGAAAACATCACTATCTTTTAATGGCAATAACTGCTATTTGGTTTTTGAAAACAAAACATCTAAAAATCATAAATACTTTTTAAAAAGTTTTAATAAGCTCTGGCTGCACTTTATATTATAAAACTAAAGTGAGAGAAAAGACACTTAGGGACCAATCACTATAGAAGAGCTCTAATCCAAGCTATTAAGGGATTTAAGATAGAGCAGTAGAGCAAATACCACGATATACACAAATAAGCATTTTAAGCAAAGAATATTTGGAACTGTGGGTAACTCCATTCCTACTGTGTATAGCTTGGCAACCAAGTTAAACCCTTATTAGCATGTTTGACTTTCATTTGAGAAATGCAGTTTCACAAACACAAAGACCCCAGACAACTTCAAAAAGAAAATCCAATACTTTCCACTGAATTTAGCACAATGGTAACCAGTGTGGTTGTTTAATACAAATCATGGGGATAAGTTTACATCTCTTGCATATGCCTCTTTATTCCATATAATCAGGACAATTCAGTTAAGTGCATGCTCTCTGTATTGAAAATGAAAAGTATGAAACATCTTGCTGGATTTTATTTCAGATGTATATATTATGAAGGACTAACCTCTTTTGTAAAGATATTCCTTTCAGCAATATTGGGCTGAAATCCTTCTGCAGGGAAATAGTGAATAACACACATGGACAAAGTTGATAATCCTTCATCACTGCATTTATTCACATCAGCTCCACAATCTAGAAGAAGGTTGATGATGTCTTCTTGATAATTCAACTGCACAAATAATTTCAGTTATTTTCACAAAGTTTTTTTTTAAATTCCAGTCTGTGCACATTTTGAGATTATGAATTTGATTTCTCCAATGAATATGTATAATGAGTCTATCACTCCCTATCTGGTGCTCCAGATATATTTGGATTACAGTTCCAAAAACACATAAATTACATGTTGGCTGAGAATGTAGTAATCTAACCAGTTCTCTAAGGCAGGGCTTTTCAACCAGTGGTATGGGTACCACCTGTGGTACATTGGTACCTGGCAGGTGGTACGCAACCATCCTAGAAAAATGGTAGTGGGGGAGGGGAATGAGCTGAAGCGGTGGCAGCACTGCAGAAGCCTGAGCCAGAGATGGCTAGAGCTGCAGGGCTTTCAGGACTCAGCGGAAGCGCCAGGATCAGCGCCAGGCTTCATCTGGAGCTCAGCGCTGATCCTAGCACTTCTGCTGAGCCCAGAAGAAGCACCGATCAGCTGGAATGTTGCAGCATCCCCAGGGTCTTGTGATTTACATTCAGATGCTTGGCAACTGTTTCATATTTATGACAGTCACAGTGTCCCAGGGTCATGTGAAGTGACCAAAACCTGCTGCAACCACCCAGCAGACGGGGGGGGGGAACAAAAACCAAACACCCCACCCCTGCTGCCAATCCACAACATAAATGCTCTCAACAATGAAAACCTCGTACAGGAGGAAGAGCGCCGCCGGGTGGGCAGGCAGGTGTTTTGCTCAGCTGTGGCTTGGGGGCACTTTTTTCAGTGCCATTGTAACTTCAAAGAGTCACTGTTGTAAGTCGTAAGTTGTAAGTCGAGGACTACCTGTTCTTCACTTTTTTCCTTTTTTTTTTTTTTTTGGTCATCAAGTTTTTGACACCTTGCTAGGTGACTGGTGGTACTCGGATGTTGCCATATCCTAAAAATGGTACAATGGGTGAAAAGGTTGAAAAGCCCTGCTCTAAGGTATCAAACTGGTCTACAATGACTGTCCAGTAACACTCTATTCTTTCATACTTTCAATTGCTGTTGACAAATAGCATAAATTCTTTCAAATCACTCAAGCAACCCAGAACTGTAATAACCGCTGATTTTTTACTAATACTCCTAACATGCTGAAAGTAATTAAGCTGGAGGTAATAACTACGGTGGATCTTTAAGGTTATTGATTATTTAAATTCAGTTTAGACTAGGTCCTAGCCTGATTATATGTACATTACCAACACAGCATCTTCAGTTAATTCAGTCTTCCAGACATTTTAAAATCATGAGGACACCCTGCTTTCACATTTTCAGCTGATGATTACAAAAATGGCCTATCTCTGCAGTGACTCCTGCCCTATTGGGTAACACAAGGCCCCAGTGCTGATCCATTTGAAGTATCTTTCAAAGACTTTTGTTTTAATGTTAGTCCTTAATCCTTAATGCCTGCTAATAGATTTTTTTAATGTTGATAACCTGCTTTAATCCTATATCTATAGCACTTAAATTATTTTAAGATTAGGAACCAATGTGCAAATACTTTAGATAGATGGATGGATGGATGGATGGATAGATATAGATAGATAGATAGATAGATAGATAGATAGATAGATAGATAGATAGATAGATAGATAGATAGATAGATAGATAGATTTAAATGGTACAATACTGTCAAAATACAAAAAGAAAAAACTGAATTTAGCTGCACTTTTACCCACCCTTCCAGCTTCACCATGCCAGAAAGCATAATATATAATAAGAACTTACAGCAGCAGCAGCAAGAGCAGTATACCCACTCATATCTGCTATATCTGGATGGGCCAGATTGTCCTTCAGAATCTCATAAACTCTTTTATAGTCTCCTTCTGCTGATTTCTTAATCAGTTCTTCAGCAATAAGCTCTTTGGGACCTTTGGGTGCAAAACCGTGTCGGTTGCCTTTGATAATGGCATTAAGATCTCTGTCTATTTCGTTCTGACAATGCCTGAAAATAAGCAAAGACATAAAAAGCTAGAAATACAATAGAAGTACAGTTTTATTATGGCATCTAAGTTAGATGGACATATAAGACTTGGTGGGGGTTTTTCCCTTACTTCTCCTTATCCATCTTTGGTCTAATGCTTAGTGAAATGGTAATTCTGTTTATGGGATTTACTAGACTGAAGACATGAGAAATTACAGGACTCTGTATCCGCCGTCATTCAATATTCTATCTACGTAAAAAATATATTCCCTCTCCAAAGGAAATTAGTTAAGAGGAGAAAAGGCTTTAATCTTGATCTCTCCTGAGCTTATTTATTTAATGTGAAGAACAATCAATCATGTAAATGATCATTTTCAATCTAAAATGATATAAACAAATGTTAATCATCCAAGCAAAGAAAGTTTTTCACTGTTCCACTTTTTTGGGAAAACAAAGGTAAGAAAACGGCTGCAGGAGCACATAAGAATAAATCCTATGCACATGTGCACATACACATGCACACACACACACATTTACACAGGTTTTCTGATTATTTTCTGCAAATGACCACATTTTACAGAACTAGAAGTAAACAATTGGGTAAACTAGATGCAAAGAAATTGAGGCCCAATAAAAAAGTACTTTTTAAAAACAGGGAACCTCACTGCCATAAGATCTAGTGATTGCCGCCTATTTAAACTTTAAATTTAAATGATTTTAAGAGTATCAACAGACTCATATAAAATATTAGTTATCGTTAATCTTAAGATCCTGAAGCACAGAAAACATCCAGTGAAAGTGGCTATAGTCCTCCCAGCCTTGTTTGTGAATTTCTCAAATCCTCTTAAGTTGTTAGTGTGTGTCACGTAATGCTGGACTAAATTGGATCTTTGCCTTTCTACCAGGCTCTTCGTATTTCTTATGTTTCTTTCTCTCTCAAACCCTCTGCCCAATCTTCTTAAACATTAAACTAATTAGAAGTAATTAAACATTAAAGTAATGAGAAATAAAAGCACTTCTGATAACTGGAATTTAGATGGGGTTAGAAAATTGGTAGAATCAATCAAGATTTCAAACAATATTTTAAATAATATTTTTGAGTACCTGATAAATAATGCCTCCAGTAGACACAAAGAGGAGGAATGGGCAGAATAATAAATTGTGCAGGGTTTGGGGGAAGAATTAAGAGCATAAGTAAAGAAGCAATATTTCATCAGCAGTTGAAAGGACAGAATAAAGTATAGAATAGTATATAGTATAAACTTTTAAAACATACTTAATTCATTGAATTGTATAAACTATTCAGTTGAAAAGAAATATGAAAAAACAACAGAAAATAAAATTTCAACTACATTTTCATGTTATCAATTGTCAGTCCATACCTATACTTATACATGTTTTTCTCCATCTTAACCAGAATAGGGGTTGTGTTGGTAATACGCCACGGTTTTTCAGAAGCGTGATGTTTTCTTTTTTTAAAATACTGAAAATCAAACTCTTTCAAGAAGGATTGAGTAAGAGGAAGATTATCTGCATCAATTGAATATATATACATATTAGCAGGCAACGTATAGTTGTCATCATTTAGCAGAAGACGTTTGAATCTGTAGAAAAATGGATCCTTTTCTTCATTCAGGTCCCACATAGAAGTGCTTTCCTCTGAAATATACTGTTCTTTAGACACAGAATCAAAATAGATTCTGAGTTCTGGGAAATCCGAAATAGTAAAATGCTCATGAATTTCTGTACATAGTTTAATAATATGGTTTCGGTGCCACAGGCCAACATCTTGCCTATCATCTGGGTAAGTTTCAATTCCTGGTCCAAAACGCTCATCAGCCTTATAAAGCCCCTTTAGAGGGAAAAAAAAGTTCAAAAACAAAAGAAAATATGACAGAATAATACAGACAAAATACAGAAAAGAATGCATTTTAATGTATTTGCATGCTTATTTATTCAAGGAATACTAAAAATACTAAAAAGGATTAGCAACACTATGAAAGAAATCAGCAGTCTATAAAACCTATAAATAAATGAATAAACTTTGTGCTATTCCTAAAAACATTCATAGCCTTGAAAAAATGAGTTTCTCAAATATTTGTTGAATTTATTCATTTTATAAACATGATAGTATAGTGTTGTAATTATTATTAGAATTCATATAAAATTTTAAAGGTTTGTGGTTACTTGAAATTGTCTTCCATCTGCAAATTCCATGGTCCCATAGCCTTCTTTACGATTAAGATAAAATGAACCTGTAAATCTGGAGCCATTAGGCCAAAAGTAAACTCCTTTGCCATGACGGTGATCTTTATAAAATTGACCTATATATCTCTGCAATAAAAATAAATAAAAAATAAATGTATTCTACTTTAAATGAATATATTCCAGTACATCTAGAGAACATCTAAATATTAAGATAAGAAATACTACAGCATCCATGGCATAGTTCATCTACCTCACATAATGTAGCATCTGCATGCATTTTTCTGCAATTATAGTATTTCAAAACAGAGAAATATATTTTCATGACTAAATGATCCCATGTATCAGGTACTTTGGAAGAAAGTCTGAGAGTGAAAAATTCCAGCTGGAAGCACAGGTCATTTTAACTTTATAGTTCTTTAATCTCTTTCCAGAGAATTCCCCCAATTTTCCAGCAACAATTCTTAAGCTAAGCAGATGATAATTAAACTGTTCTGAGAATAGAACAGGTTAACTTAATACCACTTTCCATTTTTCACCTTTCATTCCCACATGCCAACTTTTCATCTTTGTTGTGAATGAATGTCTAAACGTGTAACTCTTAATTTCTACTCTAAATTTTAAAATTTCAGGATGGCTTTAACATCTACTCTTTCTAAATGTTTGAACTAGAGTCAAAGGTTTACATTTTTAAAAAAGTGTGGACACATTTATCAAACATATAAAAGAGGTTGAGTTGAATATATAAGGAATTCTTATGCCAGCATTATACTGTCTGGCTTATTCTCCATTCAGATGCTGCATGTCAAAATCCTTGCACCTTACCCACTAGGTAGCACTTAAATTTATATTAAATTATGTCACATTAGGACCTTATGTGCGAAAGAAGCTTGAACACAATTTGAAACTTGAGCACAAAACTATTTTGAGCAGTATGCATTTTTCTATTTTATTCCCAATATTGTCTATACAATACATATTGAACAATTAATACTGTGTTTTAAGAAAATTCAAAGAGAAACCAGGTATGAAGATCAAACATTACAGATATCTGTAAATAAACATAAACTAACACAATGTATATAGTTATGTTTTCTAAACAGAAAGAGAAAAAATATAACTAATCCAATGAAAACCCGAAGTTAAATGCAAGCACTACAAAAATATTTAGTATGTATAAAAAATGAAAGAGCACTGAAATTTCAAAGAAAACCCAGGCTATAAATGTGATTTATGTGATCTAAATTCCGTTGAGGGGTTCAGCTGAACATATATAAGGTGAACAGGTATAAGATGGATACCAAATGGGGCATGCACATTAGGCTTTCTTGTTTCTCTCTATAATGTCCATCCATTCTGCTCCAAGTTTGAAGGAAAGCTGTATGTTAGAACAATTGGTTTGAAGACAAGGAGAGCAATCTGACTTAACCAAACATTTTAAAAATCAATATAATGATTAACACCATTTCTAATTTCATAAATAAATTATGCATTGATTTAAAGATGTTCTTTTGTAAGCCTTGAATCTGCTTTCAATCAGTTTCACTGGATATTCTGAATTTTGGTATAATTTCAACCGTCATAGTCTTTTTACACCATAAACCATCAAACAAACATGAAAAACTTCAGCACACAGGGAACTAATAAATGTAGAACTGGGTAACCAACTCTGAGTTAAAGGGAAAATCTGCTTTATGGAAACCTTTGTTTACTCTTACTAAAATATTAAATTATTATTACTGAAAATCAGGAAACAGGCAGGAAATTTAAACAGACAGAAAAAGAACCCTAATGGCCAAACCATCACTGAGGTTAGTAACTGAAATAGACCAATCAGCAATAGAGTCTGTATTTAAGAGGTGTCCGTATGTATAATATGATGAATAATTATTACTATAAAATTATTTTAGTCATTACTAAAAGCCAACATGGGTTTGTCAAAAACAGATCATGCCAGACAAATCTTATTGCATTCCTTGACCAAGTGACAAAATTAGGGGATCAGAGGAATGCTGTGGATATAATTTACTTGGACTTCAGTAAGGCATTTGATAAAGTAGATCACAAACTACTAGTTGATAAGATAGAAAAATGTGGGTTAGACAGCATCACCACCAGATGGATTCGTAGCTGGCTAACTGGAACCGCATCTACATGGAGGGAAGTGTGTAGTGGGGTGCCCCAGGGCTCTGTTCTGGGCCCAGTGCTCTTCAACATCTTCATCAATGATTTGGATGAGGGGATAGATGGAGAACTCATCAAATTTGCAGACGACACCAAGCTGGCAGGAATAGCCAACACTCCAGAAGACAGGCTTAAGATACAAGAGGATCTGGACAGACTTGAACACTGGGCACTATCTAACAAAATGAAATTTAATGGTGAAAAAGTAAGGTTCTACATTTAGGCAAGAAAAACCAAAAACCAGGTATAGGATGAGGGGATAGATATACAGGGTACGTTGCTCAATAGTTGTAACTGTGAGAGAGATCTCAGAGTCCTAGTAGACAATCACTTAAATATGAGCCAGCAGTGTGCTGCAGCTGCCAAAAAAGCCAACACAGTGCTAGGCTGCATTAACAGAGGGATAGAATCAAGATCACGTGAAGTATTAATACCACTTTACAATGCCTTGGTAAGGCCACACTTGGAATAATGCATCCAGTTTTGGTCACTACAATCTAAAAAAGATGTTGAGACTCTGGAAAGAGTACAGAGAAGAGCAACAAAGATGATTAGAGGTCTGGAGGCTAAAACATATAAGGAACGGCTGCTGGAATTGGGTATGTCTAGTTTAATGAAGAGAAGGACGAGGGGGGATCTGATAGCAGTTTTCCAATATCTCAGGGGCTGCCACAAAGAAGAGGGAGTCAAGCTATTCTCCAAAGCACCTGAAAGCAGGACAAGAAGCAACAGATGGAAGCTAATCAAGGAGAGAAGCAACCTAGAACTAAGGAGAAACTTCCTGACAGTTAGAAAAATTAACCAGTAGAATAACCTGCCTCCAGAAGCTGTGAATGCTCCAACACTGGAAGTTTTTGAGAAGAGACTGGGCAGCCATTTGTCTGAAATGGTATAGGGTTTCCTGCCTGAGCAGTGAGTTGGACTAGATGACCTCCAAGATCCCTTCCAACTTTACTACTATTATAGTTATGATTATTTCAAAACATGTTACAAAGACCATCTAAAGATTTTAGGCCCAATTGTTCTAAAGCTTATAAATAAAGAGGCTCTAAACACTCATAGGAGTGTTGTACATCCTGCCTTCTAAAAAGCTTCTCCTGGGATGCCTCTACAGCAGGGGTGTCAAACTCAATTTCATTGAGGGCCGCATCAGCATTGCGGTTGCCCTCAAGGGGCCGGGTGGGTATGGCCAGGGTGGGCATGGCCTACTGAGTGGGCGTGGCTAGAGTGCATATGGCCTGCTGGGTGGGCGTGGCCAGCTCTACGTCATTCGCATCAAGGGTGCCTATGGGGGCCCGAGCAGGACTAGGACAGATCTGAGGGTCTCTGGCAGAAGGAGGGTCTCTGGGCCAGGGCCAAGGCAGTGGGGGCCGTTCCCTCACTGTTTACAGGATGGCTTCGCGGGCCACATGAAACCACTTCGCGGGCCGCATCCGGCCCCCGGGCCTTGTGTTTGACATGTCTGCTCTACAGGATACATAGGAAAGCAATCAATATATACAGTGCCTGACAGATGCACTGAATCCCAGCCTATCTAGACGCTGACAAATTTAGAGAAATTTGGAAGTTTTCTTAAAGTTCTCAGAGAAAGTTGATAAGAAATAAAGGACACTAGCCATTTACAACTGACTGCCAGTATATATCACAGCTCACAAGGGAACAAAGAAAATATTTTAACTGATATTTTCAAAGAATTTGAAAATAGTAGCATCATCTGCAAGCTTAGGAAATTTATTCCACTTATCTTCATCCATGGAAAATAACTGCAGATTATACATATTGAGAATTACAACATTTAATTAAAGAGAAATCTATGGAGAATAAAACTCAAACAAAGCTATAAACCCTAACCAATCCACGAATTTTATTCTTGGTAAATTTCATTAATATTGCATTTAATGTGTGAATTACTGTTGCAGTAAAAAAAACTTGAATATCTACTTTCAGAATGATATATTAGATTCTGTTCTAATAACCATTATTCAGTATACAGTAAATAAAGTGAAATAATTGACAAAATAAATAAATAACATAAAAATTGTATCTGAAAGGAGCAAATCGGAACTATATACTTTTGAGGTTATTATTAACAAATAATTTTCTATCAAACTCAAGCAAACTCAGTCTAAATATATAATTGTATTTATTTGTATTGTTTTAATTCGCCCTGTAAACCGCCCTGAGTCCTTCGGGAATAGGGCGGTATGTAAAATCAATTAAATAAATAAATAAATAAATAATGGCATTCAGGCATTTATGTATCATTGTCTTCTCAATCTGATTCCCAGAAGAAAATAGTCTTATAAATAATCCCTTAAAAAGCTACTAAGAGACTAGTAGCAGTGGTTAAGGCACCAGGCTAGAAAGCAGAAGATTGTTTATTATCTTAAATAAAATAAACCATAAACATTAAGGTGAGAATCAAATCACAGTACAGTTGCAGAACATTTCAAGCAAAAGATTCCAGGCATTTCGAGCCAGAAAAAAAATCTGATAGTAGATGGTTTAAAAACCTCTCTCTAAAAAAATTATAACTGTCTGCTAGAGTAATGGCCTAGGTAGTCCAATAGTCTGAACTGATAAAAAGGCAGTTTCCTTATTGTAATAATAAAATTTCATAATATTAAAGTCTTGCAATAGATTGTGAAAATTATCAAGTTTAGAGTTTGATGAATCCTATAGAGTGGACAATTTTTTTACCCTTAAAACATACAGCGCAACTCAAGGATCTTATGCCAGTTTGGCTTGGGCATAACCAAGATGCATAAACTTATTTACAGGCATTTATGCAATGAGAAGTGTTTTTTATACAGACATGCATAGACATGGTTTTCAAAGGTTTACCCTGGTGGAACAAAGAAGGGTAGACTCCTGTTCAGCTGTAAAGAACTATGCAAGGACTGTTTGACAAGCCAATAGGAACACATAAATAATATAAGTTGGTGGCTTCTTCAAATTACTTTTTTTGCTCACAACCTCTTTAACATGTAGTCTAACCTTCTTTCTGTTTCATTCAAATCTATGCATCAAATTTAAAAAATTGAATTAAAACTAAGCAGAATGAAGAGGGAAGGTGCAAAGTGTGCACAAAGAGGAGATGGGGTGTTCTCTACTCCATTAGCCAACTCCAACATGCGACACGTTCCATTAAGGCCCCAGGCTATGACTTCAGGGGGCAAGAAGTTCCAGAGAGTGGAAGCCATGGCAGAAAAGGCTCTTCTGGGCCCCGGCATCCAAAAATTTTTGCCTGAAAGTCTGAAGCAGGCCCCCTTTGCTAGCACAATTGTATACATGTATTTCTCATGTGTATATGGCTGCCCATCTCACATACTGATGCTGATGTACAATTAGCTTCTCAGAAGTCTCACAAAATTCAAAAGATCTACTCCTACAGACAATGCACATAAAGGCAACACTTTCAGCTGTTCAGAGACAGTATAGTTTTTTAATCAGAAAACAATGTCTCATGAAGCTTAAGAGAAGCCAAATTATGTGAAGAATCATTATCTGCCTAATATTATAAACAAAATCCAAATTTCCAAGAATAAAATAAAAATTCAAAATAATATTGTGGGAGAATTTATTATAATTAGTACATATAAAGCTTTTAGAATTTTCTGAAAATTGTCATCTATTACAAAAGTCAGAACACTTTTTCTGTCTTATGTATTTTGAAGGATATTGTGACAGATAACTCTGAGCATGCACGTTTGGGCATGAACACTAACCTTGACTGTTCCTTAGATGATTTTATTTTGTGAAGTTGCAATAGTAATAATACTTTACATACAATACCAAAATAAGCACATTTTAAATATTAAACCAGTTTACCTCACCATTGTCCCATGCAAATTCTCCATATCCAAGTTTTAAATCAAATGAAAATTCGCCTTTATAGCTAGAACCATCTGGCCATTCTTGCACTCCAGATTTATACTCAATCCTATTATTGTTCAGATCATCTTCAACTAATATATCTTGCTGTTCATTACTCTCTTTCTCATAATCTGCTCTCTCTTCTCCTTCACCATAGTCATAATCAACAGCAGATATTTGCTCAGTCTCAATTTCACTTTCTTCTTCTCTTGAGAATAAATTATTTGCTGAGAACCCATCTCCTGGTTTATTTTTCTTCTTTCTGAAATCATAATCAGGGACAGTTATTATTCTTTATCAACTAAATTCATCCAATACCACAACTCTTTCACACATAATGTGAGTAAGTAAATGTATGTAGCTTAGATTCCTATTCTTACCTATCAGGAAATATGCTTAATTTAAATAAGCAAAGTTTATTTTTGAGGAGACATGCCAAAGATATTGGAACTGTACCACTTCTGCTGCTAAACATAATCAAATACTAATTAGCAAAAAGAAGCAATTTTGTTGCTGCTTTATTTTGCACAATTAGGGAAATGGCAAAAGACAGTAGCATCTTAAGATCACCAAATAATGTTGGACTTTAAGCAGATATTTATTCTAAATATCAATTTACTGTTATCAAAAAAAAATAACTTTCAAGATAAGTCAAAATAAGACATGAAGTGAAAGAACAAAAAATAGTGGCCTGAAAGCTTTGTACACATTAAATAAAACAGCACATCTGCAATGGGTTGAGGCCCACACATTTAAAACAACTTATGACAAGGAAATAAGTTGAGAAATACTTGCTAAATTTTTCAAGGAATATGCAACCTAGTGATTCTTTAAACCAGACAAACGACTGACATCCTTCCTGTCCAAGGATGTCCTCCTATTTTGTACAATCACCCTTCTCATTCACGTAGTTCAGTCCCTGCTACAGTGCCAGAAATTATTTCGTATTTTCTCTTCTTATCCTATCAGAGAGGGCATCAAGAAGAAAAATAAAGAAGAACTGTAACGCCTTTTGATTAACGAGACTTAAAAGCCTGTGTCTGGATGTGATTATTTTTACTCATATCCAGAGGCTTTCAATACCCTTACACCTCCTCTTATACCTTGTCCCATCATTCTGTAGTAAAAGCAGATTATAAACACAATATTAATATAATATCTTAAGTGTACTTCTTTGCACTTTATAGTCGCATTCACAACGAACAAGTGTTGCTATCCGAAGCAACAGATAACTTATTTTTACAGCACCCGCTAGCCGTACAAAGCGTTCCCCGTGCAAAAAGACGTGCGCGGAAGTGGGGGGGAAACTTTCGTCTACCGCAGGGGTAGGCAACCTCGGCTCTTTTATGACTCATGGACTTCAACTCCCAGAATTCCTGAGCCAGCTTGGCCAGCTTGGCTGGCTCAGGAATTCTGGGAGTTGAAGTCCATGAGTCATAAAAGAACCGAGGTTGCCTACCCCTGGTCTACCGGTACAAAAAACACCGCATTCCTTCCACTTCACACGTGAACGCCACGCAGCTCCGCGGTCCGCCCATTCTGCCTTCGCAGCCTCTGGCCAGGTCCCTTTCCCGATTCACGTGGCTGTGCACACTTGCCGCCGGCTTCCGCCAGAGGTCTGTAGAGACTAGGATTTTCGTTCTCCCGGACCGGCGAGATCCGACAATTTAGAGACCCGTCGAGAGCGGCACCACCCACCCAAGAGCCGGAGCGGCAGCCTGCGTAGCCTCCATTCGATCTCAAAGTCCGGGAAGAGTCGTCTGGACCCGCAGACGCCGCCTCATAAGGGTCGGAGAGGAGAGCGGAGACGTAACAGTCAGTGAAGACGTGCTCAAAGCGTTGCTCCTATCGCCCTTCAGTAGCAAGGGAAAGACGGGCAGGTCTCTCTCGGCAGCTCTGGATACCCCTCTCCTGCCTGGGCTGCGCTGCATCCCGGTTTCCATAGAAACCAAGGCGGAGTTTTATGGAGCGCGAAGTGGCTCCACCTCGCAGTGATTTTTTTTTTTTACTGGCGGTTCGGTTGGAATATATGCTCCTCTGTAAACAGGCTATGGTAATGACTTACAATTGGTTTTCTCAGTGATCCCATAAAATTCGGTGGGTACTTTGATCTAGATTATATTCGAGGAATATTTTTTTAATCTTGATGTTCAAAGTAAGGATGAGTTCCTGTTTTGTTGTTGAACTAATTATCACCAGTTATGGTCCTGTGTAGAAGGAATGGTTCTCATACAGGACTTAATGCTGCCTCACCTTGCCTACTGCCTCTGTCCCTACGGAAAGAAATTCAAATACCTTAATTCGTCTAGAAATATAGTAAATTAAAATATTGTGGGAATTCTAAATACAAACTGATAAAGTCTTGGCTCATAACATACAAGATTTAATTGTGATGGAAAACATAATAATGTGGATAATTGATGTGGCAATATCAGGAGTTAGTAGAATAGAAGATAAAGAATTAGGAGAAGACCTCAAAAGTATTTAGATACAAAAATCAAATTTGAGATTATGGCAAAAAGTGGCCATGGTGGTCCCAGTGGCTATCAGCACATTGGCTGTTATTCCAAAAAATCTTAGACAGCACCTGGAAAATCTGTGCTTTGACAGAATTTCCATCTGTCAGTTACAAGGGCCACACTGCTGGGATCCACATAGATAGTACAACATCCTATGTTCTTGGGAAGAACAGGATGCATATGAAGGCTAAAACCAGCTAAGAACTAGAAGCTGTGATTTCACACTTTTATGCACATGATAATAACAAAGAATTGAAGAGACAGCAACAGACAGCAAATGCCACCTTGCAAAGAAGCTAAAGAAATAGTTAATCGTCTAGTTAGATACTGTGAGAATATTGCAGATTGACTACAAACAACAGCATGACAAAGTAGCAACAATGCTGCATTGGAGTATCTACAACAAATACCATTTACCTGCAAGCAAGAACTTGTGGAACCACAAAATAGACAAAGTAATAAAAAATAAAGAAGCTGAAGTGCTCTAAGACTTTAAAATTCAAACAGAACAGCATCTATCACATCCCTAACAATTGTCAATAAGAAAGACAAAAGTCTAGATAGTGGATGTGGCAGTGCCTGGAGGCTGCAGAATAGGAAAGAAAGAACTGGAGAAAATCACAAATGCAAACACTGGCAAATAGAAATAGAAAGACTGGCAAAAGAAAGCAAAGGTAGTATTGATAGTAATAGGTGCTTTGGATGCAATCAGGAAAGTGGAGCACCATTTGAATGCCATTAACATTGATAAAATCACCATCAGTCAATTGAAAAAGGCAGCTTTAGTAGAAATAGTTTACATCCTGCAGTGATAGCTTTAACACCATCAAACAATATCATCTGCCTATCACAGGTCCCTAGGAAGATGGGATAAGTGGATAAAAGTGCCAGTCTAAACATCTGGCTGGTTGTAAAACAAACTGGAGGGGAAAAAATATGACATGAATGACTACATTAAGAAAAGCCAAGAACCCTTGCTGAAGGAAGTCAATCAAGGAAAACAAAGGCTGAATATTGGGGGCAGGGAGAAAGATTAAAAAAAAACAATTTGTTAATTGGAAGAGCAATCCAATGCATGGTTAGTAGTTGAAAGAAGGAAAAGCTGATAAAAAACAAATGAAGTTCGTTAAGGTCAGGAGCATTAAAGAAACTGAAAGTTTTGTATTAATGGCTCAAGAAGATGATTTGCCAACTAATTGCATGAATGCAAGCATTCAACATGTAATAAACGTCAACTTTATAGTGAAACATATGAAACAATTGACCATTTATTAATGACTGAAGCAAAATTTAACAAACTGAAATCATGATCAAGTTTCCAGAATTATTCACTGGAAATTGCCAGAGGTGAATCAGAACAAGGAGCTCTTTCAGATAATTCCTTATGCCCCAGTCATCTCACAATTGGATTATTGCAATACATTGTATTGGGGGCTGCCCTTGAAGAAAGCTGCAGCAGGTCCAGAATGCAAGAGCACAGATAGTGATGGGGTTACCTCATTATGTACACATGATCCCACTATACCATGAACTGAACTGGTTAGCAGTTGGCTTAATAGAATTAGGATATGGGATGGGATGGGATGGAACGGAACAGAATAGAATAGAATCTATATTGTCACTTTAAATGTAAGCTAAATCAGCATACATTAAAATGAAATTTCATTGCATTTAACTCTCAAAAAAATACCATTATGCATATACCCACATGCACACACATATATGAATGACACAGAGAAACATCAGTCTAGTTTGAATGTATACATATACATGGCGAAAAAAAAGAATCCTGTGATTCTTAAGGAACAACGCTGTTGCAGAATCTAGTAGTTTTGCTATAAATACTTTGAAACCTCTTCCCAGAAGGAAGCAAAGGAAACACCCTGTGTAGCATTTATAAGCAGTATCCTTAATAACGGGATGCTGATTCTTCTTTAAGGCTATCTGAGGGACTGCTTGTCTCCAGTTGTTTCTGCCCATCTGATAAAGTCCAGCAGGGTGGGTGTACTCTAGGTCCTGTCAATTAAACAATGTCATGCAGTGGGACCTAGGAAGCATGCCTACTCTTACAACTCCTATCCTCTAGAATGATCTCCCTCCCCAGCAAAGTTTTGTGTTAGGAAACAATTGAAGATCTTCCAGGGCCATCGGAACACAATAAATGAAGATATTTCTTTTGTTTTGTTTGGGAGTCTCTGTGGGTTTATTGTTTATATGTTGCTCCTCTGTTTAGCTGTGTCCTTTATATTATTGTTCTTTTTAAATTACGGTATAAGTTTTCCAGAGTTGCTTTGGAATTGAATGGCCTTGGAATTTGATAAATACATTTTGATAAATCATTGCTTTCTATTCTGCTTTGGTCATACCCATGACTAAAATATTACATACATTTCTGGCTTCAGATTTTTAGAAAAGTTGTTCATATACTGAAGAATGTTCGGAAGAAATCAGGTGAATAAAAAGGGGCTATAAAGAGAACATATATATACTGCTCAAAAAAATAAAGGGAACACAAACAACACAATGTACTGTGTTTAATAGTAGGATGTCTTACTTTCTGTTCCCTTTATTTTTTTGAGCAGTATATATGGAAAAGGGATAAATTAGGCTGAAAAACTAAAGACTGGTGGACAGATTGTCTTGAGTATCTAAAGGGCTCTCAAGTAAAAGAATTGATGCAATAGACTTGTTAATGCAATTGGGGGATGTTTTAACAGGAGATCCTGCACTGGGCAGCAAGTTGGACTAGATGATTTCCAAGGTCTTTTCCAACCACTACCTTTTATTAGATCAGTATGCCGATTGAAGACATAAATAAAATGAACCCACCTGTTGAGTGTAGGCTGGAAGTATCAGTGTATCTTGCTTTTCTGTGTATATATGGTTGAGAGAAATAGAAAAGAAAACTTAGATGAACTTCTACAGAACCTATGACTTCAATAATGGATCTGGAATTTTTGATGTTTTGTTTCAAGCGGTTTGTTGCTATGGTCTCAGAGAAGTCTTAATCCTCACAGTATGTTAAGACTGGACTGCCTTAACTACTAGCCTCCATGTATTCTTCTGTAGTCAGTTGGGCTAGGAAATGTATGAAGGTTATGGGGAAAATGAGATTTTAAGTGGAAGATCTTGAGAATCGGCACTTATGCATTTTTAAACAGCATTTGTGGATAATTCTTGATATATTTACACAGTATGTTGGCAGATCCACTACATCTTCACTGCTTCCTTCATATCTAGTCTTAGTAACGTATTAAACCTGGATCTTGTTTACAAAAAAAACCTCACTTGAAACACAAAGGCTAAATCATATATATTATGTATTGTATTGAAATTACCTTGGTGCCATTAGTAAATGATATATTTACAGTGTGATTAGAATAAAACTGAGCCATAAACTGGGGGAAAAATAATTAATGTATGATACCAAAATCAGATAGCAAGTTTTTATATAGAATTGTATTACATTATTATTTTTCTCACATATATGAATTAACATACATAACATGGAGTTAAAAATAACAGTGACTACATGGCAGTGCCATAAACATATATACCTTTAAGTACAATCATACAAAAAGATATGCTATGATTTTGTTACTTCATAAATTCTTCTTATGCAGAAAGAATACACATACATTATATGGCTGTAATTAACATTATGTAGGATCTAGCATTGCTTTGTAAGTACCGTATTTTTCGGACCATAAGACGCACCTGACCATAAGACGCACCCAGTTTTTAGAGCAGGAAAACAAGAAAAAAATATTCTGAACCAAATAGTACCGGTATACTAAAACAGGGCTTTTCAACCTTTCATCCATAGTACCAGTTTTAGGACAAGGCAATGTCCGAGTACCACCAGTCGCCCAGCAAGGTGTCAAAAACTTGAGCCCCCCCACAAAAAAGGGAAAAAAATGATAAAGTACAGGTAGTCCTCGACTTACAATGATTCACTTAGTGACTGTTCAAAGTTACGATGGCACTAAAAAAAGTGACTTATGACCATTTTTCACAATTATGACCGTTGCAGCATCCCCAGGGTCATGTGATTTACATTCAGATGCTTGGCAATCGATTCATATTTATGATGGTCACATTGTTCCAGGGTCATGTGATCGCCTTTTGCAACCTTCTGACAAGCAAAGTTAGTGGGGAAACCAGATTCACTTAACAATCATGTTACTAATTTAATTTCTCTCCTTTCTCTCCCTCTTTCTTTCTCTCTCATCTCTCTCCCTCTTGCTCTCTCTCCCTCTATTTCTCTCCCTTTCTTTCTCCTTCTCTCTCTCTCCCTTCTCTCCCTCCCTATTTCTTTCTCCTTCTCTCTCTTCCTCTCTTTCTCTCCCCCTCTCTCTCTCTATTTCTCTCCCTCCCTCTCCCATTGTTCCTTCCTTCTTTTCTTCCTTCCTTTCTTCCTTCCCTCCTTCTTTGTCCTTCCCTCTCCGCGTTAGAGCAGTACTTGCAAAGGTGGCCCTGTGGCCCGGCTTTCTCTTGCAGAAAGCAGGCTGAAACGGAGTGAGGGAGATTGCAGGAGCGTGAGATCGGCCAATTTGCGTTCCTGACAATCTCCCGCGCTCCGTTTCAGCCTGCTTTCTCTTGTAGCAAGGGAAGCTGAAACCAAGCGAGGGAGATTGCAGGAGCACGAGATCGGCGTTTCTCAGCACGTGCCGATTTGTGCACCTGGCAATCTCCCTTCCTTTCCATTTGCGGAAGTTGGGGCTGGCCATACGGATCACCTTCGGACCATAAGACGCACCCTCATTTCCGCCCCCCAGTTTTTTTGGGGGAAAAGTGCGTCTTATGGTCTGAAAAATACGGTATGCTCTTCACAAAAGACCACATTCTACAATACAGATGGCAGCCATTTTGGCTCCAAGGGCTGCATGGGAAACGGTTTAGCTCCAGATTAACATCCAGGTTTTCACAGATGTATGCATGTGTACATTTATACAAACATGTTCACAAAATGTCCAGTTTTTAATTCATAGCTGTACTACCAATCATCAGTAAGTGGACGGGGCAGTGAAAAAGAACTGCTGAATTTCCTACTAAGGCAATAGATCAGAAGTTCTTATGCTAGATATGTTTTTCATCAGGTTTTCAGCCTTCAGAAACGAAGGATCAGAGGAAATCTGCAACAATAGCATACTGTGCTGTCCACATATACCTGAGCACTGAAAAAGCTATAAATACAATTTCACTTCCTTTTTAAATTGTTTTTTTCCTGTATTAATTCTGAACATTAGGATTTTCTAAAGAGACTCAGAAATATTTTCTTCTAATATAGGAGCATACTATCAGGGAATATACTATCTCCATTCTGTAGTGGTAAATGGAGAACAGAAAGAAAAACTGCGAGAGACCTGGACAAAAATGATATTAATTTTAAGTTACATTAACTAGATTAATAGGATTACTCTGCATGCATTTAATAATTATTGTTGTCACATTCACAATTACTATCTGGTAGCAAATTTTGGAAGAGTTCTGTTCATTCTTTCTAAAGTTTGAAAGACAACAGATTGTAAATCTCTGATAAACAGTATACAGACAGAGAATTAAGACCACTGTATATATTTTACTTACTATATAAAAGACAGTAGTTACAAATTGGATCATCACTCTTAGTACTGAAATTGAATTCAACAAGTGTTACCTTTATATACTGTAGAGTAATATGCTATATGTGCTTTATGTTCTTGAGCATGAAACTCAAACAGTATCAGAAATGATGCTTGATCATAACAAATAAGCTAAATATAAAGCATGTTCATCCAGGCAAGGAAGACAGAATTTTTAACTCTAGTTATGGACCATTTTCTTAATCTTTGACAAGATGCTTGACATAGCAGAGATCCGTTGTGTGTCTTTAACCTGATATGCCTGAAACTGAAAAAAAAAATATATCAAACTATATCAAGTAACATGGTCATCACTGTAGAACTTTTAAGGAACTGTTCAAATCCAACAGGCTGCCAGAGTAAGGAGACTGGCAAAAAGCAGTATTGCCATGTGGTGTTATAAGTCCTGATCTCTTTGCTGCATCAGTTATTCTATAATTAGGATGGGTTCAATTTCCGTTCTTATTTAATAGAATGGTTAATTGGTCAGTAATTATTTCGCACAATGGTTGGCAGTATTGTGGACAAGATTTACACAAAAAAAGCCAGATTCTTTTTTGCTAAATGCATCCATATTTAATGGCTTTGTAGTTGCTCTTCCTAAGACTATCTCATTGTTTCTTGCATATGTACAAAAGAACCTTGCTAGAGTTGCACAATTTACCAGTGTGGCAGTATATTATTATTACACACTGAGATTGGTTTTCTAGATTTTAGATTCTGTTGGGATGATGCTCTCTAATGTTTCTGTTCTCACACCCACATTGGTTTATATTTGTCCTCAGTCTTATTAGGCACTACTGTATTGTCATATCAAACACTGCTGTATATTTTGCCTGATCTGTTTTATTTTCTTTTGTTGCTCTATGGCTGGCTGGCTGTAAATCTTTAATAACTTCTTAGCAGTGATCTTCAATAGCATATAATTTATATCCTCTGCATAATGCTTGATATATAAAATATTACTGATTTCTCAGTGGGAAGTACTGTTTTTCTTTCTTTGAGCAATCTACTTTTCTGCTGTAAGGTTTAGTGTGTTTTTTTTCTTTAGTAAATTTACCAAGTCATAGCTAAAAGGCTAAAACAGTACAGCCCTTGACTTTAAAACAATAAAGTAATAACCCAAGGAAAGAAAAGTAGTATTTTTTATTTTTATTTTTTGGTAATTTGGCATATTTCTCCCAAAGAACAGGAAAAAAAATCTTAGGGCTAGGTAAAGCCCAATGAAAAACAGGTAGCACCCTTAAGAATGATAGGTCCAGAACAAAGATGTTAAACCAAATTAAAATGCAACTGGGAAATGTTTAACAAAATAAAAATACAGTAAAATAGATAACATTGCATTTTAAAAGAAAATAATAATAAATGAAACCACATCACTCCAGGTTTGTGGCTTGCAATGAGCACCACTAAAGTTTGCCATCTCAGTTTAGCCGCTGCAGCAAAAATTGCTTGGTGCTGCCACAGTGCAGATTTGGCAGGACCATCACATGACAGGTATTCTCTCTCAGACTACGCTGTAGCAGCAACAAGTAACTTTGCTGTTGAGGTTAAATTGAGGGGTTAGATTGTGCTTTCCCCCCATGACTGGCAGAAAGCAGGCAGCCTTGCACTGGTAGCTGACCGGCTCAAGATCTCCCTCCAAAACAGGTTGAATTATTTCCTTTCTACCCTTTAAAAAAGGCTGAATTTCCCATCTCCCTCCGAAACAGATTCAAATTCCTTCCTCGCTCCCAAACAGGTTGAATCTGTGAACTACCTAGAGTCATTTAGATAGTGAGATAGGTGGTGCCTAAATTGATAAATAAATAAACATGAATGTCTCTTTAGAAATTATCTCTAACTCTCAGGGCTTCTCACTTGTAAACACAAGTGTATTATTGCTTTTGAGTAAAGTTTTATCACAGGCGATTTAAACTAAGCAGAGGCTCTTATTAGAGGATATAATTGAGGAGAGTGCTTGAAATAATACTCTGAGTAAGCTGTAGAATGCCCCATTAAAAATAAAAATATCCATATGCTTAATAGGATGAAAAGTAAGGACTTAGCTCAGCTATCAGTGAATGCTAACAAACGTACTGTATTGTATTTGAAGATAGAAAAGCTTCTATTTAAACTTCACTTACAGTATATCTAAACATCTTGAAGAGATGTAAGCAGAAAATTCCCTTTTGTGTCTTATGGCCTGATTAGGTGTTTCTAAACAAAAGTAACTTTGCTTGGGAAAATCCTAAGATCTTACAGACAGACCTGGAAAAAGATCAAATTATAAATTTTAAACCTTGTATTTATAACTAATTACCTTGCTAAGCAGCATATCAAAAAAGGCAGTATCCCAGTAGTCTCTGTTTTCAGCTGGGAGATGAAGTAAAGCTTTGAGACCATTATCCTTCTGATGGAATTTCTTGCCTTCTCTTTGGGTGAAATTAAACTGTAGGAAATGCCTAGGATTTATGGCAAAGCTTTCCACTTTGGGGTACAAAGCACTTAGGTCCAGACTATCATTATTGAACAGATTTTGCTCTGGATATAAAAAATGGGGAAGATCTTTGGTCACCAAGCAGCAGAGTAAGATCACCAGCAGACGATATACTGATCCTTCCAGACTCAGCCAGTCTTCAGAGGAAGGGAAAAAATGAGTAGCCCACAGCAATAACATCTAGGAGAAAGTAAGAATAATTACTAAAGGCAGTGCAAAAACACCTTTCAAATATATGTAAAACCAAACATATTATTATTGTTCATTATACATTGAACAAGAGAGGAAAGGTAGCCATTGTCATGTAAAAAAACTCTATAGATGACCAGAAGCACTATTCTGCAGAAAACAAGCTATGATGCCTTGTTTAAAAAGTTGAACTTACAGACAAGCTGGGAATGCTGCTGTTCCTGATGAAATACATGGGAAAATCCCATTTGGGGGCAAATCCACTTAGGGTTACGGTTAGGTCACCGTGAATTCAGAGAACAAAATGGACATTGCCAATGAATTTGTTACACATTGGTACAGTTAGGAGGACACTGACTTTTTGAACCTATCTTATCTACATTTCCTGGTGAAATACTTGGGAAATTCCATGGGAGGGCAAATTGACTTAGGGTTAGGACTCCATTAATTCAGAGAGCAAAATGGATACCACTTATAGTGTGTCGATATGCTGATATTTCAAGCCCACCTTATCTATGTTTCCTGGTAAAATGCATGGGGAAATCCCATTGGAGAGCAAATCTCTTAGAGTTTGGATTAGGTACTCACGAATTCAGAGAACAAAGTGGGCATTGCCATCAGATTCATAGTGCATTGGTACACTTATGAGGAGCTGACTTTTTGAGCCTGCTTAATCTACATTTCCCAATAAAATATATGTATCAAGCAGCAAAGATTTTGTTTCAGCTACTAGACATTGTTTTGGGGAGTGTAGTACAGTTCCCTGGCTAAATGGTGTGGGGAACAGTGCATTGAAGTAAGTTGCTTCTTTGATGTTTCCTAAGAAAATGCAGGTACTGGAAGTTAAAAAAAAAGCCATTCACAAAGTTAAGGCAAACAAGAGAAGCTTAATAAACTATTGTCCAATTAATAACAGAATTCATAAACAAAGCTGAACAAAAATAAACCATAAATCTCACTTCAGCTCATTCTGAAATTGGCCTCATTTCTGGAATAAACATATAGCTATCCTAAAATCAAAAGGTGCAATGATTAAGCTACATTGCTTGTGAGCTGTATGCACACACCCTGATTTTTATAAAACATGTTCTGCTACTCACATCTTTTCTAACCTGCAGTGGTAAGGAATGGATCACATCCAAAATAAACTGCCCTAGCAGCATTTGCTATTCTGCTAAGTCTGTAAAAACTCTAGCCCTGCACTGAGTGAAAGCAAATGTGCAGAACATTTCAGAGTTGCTCCCTCTTACTGATTTGCAATCATGTTTAATTTACAAAATATTCAGCAATTTGTTTAAGCCATATTTAATCATTGTTCAATTACTATATGAAGCATAAGGAGATAAGTGGGACTCACTAGTCCTGATCTCCAGTACTCTATGGCATTCCCTAGTAGCCTCCTCTGCCAATCAGACACTAGAGAAGGTATCTATATATATCTATAAAGAGAAGCTTTCCTATTTTCTGCCTATACTTAAGTACTTTCCCTACCTCCTCCCCTTAAAGATGCTGCCTAAAGGTTTCCCTTGATTCAGAAAGTTGATGCCCAATCTATCAGGAGCCTTCAGGGATGGGGGGAGACTGCTGATGATTCTGTTATCTTTTCTGTGTTTGCCAAGTGTATAATAATGTTTGAACTACTATATTGATAATAGTTATCTATTTGAACCAAAATTAAGTTTTGCACTCCTGAAAAAAAATCCCACCAACCTTCAAATGTTGAAATGTGAGTCCTTTTACCTTCCCTCTCTCTCTCCAATACCAATGGTTGATTTGGTCAAGAAGGCAGAGGCTGTCCAGGCGATAACCCTTTAGGGTTCTTACAGTTTGAACAAGTTTCGAGATGGGATGATTGATGGAGTATCTAACAAGAGAAATATGCAACTAGAAGTTAAACACTTTATTTCAGACTTTGGTCTGCTTCACTGTAGGATTCATTCATCCACAATTCATATTAATATCCATGCTGAGAGTTACATGCATATTAATATTTCAAACTGATTTCTTGAGGACATGGCTACCTAAAACAAGGTAACACTCCAACTTGTAAAGGTAATCAAATGCTAAGAATGTAATTGAATATCCATACAACCAAGCACTTCCTAGTTGTTTTTAGGGACCTAAGGACTGTGGAGACCACTGGCAGTTTTTGTGATTCTCAAGGAAGATGCACTGTTTCTAAGCTGAACATCCATGACAAAGATCAGTTCACAAAAATCAGTTCATTGCACAGTTCCCACATTCTAAACTACACAGATTTCTCTGCAAACAACATTAAATCATTCTTGTACATATTTGGCAATCAGAATATAATATAATCATATGTTTCCTCGTAGGAAGGAAAATGTATATGTACTGTATATGTGTCCAAAATGTTTCTGTTTCATAATGCATTGGTTTATCCTCTCAGTTTTGATGGTAAATATTTGCACTAACAGGTGAATAGGATTCCACATATATACCATGGAACACCTAGGCAGGTCAAGGGTGGGATAGTCAGGTTCAGTCACATACTATATTGACTGTAGCCAGCGCTATCATTTTATATGCTATTTTTGTTGCAAGTATGTAGATATTTCAGTCACTCCCTCATTTGCAGATATGTAACAAGTAAAATCAACCCATAGGTAACATTAGCAAATCTCTAGCCTCCCTCATTTTGTTGTCAACCTCTTGATAGTTGTGTGATCTCAAATGCAAGCAAGACTTCCCCACCTATTGTGTATTACACATCTGTTCTGTCCAGATCAAATAGGTTTTCTTTCTTTGCTTCTGAAGTCTCTCTGAGGGATGCCTTATTTATATACCAAAGAGAGATAATTATTTTGTAAAATAAAACTTAAACATAACTAGGAAAGTGAAATTCAGCTGTAACAAAATTCAACATTTCAATCAAGGTTCATTCTGGCAATGCATTATATAAATATTTAAATTTAAATTACAATTTTCCACCATGGCAGAGGAATAATTGCAGATAAATAATTTTTCGAATTGACCAAGTTGTAAACTCCTTCTAAAGAGTGATTTCTAGCTCTACTTTAGAAGACTTCTAAACTAGATCTTTATTATTAATTGTGCTAAATATGTCCTGTAGTAAATTAGTTGACACCAAGTGTCCTCCTCTCAAGATTACATATTGATTATTATATGTCATAGAAAGGCTGAGAAAAAAACAATCCATACAAATATTAAACATAGCTGGCTGCCTTATGTTGATAATCTTGATGGATCTGCCTTTAAATATTTGCAAAGAGCTATCATTGGTTATAAATAATCCCAATATAAAAACAGTCAACTATTAAATTCATTTCACTATGGTTAGAATATGGACCAGAATGGCAACTCTCTGATAGAATGGTATATTAGATTCCCCCTAAAATCTAAACAATTGCCAATCATATTTTTTAAGTGCTCTGGCTATACAGCCAATTGTTGTATAGACGATACAGTTCCTGTAGAAGAAGCAGTGCAGTTTGCCACTGATGCATCAGTATCTTTTACCAGCTTCACCTGGTATGTCAGTTGGTGGCTTTCTCAGACTGGGATGCTGTTGCAACAGCAACTCAGTTTCCCATCTCTTCAAATTTAGACTACTATAACACACTTTACCAGGTGGTTCCTTTGAGAACAACTTGGAAACTGTCGTTGGATTCATATTAACTATAGTCCAATTGCTGATGACAAGGTATTAGTGTCATATTGCTGACCTATGTTGAGATCACTGCACTGGTTACCAATACACACTGCAACCAAGGTGTTAATATTAATATTTGAACCTATGAATTTGCAGAATTGTATTTTGGCCAAAATGAGCTTGCCCTCTATGTTCATACTGGGAAGTACTGCTTTATGCCCCATTCCTGTGAAGCTCAGTAGATAAGAATCCAAAAGCATGTCTTCCTGGTTGTAGCAGCTTCACACTATAGAATACCTTACCTCCTGAAATAAGAGGCGCCCTGAATTTGCCAGGCATTTTGTAAGATAAGAAAAATCTTATTCCGATGAGCTTTTAGTGAACAATGGATTGTGCTGCATTTGAAATTTTGTTATTTATATTTGATGTTTTCTATTTTGTAAATGCCTAATGTCAAGATAATTAGGGCATTACAGATAGTCCTTTCTTAATGAGGGTAAGTAGGACCAGTATTGTTGTCACTAAGCAACACAGTTGTATGACATCACATGAGTTTGATGCTTGGTGATGGAAATTCCAGCATTTTTTGTTGCTGTTGTTAAGCACAACTTCATGTGGTCACTATTTGTGATCTCCTACTCACTCACCCATTGACTTTGCTTATAGGAGGCCAGAAAAAATGGGTCACAAATAGTAATCGTGATCATGGAGAGACTGCAACCATCATAAGTACAATGTCTGGTTATTAGTACCACTCATTCATAGTGTCATCAAAAGTTTAAACATTGCTGAATGAGTGGTCTTTAAGCGAGGACCATCTGTACAGGCATGTGGGAATAAATAAAAATTTTGGTCTGTTTTTAGTACTCAGAAGCCCATGTGTTTACCTAAAACTATTTTTAAGTGCTCTGTCTTTGGAATATATGGAATGCCATGAAGCAAGCAAGACAAACAAAGTGGAGAAGTTGTGAGATTTCTGCTTCCATTTTGAGACTGATCAAATTACCAGTAGAATTTGGAGCTCAGATGGCAGTAAGAATGAGTTCCACAGAACCATTATAACCTGATGAGAATTCTGCACCTCTGCACAAGTGTTTACAATCTCTACATGCTTTTGTGAAAAACACAGCAATTACTGACAGCACCAGATTATATCCATTCCGGATGCCAACCTCTTTGATTTCTACCTATAGAGATTTTATGAGTAGATAATAATACATATCATGCCTAAACAAGTTGCTTAAGAAAACTGCAGCAATACTTTGTTTGACAGCTTTAAACTATAAACGTCAAACAAAGTTTTGGGTAGCCCAACAACTCTTTGACATAGTATTGTTTGTTCCTTATATCAACTATGAAAAGTGCATAGGTGAGAAAGTTTGGTGGCCAGCAACCATACTTAATATTCTTGGAGGGTATGAAAACTGCAGAGGTAGAAGGAACACCTCAGAGATATAAATGGAACAGAATGTTAACTTTTCCTCTGGATTTTGAATGTTTTAAATAATTTATTTTAAACTTATGGGTGTTATAGGATGTTTATTGTGTTTCCCATCTCAAAATTATAGATTTCCATTATTGCCAATGTTATTATAAGAGAGCTCCGAGGGGTTAGAAAGCACAAGTCTGGAGAACCTCGAAGCCTCATTGCTCTAGGATAGTATCATAGAATTTTGGACAAAATGTTCTACTCCAAACTCTATTCTAAAATAATTGAGTCTACATCTAAGCAACCCCGACATACTGTATGTAACTAATGTTTTATCTTTTCATTAGGGGATACCTACAGTTCCTTATAATATGAACCCAGAAGGAACACACGCTTCCCTTGCATTTTACAAAGCTAAATTTCCTATGTAAATTTTTGATACGTAAGTCCATGCTGCTGGGAATTCTGATCTGCCAAGGAAGGCTACCTAGCCTGTTTATTTTTATCAGAAAACTTCAGATTCACAAGAAGAAGGCAGATTACCTCCACTGCATTCATACTTGCATTTAAAAAGAAGCACATCTTCAGCCTTCACGAGCTTGGGTGTAAAAATATGATAATAAGTTAGTAGGTATGAAATGGGATCCAGAGGCCATGTATATGATCTATCATTTTCCTTTTGTTACACTACACCATAGAAATCTTAGAAGTGCATCTGGAAAGAGGCCTTTATGTTAAAAAATGGGCCTTTTCCCATAAACTAGCTTTCACAACAGCATCAGTTTTACCTCCAGTGATGGTAACTGGTAGGGATGAAAACAGCTTCTTGAGTGACTTTGCTCAGACTGCCTTTTGGGAAACCCCTTTCTTGCCAGTTGTTCAGAGTATCCTGCTTTCTCCTGATTACTGGAATAATATTGAAGCAGATAGTTTTCCAATCACTGGACACCAACAAAGGCAGCTGCATCCCGTCCTCATTTAGCCTCTCAGCGCTAAGTTCACCTGATTTAAGGGGGGGAAAAACAGTGAAAGTCAAAGGGCTATGGCAAACTAGTCCTCAACTTCAGCATCTTGAAGGAATCTTAACCCCCAGGTCTTAGCATCTTTGGCAAATAATGCTTGTGTCCAAAACCACAAACAGGAAGCAATGCCTTAAATCACAAAGAGGGCAATATTGGAGGATTCCACTTAATGAAGAGTTCAATACAACTTAGGTACAATAAATCAAAATCAATATGAATTAGTTTTTATGTTTGCAGAGTGACTTAATAGTAAACCCTTGCCAGTAAAAGTATTATCCATATTATCTAGCTAGATGAAGTATATGTCATAAATTGTTAGGACTACCTATTCTTTAAAAAAATGTTTTTTCTACTGATTTGTTTGAATCAGAAACTGCATCCTAAAACTGACTGTGTATTTTAGCAATTTCGAATACTAGCCTGCCTTCCCTCAATTTTTCTATAAACCTTGGTAAAATAATTTGCCCCACCAGCTCCTGGGAAAATTGAAATGTGGAATTTCCAATTAAAAGATGTAAAGTCAGGTCATCTCCCAGAATATATTCCAAGAGAACGAAAAAAATAGAGCAGAGATTTGGCAGGGGTAGAAGCAAGGATGCGTCTGGGGGCTGGGGCTATATGTCCCCTGAAAATAACTGTCTGGGGCACATATTAGGGGCAATTTGTGGACAAGGGTAGGTAGGTATTAATGGAATATTTATACTTTGTGGAAATAATTGAATATTTACTAAAACAATGTTTAGTTATTTAACAAAAGTCCATCTGTCCCTTGGTTTCTTGGTAAATCAAGTGTATTTGCTATTAATAGCTTTCCCACCCAGTTACATTTTATTAGAGTCTTAAAGAATTTCTAAAGCAGAAATAGGTTTAGTGGTGGCAGCAGAACAAAGAGATAATAAAAGAAAAGCTCTCCACAACAAGGAAAAGATGTGACACTTCCCTCTTCCCTATATGTCACTGTTCATACTTCAAAGTATTCTCACACCTAAACCAAGAAAATTAAAGTGGGGAGAATAAACTTCTGTGGTATAAAAGAGAGACCTTCGCTGATTCTTGTTATTAGTTGTATTTCAAGTATCACATTGTTTAGAAACTTTAATCAATATAGTTACTTGATATTACTGTGACAACAATTACCTTTACAAGTAATAGCAGTTTATTCTGTAATAATGGTTAAATTTTGCAAAAAGAAAGTATCCAGGTAGTTTCCCTCATCTTATCCAATAGCCAAGCCAAAAGTAGCTTACTTTAACAGGACTGAAGTATCTGATGATTGGCTTTCTATGTATCAGAATTCTAGAAATGGACACATGGATTTATAAATTTGGGTCTCTGGAACTATAATTCTTTCATCCCTGCCCCAGTTTTGAAATTTTTTAAAAAAGTATTTCAGTTGTTTTTGCTCCAAGCAAGCATCCTCCCAATACAGGAACACAATTCCCCTCACTACAGATAACTCTGCTACCTGACGGTGATAGGAATTACAGTCCTTTCATAGAGCGTACCAAGTTGTAGAAAATGAGCAGGGGGAAAAAATTAAATAGTGTTTTGAAATCAACATAAGTATCCATAGTAAAGTTAGTAGTGGGTGTCGACAGCCCATATGTGTTGTTGGAGTTCTTATTTGAACAATGAAAAATCAACTGATAATTGTTGGGAAACAACAAAGAGAAAGAGCTTGGAACTTGTTCAGACCAGGACCTGTTATGCATATTCACATAATGCAAACATGTTAGTTCTTTTTTTAGCATTTAATGTCTTCTAATAGCAGCATACCATTAGAAGGGTGGGGCAGATAACAAATTTGTATTGCCTTTTTCTGCCCTATCTCTGAATCCATAATCCTCATAATCTTATAAGTGAACATACTGCCTTTTCTATATAAACCTATGAATAAACATTTTGCCATTTTTTAACAATACATGGTTTTGATTGTACAATTCAAACAACCATATTTAGTAATATTTTAGAAATTATATTTAACATTAATATAAATATTTCTCCTTGCCTTTAAAGGTTTAACTTATCTAAACCATTATAGTGCTAACAATTTCTGGGTTTATATTGCAAGGATACCACTGTATCCAGTGGATAGTTGTATTTATAATGTTTTTTCACATCTTATGGTGTAGTAAAACTTGAGGAAAAAATTGTGGCTGGATTACTTTATTTACTTTACTTTACCTATAATATTTATACGCTACTCAATTTGCTGATAACTCTGAACAACGTGTACCTTCCCAACATTCATAAATTATTATGAGAACATTCAGCCCAGCAACTCACCACACCAAAGGAGCCTAGGTCTCAGTCTTTCCCCACCATTACCAACTGGAACCTCCCTTTTAAGAAAGAAGGGAACCACCACTAAATGGTGATCATCACTCCCAAACCTCAGAGAACATGACAAAAAGGGAAGGCTACCAAGCAAATTCAGTTGGACACATTTCTCCTATCCTGCTATCATCAGACTTCCATAATATGGAATGATTTTTAATATAAATAATAAATTAAATACAAATTGAGTGAGGTTTGCAACATTCAATGCTCTATTCAGACCAAGCAACAATGCCTTGTTTTATTTCCTTTCCCTTTAGTTTATCACTTTCTCATTGTGTTCAGCATTGTGCTCAATTTCTCTGGACCATTATGTTTTGGTTCTGGTTCTGCTTAATATTGGAAAGGCTTATGTATTTATGTATTGCCTTTGATAAAATCATGGAGGATATGTGGAGTGTCATGTGTTTGGAGAAGCAAATGTCACCGTTTTCAAAATGAGCAATCTAGCAAAGATAAGTATGGAAGATTCTAGAGACAATCATAATGAGATTTATCAATAAGCTTTAACAATATTAAGCTGTATATTAATTTACACATATACATATATGGCAGAGCTAATTAGCAATCCTTAAAAATAATGTCATTACTAGAAAAAAGCATTGCTTTGTAAAGAACACGTCTTGCTATATTAACATTGGAGCACCTAATTTTTTTTAATAGAGAATGTCTCTTAATGATGTAAATATTATAGACACAATAGATCTTACTGAAAGCCTGATTGGTATAGTAATTAAGGTGCTTACTGAGATACCAAGAGACTGTGGCCTTCCTTGGACACAAAAACTGGCTGGGTTATTCTCTCTCATCCCAATCTGACTCACAGGGTTGCTGGTTGGGGAAAATAGGAAGAAGGAGTATTTATGTTCACTGCCTTGAGATATATGTTTTTATTGGAAACCATCCAAAGTTACATAGGTAAGATAGCTGATATAGAAATATGAATAAATAATAAATATAAAAAGGCAAGATCATTAGCAGCAGCATCTTGATTTCAAAGTACCACACAACAGTCTAATTAATTAAGTATAAGGTAGCAAAACAACTACATACTGTACTTGGTTTGATAACTGTACTCAAAGATTGCTCATCAGTGTCTTCTTATTAACTCAACAGTGATTATTGATGCCTCAAGGTTCCTTACTGGATCCATGACTTTTCAGTTTTTTTATTAATATCTTGGATGTAGTCATCTCATTCAAATTTATTGTGTTAATGATTTGAATGAAATGACTTTATTTGACTTGAATGAAATCACATTTGTAGACAACACAAAATTGAGTGGTATAGCTAATAGGCTAGAAGACAAAATTCAAAATTACCTCGACGGGAGAGAAATAGCTGAAAGTAACAGAATAAAATTTAATAAGGACAAAACCAAGTTTCCAACCTAGGAGACAAAAACAAATGCATGGAATAAAATGAGAAATTATTTAATATTAACACTTGTGAAAAAGGTCTTAGAATGATAGTTGATTGCAAATGAAGTGAGTGTGTGACATCACTGCCAAAAAGGCCAATGAACATTTCTTCACAGAAATATAGTTTCTCAATTAGAGAAATAACAGCTCCACTTCTTTGTTTGTTTGTTTGTTTGTTTTGATCAGATACTTCATTGAGTATGGTATTGTATCCAGTTATGCACAATATACTTTAGAAACTTGAAATAGGTTCAGAGAAAAGCTGTTTGGATGTGCTAGAAACTAAGTCTTCTAAAGAACTTGAAGGAGCCTGGTTTGTTTAGTCTTGGGAAGAGAGCTAAAAAGACCTATGGCCCTCTTTAAATACTTTAAAACAGCCTGGCTGAGGAATTGTGGAAGTTGAAGTCCACAAGTCATAAAAGGGCCATGTTTGAAGAGCCCTGCTTTAAAAGTTATCACACACAAAAGAAAATCAAGACCTGCGCTCCATCAGAGCAGAGTGCAAGACATGAAATGATGGATTTAAAGAACAGGATTCCAAATGAAAGGTGGTAGAGGTATGGAGAATCCCAACAGTAAAACTCTTATCAGTGGTATCAACAAGAGGTGGTAATCTGCTTTCATAAAATATATGTGAATAATGGTTAGATAATAACACATCCTGAAATACAAGTAGTCCTCAAGACTACAACTGAGCCCAAAATTTCTGTTGTTAAATAAGTTTTGTCTTATTTTACAACCTTTCTTGCCGCTGTTATTAAGTGAATTGCTGCAGTTGTTAAATTAGTAACACGGTTGTTAAGTCAGTGTGGCTTCCCCATTGACTATGCTTGTCAGAGGGTCACAAATGGTGACCACATGACCCCGAGGATACTGCAACTGGATTTATATGAGTCAGTTGCCAAGTGTCTGATTTTTAATCACATGACCATGGGGATGCTGCAATGGTCGTAAGTGTGAAAAATGGTCTTAAGTCACTTTTTTCAGTATCACTGTAACTTCTAACCAGCACTAAACAAACTGCTGAAAGTCGAGGACTACCTGTACTTAAAACTGAATCACTGAGTAGAGACATGGACCTGCTGGATGGAAATAGCCTATTTCAGTTCCATGACTCTGTAATCTGATCTGAAGTGAATAGAGACTACGTGTGTATATATATATATATATCCCAGCCCTGTGCTGGCTCTTTTGTTCTGAATCTCTTTCCTATCTGTCCATGTTCAGCTTAAGCTAAAGAATTGTATTAAGGGAGAACACAGCTATGAAGCTGCCCACTAACAATAAGAATCTGGATTAAACAGGAAAAAAAGTCAGCTGGTCATAGTCTGCTGAGATACACTTATGTAATTAAAATTATTATTTCACAATTTTAGAGGCTTTTAAATTGTTTTTAATTTTGTATACCCTAATGATGCACACATAAAATGATATATTCAGATTATAGAAATCTGCATTTTGTTTTGTCTTTTAGTAATGTATTTCCTCTGTTTCAGAAATAAAATCCTGCCCTGGAAGATGTATATAGTATATATCTAAATATTCTTCAAATAGCAAATACCTTTTCTTCTGGGGTTTTATTAAGGATTTTAATTGTTTGGTGTAACTGTTACTTTTTATGTTTGTTTCTTGCTGGGTTATGATTATTACCCTGATTTTATGTTTTTTACTGTAAATTGCTCTGATTCAGTTTAAATCATTTCCTGTAATTCTTCCTGGCTTGATCCAAATACCTGAGAAAACATTGCTGTAGGGTGTAACAGCATAAAGCAGCATCAAGCAGATTGGAAATCAGCAATCACATGAGAAAAATGCATTCCCTTAAAAACAAGCAGAAACTAAGTCCCTCGAGCAAGAAAAAACTTACCCCAAGTGAAGTATAGTATCACATTAACATTAACAGTTTGAAGCTGGATAACAACGCAGTGTGAGTTTGGCTATTATAAGTGCAAATGAGAGCTGTAAAAACATCTGTTAAATTTACTTATAAAATTTTAAAGTAAGCCAACTTGGGCAAAGCAACATACATGCTCATTTCCAGCCTACTGAACTGTCCTTAGATTATGCATCATTAGAAATAAATAGTACAGAGCCATCTGAATTGATTTGATTAAGAACACCTGTACCTTTTCAGGCTTCAGTGGGAGTTTGGAAAAAAGAAAGATACTGCCATTTTAAGAAATCCACCCATTAAAGTCAGGCAGTGGTACCGTACTTTTTTTACGTCACATTCCTTTAATGAATAACAGAAAGGTGCCATGCCAAAGTGAGGTATGAAGTACTTCTGATTAATGTTCAACATGTAGGGCTTTGCCTTCTCCAGAAATGACTCAAAAAGAAGTTATTTGGTACTTGTGCAAACACCACTACTTTGCTATTCTTAAAGTAGCTGGGTCTGTTTCCAAGTTTCTATATAAGCCTGAGAAAATGTGGGTGCTTCCAAAATTAGCAAAGATGACATGTTCATTCTCATGAACTGTAAAACATTTCTTCTAAATCATTATTTTAAAGCATGCATAATCCAGTTCTTTAGTACTTAAAGAGAAAGCCAGTTTTCATTTTTGGAAGATAGATATCATACAAATAGGGCTGCCAGATCTGGGTTGCAAAAATCTGGAAGAGCACTAGATGTCAGCAAAAAACTAACGTACTTTATTCCTTTACTGCCATCTTTTGATCTAGGTTCTTACCATTCAGATCTAGCAATCTGTCAGCTCTTTGAGGTTGGTCAGTAATAATAGTAATAATTTTATTATCTCTTATTATCTTATTAACTTATTATATCTCTGTATGTGTTTGTGTGTATATGTATGTGTATGTTTGTGTAACCATAACCACATTACTTAACTGGTGGTGCCTGTAAAGCTCATGTCCATGCAATGCAACAAATGAACAAGCAACATGGGAAAACATTTAAAGCACAGGTGTCAAACTCGCCATGTCACATGACATGTCGCGACATATCACAACTTTTTTTGCTTTGCTGAAGCTGGGGTGGGTGCGGTCTCTGTATGATGCAACCAGTCTGCAGGCTGGCAGTTTGACATCCCTGATTTAAAGCAACTGAAGAGGTCTACTCAGTTCATTCTACAGTATTTCCAGAGAGCCCTTTTTGAATTATTTGAATAAATCAGATTAATTTTTATCCCCAAAATGACACAATTCACAATTATCCTGGGACCAAGCAAGGATTTACTTCTGATTTTATTATAAGCTGTACCAGCTCCTGTTCAAGCAATTATTCTGAATATTTGGAAAATATTTGTGCTATTTTGTGCTAGATGATCAACCACTATCATTTTTCAAATTACTAATAATCTTGTGTGCCTATTAATTTATGCTCTTTATCTTAGCATTTTTAGAAAACAGTTGGTCCATTAACTCATCTGCATTATACTAAGCAGAATATAATAGAAATTGTTAAATATATGTATTTTCTAAAACAGATATATGTTAAAATATAATTTAAATAAAAACTAATTTAATAAACATTTTTAATTTAAAAATGAAATTTACCTACCCTAATTGTAATATTGTTATAGTAGTATATAGCAATTTCTTCTGCAGTTTTTCAAATGTCCTGAAATGCCATTTGCTCTGGTCACAGTACTTTTCTATTTAAATTACATATTAAATTACATATTTCCATTTAAATTATAGTTATTCTTTCTAACATATCAGTATGCAGTCATCTATTTTCAGATCCATAGAGTTTACCATAGTATTTGGGCTTATTGAACTTCTAATAGCATTTTAAACATTTTAAAATAGCGTATTATCATGATTGCATCCCTCCTTACATAAATAGAGGATTGTCCTCTTCTATTTCTGTTCTGAGCAGATTTTTCAGTGGTTATAGTTTGTTGATAAGCTGCCACATATGTAATGCCAAGGTCAGTGCCCCTTTAGGTCTCAATTTCCAGTATCTGCCATAACATGTTCAGCATTCCTGGACAGAACTGTTGGCATAGTTTGATGTATTGTCTAATATACTTCCTAAAGAAATGTATTACTACATAATAGTTGCACAATTGCAAGATCAACCCAAAATCTGAGTACAAGAATGTGTTTTAATTTAACCAATGTGTTGAATTAAAGATCTACATTTAACTAGATATCCAACAAATATCACATCCTGCCTTATTAGCAGGAAGAAAGAATCACCAAGGATAAAGCCTAAAGGAATATTAAAGAAATACAAGATAAAAAAGAAAAGTAAATCTACAAATTAATTGCATTGCAGACAATAACATTTAATTCCAAAATTCAAGATGTTTCATATTATAGAAGATAGCATTACAACACTGAAAGTCACTGGTATAATTTATTATTGATAGCTGATAGCCTGTTGTTGTTTTTTTCAAATTACCTATGCATTAACTAAAGCTATTTCGAGGGCAAAAAAGGGAAACCAGATAATCTTAAGATTTCAATTTTTAAAGACTGCTTGATGGTGGTTACGTGGTTATTCTCAAACGAGACAGCCATCGTACATCTTTCATGGAACCCCATTGTGACTCAGCTCAAATTATCTCAATCAATCAATAATAATTCAAATTATTATATAAACCATAAGAATGTTTTATAATACTTATTATAAAGAAATAGGTCAGCAATGTTTCTTTTTTGTTTCACATAATCCTGGATTACTGTAATGCATGTTTCTTAAACATTTTTCTTTTAGGACCCCTTCCTACTTTTAAATTAAGGAGGCAGGCCTCCAAAAGGCCTTTGGTTTGTGAAGGTTATATTTGTTGATATTTAATGTATTAAACATTAAAATTCACCCATTCACTGTTACTACCACTTCTCATGATTTTTGATAGAATTTTAATATTGTATTATTTTCAACATATAAATTTAATAAATAAATAAAAATTCAACTTGGGCTAACAAATAATTTTGATTTTGCTGACTCCTGAGAAGATCTTGGGGGAACCCTAGGGATCCTATGACCACACTTTAAGAAACACTGCTACAATGCATGTTACATGGGGTTGCCTTTGAAAATGACCCAACAGTGGCCAGGATATTCGGCTAAGAGCTACTATTGTAGTATAACACCTGTTGCATTTCATACCAATACATTTCTAAGTTGAGTTCAAAGTTCTGGTTTTGACCTGGTGAGCTCTTTAATGCTTGGTCCTAGTTTAACTTGGTGGTATATATCCTCCAAAGTGATGCTGCTTGTCCCATGTAGTTTTCCAGGACAAGGGTGCTTAGGGCTCCATCCCTCAGAAGGATCAGACAGACAATATCCTGAGTAGTCAGTTCTACTCAGTAATGGCCCCATCATAGTGGAATAACTATCCATGGGAGATTTTCCTGACAAGTTGATATTGATTTTTCATAAGGTTGCCAAGGTGATTATGTTTGAACATGTTTTTGGGAAGCGCATTTATTGAATTGTGGGATGTGTATGTGTGTGTGTAGACAATCTGCTATTTACGGCAATAGGGCACTAGATGCTTGCTATGTTACTACAATTTTGAAAACTCTGCTAATTCATGCTGGGATTTTCTTTGCAATAAATTTATGAAGTTCATAAACTACCCAGAATCTAGGTTGCTGGACTGTATAGACATGAACAAAATTAAATAAATCAATAAATACAAAATAATCTTCAAATTTCTTTCAAGTCTAGCCCCCAATGATGGAGAGTCAGCATTTAGTGAGTACTCAAAGCAAGCGTTTAGTAATTGGAAAAATGAATCAACCACATTGTGGAGTCATTGGTTTATGTATAATACAATAAAGTGAATTGTCAGTGATAATTAGTATAGCAGACACAGTTCTATTACTAATGCTTGCACAATTTCTGGATTCTTTAATTAGGAGCACTGTTGAAAGTCTGTAATATGCCATAACAGAAGTAATACTTATTTTTTAAAAGCAGAGAATACCATCAAGTCTTCTTTCTTTGCCTCCTTTTCTACAGCAATAGCAAGCAATTTTTTAAAAAATGCTTAGCTTCAGCCTTATTAAACTGCCCGTTGTCAATTCATTTCTACTACAGTGAAGTTACGAGTTACCCAAATGTCTACGGTTAATATTTATTATTATTATTATTAGTTTTTAGCAGCAATATAGCTAATCACCTTGTCTCATTTATTATATTAGAACAAGAGCCTATGCTGTTGCAGCAGCATTCTACAAATGCTAACCTTTTGTGAGTGCACATTTTAATTGGATAACTGTATACCATAGCAGCTTAGATTGTTCTTCCTGGTTCTCCAGTGTGTTTTATCATACACACTTAAAGGTACAGAATAGTACAACATATACATTTGATTTTTTTTTACATATACCCTCACAAGATAGCATGCTGGTTTGATTAATGATTTACATCTAGCTTCTTGTATTCTTCCAATCCTCTCACTCTTTTCCAATGCTAATCCTGAAAAAAGATTTTTAATATTTTAAATAGCTTGCTGTCTTTCTCTCTTTACCTCTGAAACAGTACCTGGCTTAATAAGATTCTGGTGTTTGCAGTGAACAATGGCAGCAACTATCAGTTCTTTCAGGAGATGAAGGACTTTGCCTGGCACAATATGTCCCCCGGAATCAGCATCATCCACAGCACTGAACACATCTTCTTTAGTCCAGTTTTCTAGGCTGGTTTCTTGCTTGGGTACCCTTAAATAGCATGGTCCTGGCATCTGGCAATTCCTATGAGTAATATTCTCAGAATTACTTTGTTCATCTGTACATGGTTGCATCAGGAGAACCTCGGCATTGACACGTAAGGGAACCTCCATGTTAACTTCATCTTCTGCAGCTGAGAGGGAAAATTCCAAGGCTTCCAAGTTTCTTGAATAATCCACTATAAATCTAGGATCCATTGTCTTGACTCTTTCCAGTACAATAAACAAAATGTTTTCTGCCTTCTGAAAATGCTGCACTCTCTGATATTCACGGGACTGAATCACTTGAAGATAGCTGTGCCAGTTAGAAACCTTTTCTGCCATGATGGAAGGTTGGCAGAGATGAAATTCCTCCTGTAAATCCTCTTGTTGCCCAAGGTAGCTCTGGAAGCAGACAAAAACATTGGTACAGCCCTGAAAAATCTATGATATGCATAAAGGTGGGAGGGAAATGGTGTGGCCAGGAGGACTAGAGCAGGGAGGAGCCACATACGCAGTAAAATTCCACTCATGCATTAAAAATCTCTCCTGTTTCCCTGTTTCATAGTTGATAGGGTGCCAAGTTATTTTAAAACAGTCTAACTGGTATGTTCAGGTGATACAGCTGAGACATCCGGTTGTCTCAATATTATTTTCTGGTATATCAGACTTGTCCTACTTGGCTAGCCTGAAAAACTGGGTTTACTGGAATAAATCCATACAGATTAAAGTGGGGCTAATCCAGCTGTACTGACCAGCATTCAATTCCTACTAAGTCACAAAGCTCACTGCAACAGTTGTCACCATCTCAACAAACTTTGTGGTGAAGGAAAATTGTATACATCAACTTAACTCCTGGCTAACTTATGGGCTAATGAAACATAAACAGGCTAAAATTTGTGTTTATCAAAATAATACTGCCAATGGTAATTCTACTATGATTGTGCAACACTTTGGGTGGTCACTCATGCCTTAGCGGCCTCACATTTGGACTCTACATGCGGCTGTACATGAAGTTTCAGTTGATCCAAAAGGCAGGAAAGCAGGTAGTTATGGACACAACCTGTTACACCCATATGACACAATTACTCAGCAAGCTGCACTGGTACCCAGTAGGCTTCTGAGTACAATTCAAGGTGCCAGTTATCACCTTTAAAGTCATATATGATATGAGGCTGGATTACTTGTGGAATTCCTTCTCCTAAGAACATCTGTCCACCTCACACGCTTCCATCAGGATGGTACATTCTACGTTCTGTCTCTCAAACTTTGCCATCTTATTATACCTTTTTTTATGGCTGTTCCTGTGCTTTGGAATGATCTCTCTCCCCCTGCCCTGACACACAGTAGTCACCCCAAATCTGCTTGCTGTTCTATAAGCCATCAAAACCTAGGTGTTGGTTTTTTCCCCAGGCACTGAAGTCCAGTTGAGTGGAATCCCCTTTTGGTTGGTTAACTATTATGTTCAATTGCCGTTTTAAATTTTTTAAATGCTTGGTAACTGGGGTTTTTTTCTGTTTACTGTTTGTTTTTGTTGAATGCTACCCAGTCTCATTGTTTGTTGGATGCCATATAAAACCATTGAATTAATAAAATGAATCATTAAACAAACCAACTCAGAAGTCTCACTTGAACTACAAACAACCAGGCCTAAATTATCCTATGTTACACATATTAGGCAAAGACCGAATTCATTGGTGAAGGTACTAATGTTAGGAAAGATGAAAGGAGAAAGAAAAAGAGGATGATCAGCAGCAAGGTGGATGGACTCAATTACAGTAACAAAGAGTGTACTGTACTGTTGAAGATCAGAAAGACCAAGATAGGGACAGGCCATTAAGGACAAAATTTATGTGATTGATTATGTGCACATAATCAATAAGTACTTACAACATATATTAATATAAAAGAAATTCAAAGATACAGAAAATTAAATCTAGTAATTTTTTTTTAAAAAGTTATCACAAGAAACAAAAGTATTTTAGTTCTGAGAAAAAAAGTCTAAGACTGCATTATATCACATTGTCTTCAAGAATATTATAAACTGGTGAGTACATTATAAGTACATTATATAATGTACTTAAAATGTTTTATCTTTTTATCTTTTCCTTTACATTTAACTCAGGAAAAAATGAAGAATATAGCCTCATGACATTGTTGATTCTAAAAAAAATTACTCAAGAGCCACACCTTGGTGTATTTACTGTATTTCTTTTAGAAGGAAATGTTGCTATATCAAGAAAAAGGAAATACAGTCTAAAATTGATTCCTTAGTGCAGCCTTTTCCAGTCAGGTAAATTGGACTTCATCTCCCAACAGCTATTGCCTATGCTAATAAGATTTATGGAAATTATGACTCAATAGAAAACACATATGGACCGACTTTTTTAAAAAGTTTAAAATGAATGCCTTGCTGGAGATACACTGATGTAATATTTATGTTGAAAGCCACTTCACAAATACTAATAAATTATTTACAAATTGCCTACATATTTAATTATTATCATAAATATGGAAGTAAAATGCAATATGATTAATTAAACATATTTCCTAGAATATCCTGCATAATTATGATGCATTAAGAAGGAAATGAGATTATTTATATTGCACAAAAATGGCTGTTTAAAAAAAATAAAGATTAAATCACTAGAATAAAGTTTTCAGCAGAAATATACTGCAGAGTAGAATAGTAAAATGTGCTGTTGTTAAATGTTTTGAGGATGTGATTCTTGATTCAGAGTGTCTTCTAGAGAACGTCCAATCATCCTCATTGCGAACAGAATATGTCCCATTTTATTTGCAGCCTGACTTAGGAAAACAGTTCGGTTTGTCGCGTCTCTTGTCACCATAGCAACCCCGGTGCATTCTATTTCTATGGCAACACAAGGGACTCGGCGTTCCCATTGCCTTAGCAACTGGAGCCAGGTCTCTTACACACCTCCTCTATTCTAAAAGGCAGCGAAGAAGGATCAACAGTCATTGACACCGGATTAGTTGGAACATAAATATGCATGCACTTCTCTTGTTCTGCATATAGCGAGAAGACTTGCTAGGCTAGCGTTGGTTTCCCTCTTCGGGCTTGGCCCAGTTTTGAGCGATGAGCAAGGAAAATGAGGAGAAGCCAAGTTTAAGGTTGGAAGCCGCAATCCAGGTTAGTGAAAGAGCAGCTTTTTAATGCCTCCTGTTGAATCCCTGCACCGGAGACAAATTCCTTGTGTGACTTATCACACTTGGCCAAATAAAGTATTCTAATTGAATAATTTAAAAGTAAAACAGGGCTACGATCACTCCTACTTCTCAACATTCCATTCCTAAAGGAACACCTGCTGGGGGAAAATACATTGAATCCTGAAGGCCTAATTCAGGTGTTCAGCTTGGGTAGTGAAATAAGGAGGGTGGAAGCATTAGTGTCCTCTGCTGCAATTTTTTTTTCTGGGCAAAATACAGCTGATGGAATGCTTTTTTTTTCTTTAAGGACACTGTAATAACTTTAACTGAATTTATTATATGGGTTTCAATTTAAGTAGCCCTTGATGTAAATGCCAGTGTAATAATTAAAATATTGACCTAGGAGTCAATAATTCTACTCTCTCATGTCTGAAAATTTGTTGGAGTGTAATGAGTTGCAATATCTTCTACCCCACCAGACTGTTGTGAGAAGAATGTAAGTGAAGGACCATATTATTAAGGTCTAAGGCTTGGAAAAGGGAAATAGATTGTGGTTTCTTAAGTAGTTTCAAATTAAATAGAGAAGCTCTGTGAAAAGGATCATGCTTTTTCTATATGGAACATATATAAGAAAGGTTTGATGTCATGGACAAATAAATTGGAATGCAAGAAGGTTGTATCAAGTATTACAATAGATAGTTTATATAGAAACCATGAAGCCATACTTAGTAAAGATTCTTAACTAAGGTCAGATTCTTAACTTAGGTCAGTATCTTAACCTAGAGAGTGGTTTAGTTGTTTGTAGTTTTGTTTACAAAATTATTGTAGTTTGTCACTCAATTTATGAAAAAGGGAAAAAAATTTTTTTAGGTTAGTAGGCTTTATAAACCCAATCAATTTTGTCTGTTCAATAAAGAATGATTAAGTAAACTAACCATAGGCTAATGTGTTATGTCTACTCTCATGATCCTTCAGATTATTTGTAATCTAAAGAGCACTGATATCTATTGCATAGTTATAAGCTTTGCTACAAGTTGCATGCCCTGACATTTTAAAATATAATTTCAATTACATCAGTAACAATTAGTATTTCTTTTTTCATACATGGTGTAAAGTTGCCTTGGATCTTATGGAGTCATCAACATTTTAAATACGCTAGAGGGCAGTAAGGTTTAAGGATTGAAAATAAAGAACAAAAAAGTGGTGACTGCAAGGAAATTGCTTTCCAAGTAACCAAACAACAGCATTCTTTTATGCAAGTTTACTCAGGAAGCCCATTGTGCTTAATGGGACTCATTCCCAAATATGTATAGAAACTATTGCAGCTCTGGAGTGCAATTTCATAGTACTTTAAACTTTGCAATGATTTTTATTGAACTTAACTAAGACTTCTCAGTGAATATCTGTAGAATTCAGATGCATACTGTTGAAACCTCTCCTTTCCTGGGTACAGTTCCATTGGGATTATAAAACTAGATCACCACAGAAGAAACTAAACATATATCCTCTCCTAGAATAATTTGTAAAACAAATAATAACCCTGGAGGTTCTATTAGCTAATTTTAGCAGTATTCAAAATTTGTTTAGAAAGGCAGTTTTGGGATGCTTCACTCACACATTCCACTTTAAATAAGTGCAAATAAGTTGCAAGTTTCTCTATATCGTTCAGAATAAATATATAGAGACTAAATCTTCTTAACCAGTATTCAGACTCAACCAGTATATTGTATAATCCCAGAAACTGTTAATAAAGCCCTCATTTTCAATAAAAATTACATATGCAAGCTTTAGCTAATTGTGAAGGATTCCAAAGGAGCAATCTACAGTACCTAAATTAGATTGTTCTTAGAAAAAGAGGACAAGAAATCTTTGAAATGTAATTGAGCATTCTGCTGTATAGTGCATATGGTACAACTTTTTGACATAAGAGCCAGTTTATGATTCCTATTCAAGAGGGTACTTTCAAGAGTAAAACATAAAACCTTTTGTGCTGTAACCGGTTTTTCTATCCTATTTGAAATGTAATACATTTGATATTAATAATGTGATCTCAGTTATTATTAACCTATGTTAATTGTAGAAAATAAAATGTCAGCTTTCTATTGTGCTGATCTACAACTACCTAATAGCATCCTACATTAGCATGTTGTATGAACCCAACCCAGAAATAGCTCACATTCTTCAGTGTAGCTAACAGAATAGGTTAATTACATAAGCTATGATTAAGTGAACGATTGGTAAGTAAGCCATGGGAACATCACCTCAAAGTCATACAAGGTTTATATTTGTGTGATATTTATTGGTGGGTAGCACTTTCTTTCACTTTTTGTGAATGGACAGTATTGGTTTATACTCTGTTACTTCAATCTGATTTTTTTCCATAGCTGCCCCATTTGTGCCAGCCTCTCCCATTGCAAAGGAAGCAGCTCTCTCCATGGTCCCTATTCAGAGGGGACGTGGTGGCTCAGTGGGTTAGGACTCTGAGCTTGCCGATCAGATGGTCAGCAGTTTGGCGGGTCGAATCCCAAGTGCCGTGTAGCAGAGTGAGCGCCTGTTACTCGTCCCAGCTTCTGCCAACCTAGCAGTTCGAAAGCACGTAAAAAATGCAAGTAGAAAAATAGGGACCACTACGGTGGGAAGGTAACAGCGTTCCGTGTGCCTTTGGTGGAGATGAGCACTGGCCCCTAGTTGGAAACAACTAACATGTGTGTGTGGGGGAACCTTTACCTTTACCTTTACTTCAATCTGATTTTTTCCATAGCTGCCCCATTTGTGCCAGCCTCTCCCATTGCAAAGGAAGCAGCTCTCTCCATGGTCCCTATTCAGAGGCTGAATGAGCTGTAACTTATTACCAAGCCAGATTTTTTTAATTCATGCTGTAGCAGATAGGCAGCTTGATTGTTACAGTTATACAACTGGCATTTTTGCAACTCTTGCATTTTTTATATTCAAGCACAGCATCTGTTATGTTAAAAGGCAGAAACGCTAAAATGATTTAGACTGAACAGTACAAGTTGCTAAAGGGAGATGATTCCCTTACAAAACTATGTATTCCTCAGGGTTCTTTTTCCTGAAAGTTTTATAACTTTAGCTATCACATGCATTATGTTGTTAGTGCAATGTTTCTCAATCTCAGCAACTTTAAAATGTAGGGCTTCAGTTCCCAGAATTCCCCAGCCAGGTTGTGGGATTTGAAGTCCACACATCTTAAAGTTGCTGAGATTGAGAAACATTGGTTATTGCAGTATTTAATTAGATCATAACATTTGTGTTATTTCTTCACAGTTAACTTTTTTTTACTTATATTTGAGAAAGATTAAGAGATCAAATAAGATGCTTAAACTGTTCGCATCCCACAACAAGAATGAGACTCAGAAAATATACACTGATTTTAAGGTTAGGTATATAATTACAGTAAATAGCTTTCTTTCTTTTTCATGGTGGGACAATAAGCAGATAATACATCTATGACTACATATATATATGCAAACACAATGAATACATTCCTAACACAATGTGCTTCTACGTTTCTCAGGGATAGTATTATGTTAGACATGTCAAACACAAGGCCCGGGGGGTGGATCCGGCCCGCGAAGTGGTTTCATGTGGCCCACAAAGCCATCCTGGAAACAGTGAGGGAACGGCCCCCACTGCCTTGGCCCTGGCCCAGAGACCCTCCTTCTGCCAGAGACCCTCAGATCTGTCCCACTCCTGCCCAGGCCCCCATAGGCACCCTTGATGCAAACGATGTAGAGTTGGCCATGCCCGCCCAGTAGGCCATACCCACTCTAGCCACGCCCACCCAGTAGGCCACGCCCACCCTGGCCATACCCACCCAGCCCCCTGAGGGCAACCGCAATGCTGATGCGGCCCTCAATGAAATTGAGTTTTGACACCCCCGTATTATGTCAATCTATTGAGACAAGTGAAATCTCCAGGTGCACAAGCAAAATACAGCAGAGATCAGACCTGGGTAACAAACTACACCTAGTTTGAGTTCAGATTTTCAATTACAGCAAAACAAACAATATTGACAGAGACTTAGGGGTGTCTAAGCAAGAAATCAATGATCTGTTGGTTTTGCATATATCAAATTCTTCTCTTTAGCGTCTAAACACAAAACACAACCACTTGTTTCCACTGCTCCAATTTTTAATAAATTACCACAGGCATTCAGTAATCATATGAGTAGAATAACAGTTGTGTTTGTATGCTAGTTACCAGAAGCAGATACATTTCTTACCATTGTCAGATGATGTCTGATTGTGCTTGGGATTCAAAGCATTAAACTACATTCAGTGAACCTCTGCCATATTATTTCTTTCACACTGCATACAGAAAGGCTTCCCTAAGCCCTCTCTTCTGATTTTTAGATTCTCATTTTTAAAAATCCTTTTAGACTGTCTATGTCTCAGATATACATTGTGTACCTTTTTAACTTTACATGTTTTAGCTTTTTACTTTATTTTTCTTTCCAATAACTGTACCCCAATCCCTTAGGCTGGCCTATTATAATAAAAACCCAATTTGATTTGTTACCTTTATCATTTTAAGGGAGGTAATAGAAATCCAAGGAACGGAGAGATCATTAGAGACAAAATTTAGAATTATATAAGCCATAAAGCACATTTCCACCAGCCTTTTGACTTTCTTTTAATTTTTAATTTTTGAATTGAGACTTTTAAATACAGAAGTGGTTCAGTAGCACTATTCTGTTTTATTTATTTATGTATTTTTAAACTTCAAAGGCAGCAGAAATTTATTATAGTGCCCAAAATATTCTTGCCCTATAAACACTAGTAGAGCTGCACCAGTGAAGTATTATTGTTTTAGTACCATTACACAGACAGACACCTGGATAGCTTTGGCAACAAGATGAGAAATGTTTCTATTCACTATAATCTGCTTAAATACAAAATCTCATCTTACTTCATAAGAGAGTCATAAATTGCTAGCATCTCCTGGGATAAATTAAACCCTTCTCCTGTACATGTCCAGAAATTTAAAGGTATCACGCACCAGGGAATAATATATTTCAAATAGCAGCAATATTGCTATTTGACCAAAAAATACACTCTCTGAAATTTTACAGATTAAAAATAAAGTCTAGAGCATGATTTTTGGTAGTGGTATATTGATATAATTTCTTGTGGAATTCAAGGGAGAGAAGAATCTTAAATGCCAAGAACATTATTTCATTAGAGTCCAACATGTTATAGAAATGAATTCCTTTTCAACAGCAGTTTAAAAGCAAAAAAACAACACAGAAGAAAACAGTATATAAAATGCTTGCAATATGAATACAATAATATACCAGACAATATATACCCTAACTGATTCAGTTTATGTGTGAAATAGAATAGCCTTGGGTTTTAATATAGGCAAATAAATGTATTTCTTTAAAAAGCGTTCTTATATCTATTTATTTAGCTTAATTACCACAGATAGGAATTTTGCTATAATAAATACCAAGTAAGTGTCAACAAGGAACATGAAAATTCTTCAGTATTTTGCATGTGTTTTGGCATAGATAAAAAGTAAAAAAAAAGAAAAGATTCCTATAAATACCCAAAACAAAGCACAGATATTATTTTAACTTTGTAAAAAAATTATAAATTGGTCAACTGGCATAGTTGTAAAGTTAAATGAGTTGAAAACAACTCTTATGATTTATAGTACAAAAAATTTGGACTGAAGGGTCAAAATGTTTAAAGGAAAAGACATCTTTAAAATCAGAGGTAGATTCTGAATATCTTCATCTGGTCCCTTAGCTATTCTGTGATAAAATCCATTTGCATTTTTTGAGTAAACAGTCTCAGTTTTGCTTCAAAAATGTTTTAGAGTCAAAGTATAAATATGTAATATTTTGTCTAAAAATATTTATCTAAAGGAGCTCCTGTTTGGCACTGCCAAAATGTTCTTTTCTACTGATCATTAAAGGTGTAATAGTTACTGTTAAATAGGTACTATATGGCATACACAACATGAGGAGATGACAATAAGGAAGTTGTTTGCCTTTCCTGCTTTGTTTTTTTTTTAAAATAATAATAATCTGAGTTTTATCTAGTAATCCCTGGAGTTCTTTCATCTGCTTATTTACTAGTCCTGACTCCACAAAAATTTATTCTGAAAAATCTCTAACTATGGCATGAGCACACCCCAGTAGCCTTTTGTATATATGATATAACTTCATGATGCTTCCCTTTCTCTCGTCCTTAGCTCACAACTGTAGCAAACCCCAACCCTAAATCTAAGGTTAGGATGCTTCATCAACATGATAAGAGGCTGGGATCCGAATGGCCAGATCTTGTACAGTGTCTAAACTCATTCCTTTCAATGAGCTTAGACAAGCTGAATGTATACTAAACTGAGAAGGTGAAGCTGAGCTATGATGCTGGGTCTACTACCAGACTTGCAAAGTTCCCCAGCCTCACCTCCTACTAGCTATATATTAAGCATTGCTGACTGGGAAGGGGGAGACAATGCAACTAAATTCCCATGAATCTTGGACATCAGATTGTGCAGCACTCCAGAAACCATAGAAACCTACATATATAGGTGCCTGTATATATTTTCACTCATGGGTATGGAGGAGTGTTTCCAAGTAATCCATCTTCTATGAATGGCTGAATAAAATCCAACATGTTTTTCAGCCTGACTTTGATGTTTGAGTGTATTTCAGACCCTAGAAGATACAGTGCTGCATTCCAGAGCAAGCAGAGATGACAAAGCATTGACTGTGCGAGGAGAAGGAGAAAAGGCTACACCTATAACAATCCCAGCCAGAATTCGACAGATTATTACTGAAAGCTTATCTGATCCATCATCCTCAGGTACTGCCTTAAATTGGACATCCCTTTAGCAGATAATGTGTGTGAATTCAAATGCAGGAAAATGGTGGGGAGGCTGAAACTCATAAATTGATATTAGGAATGGATTGACTTCCTAACCAGATGTGTTCTGGATGTGTTGTTCCAGTAACTCCCAGAATTTCCTTCACAAAGAATGTGAAAAGAGAGCTAGTCATCTATTCTTTCCAGTAACATATTTAGTTTCTTCTGGTTCCCTGGCAGAGTATCAACTAAGCGGCTGTTGACTTGGAAAAGTGACTGGATCCATTTCCGCACTTCAGTCTCAATCACTCCTTAAACAAGCATAAGCCATTTCTATAATAGTCCACTAGTATCCTTATTGCACCAAGAGATGAGTAGCAGTCCCTCCACTCGACCAATGAGGGAGTGTAGAAATTGGCCAACATTACATCTCAGTTCTATTGTGGCAAGGAAAAAAATGTTGATGCTAGTATCCATCACATATTTTATAGTCATTACCAAAACAGTTTTAGTGCCCAACTACTTCTCATTTATTTTTTTTACAGGAAGGCTAAAGGAGTTGTGATAAAAAGTTCTATGAAACTGGAAACAACAAACTCTTTCAGGGCTCTTTCAAGAAGAATGTGTATTCAAAATAAGGAAGCAAGTCTTCATATACCATAGACCTGGAGGCTGGGTTGATTTTTTTTTCCAGGCTTAGTTTTTCTTAGGTCCTCAATTTTGCAAATTTGAGAAACTATGTGAAAATGTCTATGGACATTTAACGTCATTTCATGTGCATTTCTCTATAGGTATGCATCCTTGTGAACATCTTTTCTACTATATTCATTTTCAAATTATTCTATATTCAAATTGTTCTATAAATTGAGGTGGCTTTTCTGTAGTCTGTCTAATCAAGTTCTGATGCAACAGATTTATCATCCATCTCTATTTATGTCAAATTTTTGCTAAATCCAAAATACCAGCTTATTCTTTTTGATGTGGCATACTGGTATTCAAAACTATTTACTGTTGGCACTCCATTTCTAAGAGAATTACCCATGTTCCTGCTTCCTAAAAAGAATAGTATGCAGTGTTTGTGCATATGAATAAAGCTACATCTCCAGCTAAAATAATAATACTGCATTGATTTTAAACCACTAGTTGATTGACTTGTCATAATTTATTTGTTGATTTTTCCAGATTTATCCAAAACAGACCTTCCAGCCAATATGCAAGAAGAAAACCGCTTATTGCAGAAGGAACTTTCTCGTCTCGAAGACCTGTTGGCACACACTCGTGCAGAGAAGGATGAGTTAGCTAGCAAATATCAAGCTATTAGTGAAAGGGTAATTTAATAAACTAATTTTTGAATAAAGATCTATTGATAGAAGTGGGAACCTATATTCAAGTAATCATGGATGTGAGCACATTTCACGCATAACCTACAGAGAGGGAGGGAGAGATACAAATGAAGAAGTATGTACAAAATATATACTGTATGTATGTGTCAGTAGAAATTTTTGCATTTCAACATTTATTTAAAGGAGACAGTCATTTAAGTCTGTCATGCCTGATGGATTGATATAACTTCTAAATGAAACTGAAGTCTCATGGTTTGGGGAGCTCTAGTATCAAATGTGGTTAGTAATTTAAATAGAATTTTAGATTTTAAGAAATAATATTGCTGCAAATTATAATCTGTAATGGTACTGTCTATTTAATAATTAATTTACATTGTTTGAAAGAATTATGGTATACAGTAGGTTTCCCATATTTTTTAGAACATATAAAATGGTGCAGGACAAGAAATTAATTCAAGTTTTGTTATAAATAACCAGATGAATTACAGGAAACATAAGAAAATTAAAGAACATCTTTCTTTAAATTACTAATTTAGAGGGGAAAAATAAACTGCTAATAAACTAGCACAGCAGCATAAAGTTCTGAGGATTAAATACTGTTTATATTTGCATTTGTTCTCTATTTTTCCTGGCAGATTAACTCTGTCTAAGCATTTGCATTAATTGATTCAATGGATGTGGCATATATTTATATAATTCTAAAACTATGTTTTCATTTGAATAGTATCTTTGGCAGAACTTCTCCATTTCCATGAATAAATGTGTTCTTATGAGATAGAGTTTTTAAGAGAAGCTAATTATTTTTAAATTTGTTTTGATCTGTTGAGATGGCACGTGAAAAGTTCTATCTGAATAAGCCAAGCAAATTATTTTCAAGAAAAAAGTATATCTGTCCTTAAGTGTGCATAACATAAATATGGCTTGACTGCAGAAATGAATAATTTATTTATTTTCTTTCAAAAGTGTTTCATGTACTAGTAGCCTCTAAAATAGAAAGAGATAATCTTTATTGTTATTTACCTGTATACACGACAGCACACATTAAAATGAAATTCTAATGCCCCACTCTCGAAAGAAGGAACCACCCATCAAATAATGCCACCATCCCAAAGATAATAATAATATAATAATGGCAGCAGCACCAAAAATGCCAAGTTATACAAAAATGACATTATATTAATCCCCATCTATTTTGAATACATAGCAAAAAAGGAATCTTGAGAGTTAACAAGGTTGACACTACATGGAACAAAGCTATTTCAGAATCTAGTTGCTTCAGATACGACGAAGCCTCCTCCCAGAAGGCAACTATGAAAACCAGTCATGGAGAAGATGTGGAAAGTCCCTGACAATACTACAGACCCTGGTCAAGCAGTATTTATTTTCCATGTCCGGGATAGAAGAAGTGAATTTCCAATAATTTTTTCCACTGTCCTCACCACTCTGCACAGCATTCCTGTCCAAAGCAGTAATACTTCTGAACCAGATTCAACAGGATGTTTTCAATCATCCCTCTATAGAAACTAGTAAGGATAGGGGAAGGAAGATGTGCTCTTTTCATGCGATGCAGAAAATTCAGTTGCTGTGGTGCCCACTTCACCAATGTGCACTCCCAGAAACCACCTCCATAGTCTAATCATTAATACAAAGAGGTATGTCTGTGCCTGAATTTGCTGAAATCAACGATGATATTTTTGTTTTTCCAACATTTACAACCAAGCTGTTTTTTCACCAAACCCTCAGACTCCTCCCTTTAAGTACTATCATTGTCATCCAAAATAAGGCCCATTGTTGTTGTATCATCCACATACCAGAATGGCAAAGCAGCCACCTTTATATCCAACCAGCCATCTAGCATTCTACTGTAATGGTAACCCTTTGAAGGGAACACCCAGGACTCACATTCTGTAGTGTAAATATAGAGAGTCAATAGTGTGCAAAAATATCCCATTGACAGCACCCTAGATATATAAGGGTAGATGAGATGTTAGCTCCATTTTTATGTGCTGCTGCTTCTTACTATGCAACTGCAGCTGGACATGGTATATGGAGTGTTTGAATATGATACTTTCCAAATAAAATTTATTTTAGCAAAATCTTTGAAAGAAGCCTAAAATCCTCCTGGAAACTGATATGTAATTTATTGTCAGAAAAGTGGTAAACTGTGTTTTTTTTCATGCATGAAATTGGATCCTGACACATTGTACTTACATAACTTTTAAGAAACCAGCCCCATATTTTTTGCTATTCTGCACCCAGAACCTTGTTTTGCCAATTGGATCACAGCAAGTATTTATTTCTGTAGCTGCAGCAAGCACAACGAGCAGAGGAGGAAGGAAGCACAGCATTCCTGCAGATGAGACAGCAGTTTAAATCAGATGAAAAAGCACATAAGCGTAAGCTGCAAGCCTTCCAGGATGGGCAACAGCACCAGGCTCAGTTAGTACAGAAGATGCAAAACAAGGTGAGTGGTATTATTTTTGCCAGGACCCTTTTGATGGAGCTTGTAAGGATCCTTTTGATGGAGCTTATAAGAATTGAATTTATTGGGGCTTTCTGCTGTATTTCTTCATTAATTTAGAAGGTTCTCTGTTGAACATTCAGAATACAGACTCCTAGCAGGTCTGGCTTCCTTCTGTTGCAGTGCTTGCTAGCATCGGAGCAACATTCACAACCACATTTGTCCTCCTGCCATTTTCTTCCTTTCTAGCTCAGGTTATTGTTGAGTAGGGCAGGCAAGTCACCTGAGTTACTCATCATGAAACCATGTTCAACTTTGCAAACCATCACAAACCTTAACACAGAAGAGATTAAACTGAATCTAGGATGAGTGATGGATTGGATAAAAGCAAACATGTTGAAAATTAATCTAGAGGAGATTAATTTAATCTAATTTACATAAGGTTTTCCTTCTACAAGATCAGAAGCCATAGAATTGCAATGGGATAGATATTATAATTTGGTATCTAAGGAACAGGTGGTAACAACTTAATATTTTTCTCATGAAATATAATAATAATAAATAATGATATAGTATTCACTATTAGTTATTAATTAATGATAGATAATAATAATTAACTTGTTAGGCTGATGTGCCCTGTTATATTTATATTTATTATATTTATTTCTGGAGAATGTGTTCATTGTTTTGCATTGTTCTGTCTCTTAAACCTGTCCCTTCTCTAAAATTAGAGGATTCTGTTAAAAATCCTGCCAAGTTGTTGGAAATGCCTGATAGAGCTCCTATACTTTCCAGACTTCAGTTTTGAACTGCTCTATCATAGGTTCCACTCCCTGATTACAGAAAAAATACTAAATATTTATTGTTTTATTACTTTTCAGAAGCTTAAAGTCAGTGCTTAAACACAGTTTGCTTAATTTATGTGTGATTACATGCTAAACCTTATTTTGCTATTTTGCCTGTGTTGTTTCTTTATATTTATACATTTTTCATTGATCTGTTCTTTGTGAAATAAAATTAAAAACTGTAGTCATTTAATAAAATAAAATATTTCAATAGAATTGTGATGTTAAAAGATTAGTTCTCATTATGACCTCATTGCTCATGTTGGTGTAGGAGAAGGAAAGGCAGAGCCTGGGGACAGAGTCAAGAGAGGAATTAGTCTGGAGTCATTAAGTTCCTACAAGCAGTCCAAGTCCGTCCCCTCTTGAACTCTGTTAACTCTTATCTAGCACCAACTTAGTGCTGCCCATTCGTTGATTAGATTCTGGTACATAGACATGAACAATAAATGAGCTTAACTGAGACTTAACACATTGTCCTGATTCTTTGCACCTGACAGTTGGTGCCCTTCAGAATCTGAAATACTCTTTAACTAGTATAAACTATGCCAGTGATTCTCAACCTGTAGTTGTCACAGAGGGTCTGCAAAGGCTTGAAGAAATGTTATGATTTAGATCTTTAGTTAAGACTTGGAGGTCCATAGCCATGGTCATGGCCAGAAAAGTTATTTAAAGAGGGTCCGTGGTAAAGAAAAGGTTGAATTATGCTATTTTAGAAATTATGATAATTGAAATGCAATATGTTTTATGGACACCAAATTGGGAAAGGATGATTTAAATAAATGATTTGCCATATGAATCATACAACCTAGATCAGGGGTAGGCAACCTCGGCTCTTTTATGACTCATGGACTTCAACTCCCAGAATTCTATGCTGGCTCAGGAATTCTGGGAGCTGAAGTCCATGAGTCATAAAAGAGCCGAGGTTGCCTACCCCTGACCTAGATAGATGTGGGAATAGTAGCTTTCAATTGTCATATGGATGATTTTTAAGATGTATACAATAGCTACTATGAAGGGAAAACATACATTCTATCTAAAAAGCTCTTTGTAAGTTTTCAGAGCAGAATTGAAGAAACAGGGTACCAGCATTGCCTAGTTGTAGTACCAATCCATTAAATCAAGAGACCAGTTTGGCCTTTATTTGGAAGCAGTTTCCATAGGAAAGTACAGGGTTCACACAACATGCGAGAAGAAAACCCCCAAAAAGCCCACCCCACATTATGACTTAGTAGAGTATTTAGTCAGTCTGTATGCTAGCTAGATGTTTGGATCTTATGAAATTCTTCCTTTCATCTCTGCAAAATTTTCTGGAAGAACTAAGAAATAGCCTTCCCAAGATAATGCTCCTCAGTTGTGTTCAATCAGTTCCTATATGCACAAGACATTTGTCCAAAATCTGTATCCCATAGGATACAGTGTGAGAAAAGTTCTTTGAATAGACTGGTTTCTAGTATTTAGAGAGTCATATTGCTGAAAGTGAAAGTTCCTCCCTATTGCATCTTCTGCTGAATATACACACTCATGGATTTTTCCCCCCTCCTAAATCTTTGCTTTTTAAAATCTGTGATACACAGCCAAAATGTCTTTTTCTTTTTGACATTTTTAAAGGCTTTCCTCCCATAGTATGTTCCCTGTCTTCTCCCACTTTAGTTCTGTCAGATTTCTGTTTTTCTTCTTACTTTTAATTTGACCTGGTTCTTAGCACAGTCTACATTTTATATGTTTGTCTTCCCCATCTTCTCCACTCCCCACAAAAACCTACAATATGTCAAATAAATGACTTAGTAGCAATTCAGGGAAGTGTTCATATAAAGATGAATTTATTGTCTCTTAAACTGCCTGAGAAATTAGGGCTGGGCTAACAGATCTAATTTCAAGTCTTGCTGCTGGCCAAGTATGGTGGAGCCAGAATGAAAAAAAATATACACTGGACTTGATTGCATTTAAATGTAAAACTAATTGGAAATTGCAATTAAAATATTTGCAAATAAAATATTTTCATTCCTTATGTGCTTCACAGTATGCTTTAAAATTATAGTTTTTGGAGAGGTCTGGCTTGACCTTGAATCTCAAGATGCACAATCCTGACTTCAGGGATCAAACTTCTGCTTCTTTTATTTTAATTAAATCATTTACCCTGAACTACTCTTTTCTTTGTTCTTTCTTTTCCTCTTGAATATTCTGATTACCTAAACCTCTTTCTCCATCATGGTATAGGTGTTGCAGTATAAAAAAAGATGTGGAGAACTGGAACAGGAGTTGCTGGAGAAAACCTCTGAGTGTGAGCGTCAGAAACAGATGGTCTGTATTTTATGTGAAGGTTTTCCCCCATTAATGATAAAGCATATGGCAGGGGTCTCCAACCCCTAGTCTGCAGCCCATTGCGAACTGGGCTGCTGAAGCAATGGGCAAGCGTGCAAGTGCACAGAGCTCCATTTGTGCAATTGAGCAGGCGTACAAGTGAAACCATCCCCTCTCCCCCCACCAATGCCGCTGCTGCCGCTGCTGCCTCTCCACAGAGCCAGAAAGGTTGGAAACCACTGGCATATGGCACAGACTCTTAACATTGTGCATAACCCTGTTCTACACTGCCATGCTCAATTCAGTGGAATGAATGTTTGGAAGCTAGGCTAGCCAGCCAAAAATCATATTTGGTACATGTATTTGTTGCATGATTCATATCATTTAAAGATTCCCACAGGTTTCATTTCATGAATATCCAGTCATTTCTTCCAGTAATCTATATTTTTGATAAACAGCTAGCTGAGATCTTTATTGTGAGACAAATGTTTTACTCAGTCAGCTATCAATGATAATTTAGGCTAAACCAGTTAAGCAAGAAAAAAATAAATATTCTATGTATGTAGGTGGTGCCCCACAGAGGTTCTCTGGGTGGCTTTCATATAGTTATAATACAAAGTATATAACTATTGAAACTTTTTAAAAGTTAAGCACAAATTATAGGCTAAACTCATGTTACTTCAAAAGACAAAGTACATGGGAGGTTGCACTGTGTGACCCTGTGTTGTTAGCCATCAGAATACTTATGAAGGTTTCTAAGCTGCTGACATTTGCCAAAAAACATTAATATCTGTAGAAAAAGGCATTGCAGCAGTCAACAGAGATTACACAGAACACCCAGGCATTCAGTTTTCTACATTAATAGGCTTGGATGTTAAAGCAGCAGTTAATTAATAAATAAAAACCTTGTGAAGTCCAAATCTGTATTTGTAGTTCTCTTCAGGCAGTTATCCTAGCAACTCCATATGATATATGGCAGGTGCCTGAAAATAACAGCCAAATTAATCTTAGTACTCTAACTCTATAATATTCATCCTAGAGGCGCTATTTCTGGTGGTGTATAACAGCTTCCCAACCTGGGTGTTCTAGCTATCTTGGATTTCAAGTTCTAGAATTTTTAGCATTTGCCAGGATATATTGTCCATGTATCTGGAAGTCATCCAGGTTGAAGACAGTTTAAAAAATATTCAGTTAAACAAGTTACAGTGTTTCTGAAACACTGCAAAACTTTACAGAACTTGAACAAAGAAGCATATGGAATTAATCAGCAAGGATGTTTTTACCTCTGTTAACGCTTCTTTGGTGTTCTGGAAAAATATATACCCGATTGAGGCTTTTTTCCCCCCTGAATATATTATTATATTGGCAGGACCTACTTTTAGAATGGTCATAGAATTTTTTATATAAAAATACAATTTGAGAGAAAGAAATATCTAAATTGTCTGATGTTTGGAGCAAATGCAGATTAAAGGAAAATCTTAAAACTGCCAAAGAAAGACAAAAACAAGATCAAAACATACTGAAAGAAGAAAACAAAAGAGAAGTAAAAGCAAGTGTTATGAAAGGGAGAAAGTTTGTTCAGAAATCTGCCTCTTCGTGGGACTTCTAACTATGATAAATCTGCCTCTTCGTGGGACTTCTAACTATGATAAATCTGCCTCTTCGTGGGACTTCTAACTATGATACGCATAGGAAAATTGTAACAGTGAGGTGAAATACAGACTTCTGCAAACTGAAGGCTTTTCCTTGACTGCTGAAAATTCAACTCAGAACACATTTCATTTCTAGAGATTGCTAGTTGATGGCATTTTATACAGTAACATATCTTTTCTCTCAAATCATGAAGCTCAAATCGTTAAAGAAAAGTTTCAGGATTTTAAGTAAGCAAATAGTATAGTGTATGACACATGCAATTGCATGCATATCCTAAATCTGCTAATTTTTCTGTACCTGAATTACTATTATAGTTCAGTCTGTGATCTTTTCTTCTTCCCAGCTGCAGACAAGATTAGACTCAACAGAATTACGTTTACGACGCATTGAACATGACCATAATACAGAGTTGGAAAACACTCTCACCCACCTAGAAAAAGAGCAGCAGAGGTAATGTTGGTGTTTTTCTGGGATGAATTGTTTATTTTATTTGGAAGATCCCAATCAGGGAAGGCTAATTAGTTGCTTTAAACTGAAATCTACAACTGTAGGCCACTGAAATTTATGTGACGTTAGCAATATGCTTTCTGTGACATATTATTGCACTTATGAGCTAGGCTTTAACCTCTGATTTAGATTTGAGAGACCCAGGTTCCATTTTTTGTACTTTAAGCTTTCTTACTAAGATCTACTGGTAACGTAATCCTTAGCTTTCTATAGCTCTCCTGAAAGGAACTACACATCATAATTAGAAAGTTTCTTTCTCAGTTAACAACGTTACCTGTTCCTCATCAAAACAATACAGGTCACACCGTAATGAGAAATTCCATTCCAGGAATTTTAGGATCCAAGATATTATGCTGATTTTCTGTGGTTTTTCTACCACCAGCAGCAGAATCAATTGTACAAAAAACATGCCGGTTAACTGACTTTTGAAAAAAGATAGCTGGGGCTATGGAAAAAAAGGGGGGAAATGCAGGTTCAGAAACCTTTGGAGGAACCCTGGTAATGATCAATGCAAAGAGTGGGAGCAGCTTCCTGCCAGCAGCAGAATACCAGGCTTATGGTTCACAGACTTTGATGCCTGAAAGGGAAAAAAGCAGCTTCTAAAATTGAGATCCCATTTAGCCTTAGAATACTCCCTTTCGTATTTTTAAATCAAATACCAACCTAGGAAATCAAACATAGATTTCCACTCTAAGGAGTTACCAGATACAATATGGAAGAATACACAGAACAATATATATAAGCAGGAATGAGACTCAGAGAGCACTGATATTACTGCAAAAGGGAAAGAAGAATTAACAGAAGCTCATGTAAAATAAATGAAGTGGTTGTCACTAATGTCAATCTAGGCAACTAATGAGAATAAAATGGGATTATATGAACATGATAGAGGGATTTGTCTGTCTTAGAAGAACCTGCTAGAGAAACTAAAATTACCCCAGAGTGAGAATCTTGCTACCTGCTATGTAATTGAATTGTTAAGTGTCCAGGAATTTTTAAAAAAAGATTTTCATGAAGTTCAGAAGTTATTTCAATAATGGAAGACAGATAGAATTGTTAAAATACAAATAATACAGTGATCAACTGTAATACTTACTAAATATAAAGCATTGGTGTAGTGGTAACTGTGCAGGCAGACAGGTCTTCTAGGTAGGAATGAAAAAAAGTACTGAAGCTAATATAGGATTGCCTCAATTAGCCTTAAACACAAAATTATTGTGTAAACAAATAGGAAAAGTCTACAGGAGAAAGTTACCAAGGGAGCTGAACAGGAGGAGAGGACAAAGAAATCTATTTATTTATTTCATTTGTTTGCCATCTATTTCTCTTCAAAGCAAAATTAATGACCAGAAAAGTATTGTGTGTAATTTTTTATGCATTTTCAGTATTTATTTATGATATGTATATATCTCCAATGTTTATAAGTCTACAGTAATTGTGAGGGATTGTGTGATCAGCTGTGAAAGATGAACATGTCAACATCTGAATTGTTGCTGGTTGCAAGGATGGTGCCCCATGAGCTGTTCTTGCATAAGCAGCTGAAAAACTGTTCATGACTCACAGCAATTCTGGGGTGTTTGTATTCCTACTTGCAATTTGTGCAAGCTTCTAGTGGGTTTGAAGAAATAGTCGAGGATTAGAGCAGTAAATGGCCACACTACATTTAACTTAGTGGAGGTCATCACATATATTAGTGAATATTATTATGTACAACATTAAAGATGGTGCCTAGAAATGAGTCAAGGAAAATTGCATAATATCTTGCTTTAAGAATTCAATTTTATTTCTCCTGAGAGAAGTAAACATTTATCAGCACAAATAATGAAGGATCTACAGCAGGCCTGAAAAAGAAAACAATTTTCTTCATGGAAGGCAGTCTAGCAAAGAAGCAAGTTCAGGGTTTCAGTCAGAAGCAAGAGACATACATGTTATACTGCATTGACTTTGCTTGTTGGAAGTGAGCTGGGAAGGTTACCAATGGTGATCATGGGACTCTGGGGAATCATAAATTCATGCTAGTTGCCAAGTGCCTAAATTTTGATCATGTGACCATGGGGATATTGCAATTGTCTGAAGTGTGAAAAATGGTCATAAATCACTTTTTTCAGTGTCCTTGTCATTTCAAATGGTCACTAAAGAATGGCTTTAAGTCGAAGTTTCCTGTATTGGAACTGAAAGGTGTAGTTTGTTCAAAACAAACAGAAGCAATAGAAAAAAATGAGGAGTTGCTCTGTAATTATTTATAAATATACACATTTGCTTGGAAATTGAAGAGCAGAAGCTTGTCATTTTAAGGTTAATAGAAAAAAAAGGAAAAAGCAGGTTTGAAATGTTCTCAGAGAAGACTGCTCCATGGGATAAGTAAAGCTATCTAGGGTTGAAATATTATAAAAAGATTAGAGTCAGATCTACAGCAGTAACTCTTAATAACTGCTTAGGACTGTTGCTCCCGTAGTCTTGATGGGGTCAGTTCTTGGGATTTAGACTAACCCACAATTAATTCAGGCAAATCTCACCCACTCCCCATCTAAAATCTGTCAGCAGTACTGGTCCAAAAGGTGAAGTGCCCATAGTGAGAATGATTTCAGAACCTTGAGTATTCTTCATTAGATAGTTTTGCTAAAGAGGCATATAGTCCTTTGGCAGGTTTAACTGCTGGAAGATATGGAAAAAACCTAACAGATTGTTTTCTTTTCAATTTTTTCTAGGAAAAGAGGGGGATTAAGAGCTTGAGGAAATGTTAAATATAATACAGCTAGTCCTCAACTTAAAACAGTACAACAGCACTGAAAAAAGTTATTTATGACCATTTTTCACACGAGCATTGCAGCATCCCCATGGTCATGTGATCAATGACGATTGCAGTGTCCTGGGGTCATGTGTGCATCTTTTGCGATCTTCTGATAAGCAAAGTCAATGGGGAAGCCAGATACACTTAACAACCGTGTTACTAACTTAACAACTGCAGTGATTCACTTTACAACTGTGACAAGAAAAGTTGTAAAATGGGACAAAATTCACTTAACAAATGCCTCACTTAGCAACATAAATGTTGAGGTCAACTGTGGTCATAAGTCAGGGATTTCCTGTAGTACTCTTGTGCCCTTTGTTTCGTTTTCCTGTAGGAGTGCTACCCTTTCCCAGATGAACACGCTACTTCAGGAACAGCTGGAAGAGGTGAAATGCTCAAAACAGAGACTAGCTGGGGAGCTAGAGAGGAATTCTACTGATATGCAGAGACTGAGAAGTGAACTAGAACAGAAGGTATCTCTTTGGTACAAAGGCAGGAAATATTGCTTGACTTTTTTTTTGAATGGCTTACTACACTATGATTAAAGATCTATTAGTTCCATGTTACATTATTATAATGCACCAAGGTAAATTTGTTTATATTTTTGTTTGTGCAGTTACTTATTTGGTGATTTTAATCAATTTAATATTCAAATTGGGTCAATGGTTTATAAGTTCATTCAGTCCCAGGATTCACCCTCCATCCACTTTCCTTATCTTATTGTTGCTGTTGGGAAAAAAACAAGGCAAGAGGCATATGGATTTAATTAAACTCAGCCTTTCTGATACCACTACACCCAATTATGGAATAATATAATATTAACTATTATATTTATCCAGTTCCATTGCTTTGGGAAATGCTGCAACCTGTATACTGTCTTCTCTAATAATCACACCATGCTAATTGAAGCCTTCTGCACTATGTGCTAAGTAAGCTTTGGTGGTGGGAGTGATTTGGAAGGGCTTAAATAGAGGATTACAAGCATGTTTCTTCCCAATCTAATTCCAGTCTGGATTAATAGTTCCTCATCCACTGTTTCAGCTTTAACAATAATTGCATGATTATTTTTTTATATTTTTTAAAAAACAAGTTTTATTAATTTTCTAATTTTACATCCAAATACTTATGAAGCAATGTGCTGATTGGATAGTCAAAAGTCTAATGACAAAATCTTTATACATAGGTCAGGGTACATCAACAAAAATTCCCTCTCCAATTCCCTTAATCACAATATCAGAATCAAATTAATACATTTGTGGTTATGACACAGTCAATTAGAGCAATTATCAATACATTTTCACATATACTTATCCACATCCTGTTTTTAAGTTTTATCTAATTTCAATACAGTGCTCCAAATTAGCCTATAGTATCTAAAAAACTTAATTTTCGGGTAACCCACATTTCTCTTATTTCATTATATAGTAATTATCATATCTGAAATACGTACATTGTTCATTTAACTGCATTCTTGTTATATTTCAAAAACATATACTATTTGTCATCTTTGTAATTCATCAATGATTAACAAAGTATCTTGTGTCATTCCAAGTTCTATAATATAATTCAAAGTTATGTTCTAGTAGCTAATTTTCATTCCCTTAGAAATCTAGGTCCTAGATATAAAATCAGTTTATATCTTTCAACAGTTCCCCTTGACCCATTAAAAGAGATTTTAAGCTTTATTATTACAAATCCCAACATTAAGAAAAAAACCCAATTTTTAAATCTAACTCTAGCTTTCTTTTTGTGCCAAGCAGGCTTCCATATCATTGCCTTTAATTTCTCAAAAGTGTCTCCCTTTCTTCCTACACACGTTGTTTGAATTCAGGGAGACCATCCAGTTGTCAATTTTTCAAAGAGAGTGACCCCTTTATAGTCATTGAATTGTCACTCTAATAGATCAAATCTCCATGTTTGGCGTAGTATAGTTGTCATTAATTCAGTCTGGTCTTCTTCTTCTTTCAATCCCATCTGGCTTAGGTATGAGGTCATGTCCGGTGTTATAGTTATTGTTTGGTTGGTTAGATTCTTAATATACTGTATTTGAAGGCCTTTGGCATCTTCCATCTTAGTATTGCTTTCTTCAGCTTCTGTTGCTTGTTGAATTGTAGGTTTTATAGTTGAAATCAAAGTTTGGGCATCAAGGCTCTCAGTAAATTGTACTTGTTGTTCTTTAGAGTCCCCTATTTTGTTGTTAATTTTCTCCTCTTCTGTTAGTTTTTGGGTTGTCAATTCATCAGTTGAAGTCAGAGTCTCATTTGGTGAGTTCATGCTGTCAGATTTGTCTTTCAATCTGGCTTTCATTTGTTCAGTCATTGCCAGGATTGTTTCAAGTATAAGTTTATAGTCAAGTGGTGGAATATATTCCTCCATTTCTTTGATATTTACAGATAGGACTTTAGTGGAGGCTATTTTGATAAGAGTCAGTGAATGTCCACCTCCACTATTCCAAAATGTTGTTTTCGGTGCCAGGTGTTCCCAATTCTTATCTTTAAAGATAATGTCAAGGACAAACCTGTTACAACCAGATCTCACAATAAACAAAAGGTTTACTTACTATACCAGGTTTCACCACAAGATGTCCTCAATAGCATGTAAAATCTTTTTCCAGACTAATATGAGGCTTTTATCCAATTAATCCATTTTTTTTCCTTTTCCCCTTCTTTCACAGCTTAAACAGTAAATAGAGTAGTAGTTCCTCACAGCAATAAGAACTTTTTAGTGGCCCAAAAATTCCAGAAGTACAAATAGGTTGCTTAATTATTTAGCTTAGTCATTTGATTTCTTTTGAGGGTTTAAAATTTTGGTTCCCCAAGTAAACAGTCACCGATCTTTCAAGAGTGGGGGAGGAGATTTTCAAAAGTGTCCCACAGGAAAGTAATTAGGGAAATAAGAAAGGTAAGGTCTGACCCCAATCCTCCAGATTGCTTCGTTGTACTTGATGGTGATTTTGGCTTTCGGCAGGGAATGGCTTAATGATCGGCCATGTTAATGGCTGATCTCTTCTTCTTCGGGCCTGAGGAGCTGCTCCGATCAAATGGAGGGCTGCCACCCTTCCACGATCACAAGGAGGGCCTCCTCATGGTGGTCACCCCTCCATGGTGACTTTTGACCCTTTTCAGGGGCCTCCAAGGAAGAAAGATGGGACAGCAGGGAAAGCATACTTCCCGAACATCTGCTGGCGCCGCATGCACAAACCGGAAGCCACATTATTATTAATTGTGTGATTATAATCATACCTGATTTTGTCCTCATTATTATTTTGCTGGAGGGGTTGACTTTTCCCTTTTCATGTGTTTTTCTCTTTTTTCAGTGAAATTTTGAAAAGGCTATAGTTTCAATTTAGCACGTAATGCAGATACATTTTACGTTTAGTTCTGTTTACTGTTGTTTAGAAAAATGAAGAATAGCTTTAGTCCAACAGATAACTGACTTATCTCTCAGAATGGTCAAATGAACTCACAAATTTTTGGAGACATTGTAAAATATGTGAATTTGGTGAATTCAACAAGTTCATGAATTTCAATATGTTATTCCAAATCAGTAATCAGAGCCTTGGTGGAGCAGTGGGCTAGTGGGCTAATGCCTCCTTAAGTAACATCAGCTGCCTCCAATTAGTGCAGGTTCGCATCCCACCAGGCTCAAGGTTGACTCAGCCTTCCATCCTTCCGAGGTAGGTAAAATGAGGACCCAGATTGTTGGGGGCAATTAAGCTGACTTTGTAATAATGCCGCTTGGGGTGTGTGTGAAAGCCCTAATAAGCAGGCATATACATAGAATGAAGGCTACTGCTAAGCTTGTAAGCCGCCCTGAGTCTTTGGAGAAGGGTGGGATATAAATGGAATTAAAATAAAAATAATAATAATTATGCTATGGATTTGTTTTTATATGTATGCAATTTTGTTCAACTGTTTAGTGCAATGTTCCACCCATAGTTTTTACAGATTTATGCAACAAAAGCATGTATTTCTGGGGGGGGAAACAAAGTAAAGAAGAAGAATGCATGTAAAGGCAGAAGATAACTAGTTCCTTTGATTTAAAAGAAACTATTATTTATGCTTACCAAATTAGACAAAAGGCAGAGAAAAGATGTGGACAATTGTTATTTCAGTGAAAGATACTTTCCTACTTTTTGCATTATGTTGCCTACATGTATTTTGTCTACTATAAAGAAACTCTGTAGTAAAATACTTAGCCTTTATTACCACTTTTTTGTTGGAACAACATGTCTATTTTGTTTACATATGAGTTATATTATTAGAATTATATTTTTTGGCTCTCTGATTATTTGGCATTGGTTCATAAATCTTAGACATATCAGATCCCAACCTGAATTTTTCTATGTGTTCATTTTTGGAGGATAAGATTCCTCCTTTTTCTGGCACTAACTAGATTGATAAGATTTGAGTTTTTTGCTATAGTCTACCCAAATCTGAGTTCTACCTTATGGACAATAATCTTGGTCATTTTGATTCCGTGTTAATTTCTGACATTATTTGAAATAATTTAAGCTAGGTATATTGCTTAATATAACTATATTATGCAAATGTATTCATTTAATCTCAACTTCCTAAGTAATTATAGTAGACTCTCATTTAAAGACTGCTATTTCTTAACTGTTTTGGGGAACTACATCTACTAAGGAAATAGGAGTGTTCTTAAAATCCCTTCTAAGAGATAAAACCTAAATCCAATAATAGAAAACTTTTCAAAAGCTAAGCAGTAAAGTTTGTTAACTAGTATTATTATCTTCAAAAGAATGAGCCTCATATAAAATTCAGATATGTTGATTTATATAACATAATATTAGCTCAAATTAATATTAGCCCCAGTTGCAATGTATGGCTGTGAAAGTTGGACCATAAGAAAGGCTGAGCGCCAAAGAATTGAGGCCTTTGAACTATGGTTCTGGAGAAGACTCCTGCGAGTCCCTTGGACTGCAAGGCAATCAAACCGGTCAGTCCTAGAGGAGATCAACCCTGACTGCTCTTTAGAAGGCCAGATCTTGAAGCTGAAACTCAAATACTTTGGCCACCTAATGAGAAGGAAGGAGTCACTGGAGAAGAGCCTAATGCTGGGAAAGATTGAGGGCAAGAGAAGAGGACAACAGAGAATGAGGTGGCTGGATGGAGTCACTGAAGTAGTAGGCGTGAGCTTAAATGGACTCCAGAAGATGGTAGAGGACAGGAAGGCCTGGAGGAATGTTGTCCATGGGGTCACAATGGGTCGGACACAACTTTACAACTAACAACAACAATATTAGCCAGTTTCTGAGTTCAGATTCTTCTTTGTTCAGCCAGAGAAGATGCTAACCTTACCACACAGAAAATATTGGAGAATATTAGAGTTATATTTGCAAGATGATATAGCAGTTTCTCTCTTCATTTCAAGGTATACAGGTAGTCCTCAACTTACAACAGCTCATTTAGTGACTGTTCAAAGTTACAAGGGCAATGAAAAAAATGACTTATGACCGTTTTTCACACTTACAACAGTTGCAGCATCCCCATGGTCACATGATCAAAATTCAGACACTTGGCAACTGGTTCATACTTATGACGGTCTCAGTGTCCTGGGGTCATGGGATCACATTTTGTGACCTTCTGACAAACAAATTCAGTGGGGAAGCCAGATTCACTTAACAACTTTGTTATTAATTTAACTGTGGTGATTCACTTAACAACAGTGACAAGAAAGGTCATAAAATGGGGCAAAGCTCACATAAAAAAATGACTCACTTAACAACAGAAATTTGGGATTTAACTGAGGTTGTAAGTCAAAGAATATCTATAGTTTATTAGAAACAGAATGTTACTTTTTACTTATAAGTAATGTATTTTTTCTTATATTTTTCTTCATTACTTATATTTTTTTCACTTAGACTTTCAAGATATTAAATATAATTAATGACAAGCAACCAAGTAATGCATTTTTGATCCTGTTTTTTCCAAAGTTCATAATATAGGTAGTCCACGACTTACAACTGTTCATTTAGTGACCATTCAAATTTACAAGACCACTGAAAAAAGTGACTTATGACTGGTTTTCATACTTATGACTGTTGCAGCATGCCCATGGTCATGTGATTTACTTGATAGCTGGTTCATATGTATGACAGTTGCAGTGCCCCGAGGTCATGTGATCACATTTTGCAATCTTCTGACAAGCAAAATCACTGGGAAGCCAGGTTCATTTAACAACAGTTTTACTAATGTAACAACTGCAGCGGTTCACTTAACAAATGTGACAAGAAAAGATGCAAAATGGGGCAAAACTCACTTAACAAATTTCTCACTTAGCAACATAAATGTTGGGCTCAATTGCGGTTGTAAGTCAAGGATCACCTGTACTTTGCCATGTTCCCCTTTCCAGGAATTTCAGTAAAATGTAGGTAAATAATGCCTTTAGTAATCCTACTATTTGCCTGTTCTACATTTCCTCTAGTTCATAAGTCTTGTACAGAATTCTGTAGTATTGTAGGAAATTGCTTTAAAATAGTATTTTTTAGTAGCATGGGTGACCCCTTTTGGTATTCTCCATCAATAAAACGTTAAAAGCGATGGAATCTACTGTGTGCCAGTCAGGTTTTTTTCCCATTGTTCTTTCCAGAGCTATGATTCCTATCTCAGCAATGAACACAGTGGGATTCTCCTGCTATGGCGTCAAGCAGCCACACTCCGTGGTAACTTTGCAGAGCTTCGCACAACAGTGGAGAAGTGAGTGTTACCTAAATTTTCCATTGCTATAAGAATGTTTCTCATTGTTCTATGAAAAATTACCAGACAGAGGAATGCTCTGAAACATCAGATACCACAGTATTTATGCCCTTGTGTCGGAGCCCTATTTTTTTTTTTAAAGTGTCTGTGTGCACGTGCACATGCACATGTACAAGGAGTATGCAAAACTTTCTGATCTTGAAATAATACTTTGTTCAAGTCAGGAAAGTTGACACCACATACTGTAGCTCTGAATGCTTCAGCATCCCTCATATGGCTAACATACCGGTAATTGATATAACTGGAAAATGTGAATATAATATATATTTCTAATTTAAATAGAGAAGGTCCAGGTTTTTCTGAGTACGTTGCATCCTGTTAGTTTTGCACAAAGCAAAACAATAAATCAGCAATTTGAATTATTGGCAATTATTGACATGCCATTCCTGTACCACCTGGAAATGTTAGGTACTGTAATGGTGTATGTAGAATTCTGAGTGAACAAGGATATTATTCTCTCATTCCCAGAGGACTTGCTGAAGCAGGAACTGACATGGCAAGAGCTTCCCGCCGCCTCCAAACTGCCTGTCTCAATTTGGATTCCAATTTGCGCCTTTCTGAAAATAACTCTACCTGTTTGCTAGAGAAGCAGCTTCGAGAGAAAGTCCGAGAGATGATTCAGCTACAGAGTTCTTGGGATGGAGAAAAGGCCGTTCTAAACTCCAAGTAAGAAGAAGACTTCCGTGTCTTTGATTTCTAGAACACAGATTATTAAAGGACAAGGAGATTTAAAAGGCTTGTTCTGGGATAGGCAACCTTTTGGGTCTGGGGATGCAGTCGGAATTTTGAGAACACATTATCCTATAAAATGAGTATGGTTAGTCATAAAACATCTACTTCCTAAACAATAAATTAGCCCTCCAGGATTTCCTTTCTTATCCCTGTTGAATTTTTATGGGACTCAAGGCAACTGTAAATAAATATATTAGAGAATGGCACTTTAAAAGTCACATCCTGATTTCTTGACTTTGTTAACAAAAACAACAAAGACCATAATGACATCTTAAAGAATAACAGACATATTATTGAATACATTTTTTTATCGTAACCATCATATGTATCTTACTTCTACATCAAAGTACAGCTGTTTGTGTCTACAAAACTCCTTTTTCAGGACTATATTACATACATCTGATTTAGTACAGTTAGATGTATGAAAGTTTATATGATAATAAATGTATCTATCTTTAGGCATCTAGTTGAGACAGAAAGCCCAATGAGGTCAGGAGAGCCAGTGCTGTAACTGAGCATACTTATGTACCTTGAGCTTGAGGACTTAGAAAACCACACACACACACACACACACACACACACACACACACACACACACACACACACACACAAAAGATGGATTGTCCGCAGGGAACAGCATTATCAACAAGAGCCTTGCAATCTCCTATGCTCCTTGTTAATACAGGTAATAATATATCAGGCAGAAAGTAAAAAGTAAATGTTGGAATACTGGTTGAAGGACTGACTTTTTAAGTTTGCACTCCTTAAGAAAGAGGTTCCAGACCTTGCACTATATGCACATGCTCTATATCCCCTTGAGTATTCATGTCAACAACCCAAAGTTTCTTGCTGGATTTGCTTTTTTCTTATCATCCTGTGGTCTTGGACTACATAGCATATTGTGATCTCATCACTTTCAGGTCTTTTCTCCAGCCTTTTTAAGATGATGTGTGAATTGAAACTGTTGTTTCTTTATAATGATCTCAAAGATATAAATAATATATCCTTTATGAGTTACTGATTAATCCTCCTGACTAATACATCATCTGTGTCTTGTTTCTTGTCTTACAGGATTACTGAATTGACCACTTTGGCTGATAAATTTAAGGAACAGAACACAAAGAAAGACAAGACAATCTCGGCCTTAAAAATGGACATTCAAAAATTGGTATAACCCCCCCTTCGACCCTACTTTCTGTCATTTTGTTAAACAAAACCCCATTTGTTTACCACCACAAGCATTCTCAAAAAGGGCATAATAATCATGTTGATCTACAATACTAGATTGATTTGCTGTCTCATGTTTCTCTGTTCTTTCCCCATGTCCATTTCTGAGCAATTGCTTGTCTTTGAATTCTAGGAAGCCAGTAAAATTGGAGATCTAGAAGAAATGAAGGATCTGAAAGAGGAAACTGAATCTTTGCAACATACTTTAAAAGGCATCACAAAGGTACGTGAAATATTAAATCATAATGTACTTTGTAGGTAAACAACGTCTACTGTTTACTTTGATGCATGGTGCATATTTTATAGTAGAGAAATATAAATAAGGTACTATTTATTAGAAAATTCTGTAGCACAGGCCTCAGTGAAATGAATGGAAGCTATGAAAGAGTGCGCCTTTGGCGTCTAGTCATGCCGGCCACATGACCACGGAGACGTCCTCGGACAAGCGCTGGCTCTTCGGCTTTGAAACGGAGATGAGCACCGGCCCCTAGAGTCGGAAACGACTAGCACACACGTGCGGGGGAACCTTTACCTTTACCTTTTATGAAAGAGTATAGTATTCTGCTGGTATAATGTTTTCACATATTGTGCCCTTGTGTAATAGAATTGAGTTATTTGGGCTGGTTCCTAAAAGCCATCTGGTGTTTTTTTGGCACAAGCTTACTTTCTGGTTCTTAAGTCTTAAACCAACAGAATTGATAGCAATTTTTTTTATGAGAAAAAAAAAGAAAGATGTGAACTTTCTACCTGAATATTTCTTTTCATATAAGGAATGTCCTACTGTATATCTAAAACTGTTCCCCATAACTTGTAAGAAAGAATGTCATCTTTTTTTTTTCATCACTATATAGGGTGTGTGAGTGTTATTTGCTTGTCTTTAAACAAGATTAAGGAAATGATGGTTTAATTCCCATTTGATATCAAGTAGACATATATGTACTTTTAATAGCAATAGTATTTTTAAATCCCAAATTTCCATGAGCTCAGATTGCACAGGCCATATATGCCTCTTGTCTCATACAAGTTAATATTGAATGAACAAAGGCTACTTCTTCCTTTAGAGCAGGGGTGTCAAACTGCCGGCCCATGGGCCAGACACGTCATCTGGAAGCTATGCGCACCCCATTGGCGGCAATAGCAAAACTCTCCCAATACGTTGCACGATGTCACGTGACGTCGCAAGTTTGACATGTCTGCTTTAGAGGATGCCCTTAAAACATACGCTACTAAATATATATGAGCAGACCCAAACCCACATATTTTTTTATTTGCAGATGGGTCTCCCCACTTGAGCAATATTCCTTTGCTGGCTATAATAAAATACTCTAGGGCTGAGCTAAATTAACTAAACTGCCTTTTAAATATGTTTGTTGTACTTCACAGTGCCATATGAATTTAACTTAAGAGATACGAGAATCCAACTCTGACATTCTAGACAGCACTCATGCACCAGAATCTATTCAATAATATTCATTTGATTAGGATTTATTTCTTCTCTACTTTCCTTTTAGTTGGCTCTTGCTGAATCAAAGAACATAGGACTTATCTCCAAAGATGTACCAGAAGAAAATACTGTATGGCACACTTATCCCCTGGGCTTTAGCTCACCTCAGCACCAATGGACAACTCAGTCCTGGATACATTCTCCATCCTGCCAGAATGCATCAATACAAGCAGTACAAGCCCTTATCCAAAATTCACAAAAGCATGAGCAGGTTGGATACACTAGTGCTTTTATTTTATTTATCAAGCTTTTATCTATTCACATGTTATCCAGGTCTGAGCAACTAACATACCTAAATGCAATAATAAAATTAAAACATAATTTAACAAAATAGTACAATATAATCAATAACCTCATGTGCTGAGAAATAATCCATAATCCAGTAACCAACATTCCTCCTCCATATGAATTCTCACTTGTTCACAAAGTCAAGTTTTTATTCATTTCAAAGTGAGGCCCATCTGATCTCTCTGGTAGCGTGATTCTAGATAAGAGAGGCAGACAGTCCAGCCCTTGTTTTCTCTGAGTTATAGGGATATCAGGTTGTAGGTTCAGATATGATCAAGTTTAATAATAATTCATATACATTTCAAATAATATTAAATATGTTTATTGAGGAGTTGTGAGTTTTATGGAGAATGGGTCAGTTGTGGTTTTCCCCAGCTTTGCAATGCAATTCTTTGTAACATTTGGCTGCAAAGGCAGTTAAGACAATTTGCAATCAATCTTCAGTGCTGGATATAGAGAAAGATGTACGTTCACTGGAGTAGAAAGACTTTCACTTGGGGAATTCAGAAACACTTATTAATTCCAATATACTTTGATCTACAGTATTTTAGATCTGGGCTAAAATATTTGTCTCAGGATTTAGTTTTGTTTTTATAAAAAAAAATTGAGAAGAGCCTTGGTGGAGCAGTGGGCTAATGCCTCCTTAAGTAACACCAGCTGCGTGCAATTAGTGCAGGTTCGAGTCCCACCAGGCTCAAGGTTGACTCAGCCTTCCATCCTTCTAAGGTAGGTAAAATGAGGATCCAGATTGTTGGGGGCAATAAGCTGACTTTGTAATGATGCTGCTTGGGGGGGGGGCAGAAGCCCTAATAATCAGGCATATACATAGAATGAAGGCTATTGCTAAGCACATTGATTTGTGCTTTAGATTGTAAGCCGCCCTGAGTCTTTGGAGAAGGGCAGGATATAAATGGGATTAAAAAAAAAGTTGGAGGTGATATCTGGAAGTTGTAACAAAAATTTAAGTGAAGATGTTTGTAATTCTGTGTTTCATATTTCTTCTTTTTTCCTATAACAGCACCTAGGCCGCCATTCTAAGTGATTGTTTTGTTATACATAGTCATATGGCTGACTCTTTGTGAATAAAGCTAAAATATCCTTTGGAATCAAGCATTATCACTTAGTCCACCAACTTATCTTTTTATTGCAAAATTAAAAACAAAACCTGCTGAATAACGTCTAAGTACCATACAGATCCTCACAACAAAACCATTGTCAGTGTTCTTTCCTCTATTTTAGGGAATTGGGGTAGAGGTGGAGGGGAGGCATGTCAAACTGCTGGCCCATGGGCCGGATGCGTCACGCCAAAACTGCACCCACCCCATTGCTGGCAATGGGGGAAAAGTCACAATACGTCGTGCGACGTCATGTGACCTTGCAAGTTTGACATGCCTGCCTAGCTTATTTATAAATTAAACAGATAGTAGAAATATCCCATTAGTGTGCAATGTTCTTTATTTTAATATATTTTGCATTGGCTAGGTTTATTTTCTGCCCAAGAAGTAAGGAGCATGCTGCTTGTACTTCAATTAGTGTTAACATTTTAGTGGCTATTGCTATCCACGCATGAATGCTGGCCATCCCAGGTGGATTTTGTGAATGCTGGAAAGATATACTAGATCTACAGCTGCAGATTTATATCTTCCACTGTATAACTATAGCGGACTGTAGTTAACAGCTGCAGGAGATAATTTCAGGTAGTAAAACAGTGACCAGAGAGCAGTGCTGAACTCTTTCTGCACTTACAGCTGTTCTCCCCAGCTGCTTTTCTTCTATGCAGGTGAAATTGAAAAGAAGTCCAAATGGGATAGGCAGAATACCTTAGGGATAGAGGAAATATTCAGCAATCTTTACCACCTCTCTGTGAATTCTGTTTCCACTTCCCATGCATAGGAAGTTTCCTACATTTAAACTTAATTACATCCAAAGCCTCTCCCTTTCTGTTTGAACTGTCATGTCCATTTCAGACAGTTTCCATTGTGGTATAGAAGTTAGTGTGATAGATTAAGATTTGGAAGATCATAATTCAGATTTTGGCTATATAGTTTCTGGGTAATTTAGCCTGGGTATTGCTCTAAGCATAATGGAGCCTACCTAAGAGATTTGTGGTAAACATTAATAAAAAGAAAACCCCAAAGGATAAAGCTACATATTGAACCCATCAGCAAGTAAATGGGAAAGGAAATTTGTGAATAATAAATTACCTTGGCATTTTTACAAACTCTCAGTTTTCCTTCCTTAGAGTTATTCCCAACTCCCATTCACAAAGACACTCTGGAAAACCTCTCACTCATCCGTTTTGTTGCCTTATAAGTTTCATGTATATTGAAAGGTACTTGAATAGTGTCTGCTTCTTTTCATTGCTCTATATATCTGGAAGAAAGCTATAGATCAGGAAACACAACCTATGACCCCCAACAAGGCAGCATTCAGCTACCAACCAACTACTTTTGGGAGGGGGAAGTCTGCACAGCCACTTCTGACTATGGAGCTAGACTTCAACAATCTCACTATCAAAAATCAGAAACATAGTTTTCCACAATTTGTGAGAGGGAACATCAGTGCCTTTTTTGTAAAAAAAAAAAAAAAGTGCCAGAACTCACACACGTCATACAACCCGCCTTGCCTACCCTATAAGGTTCCATCCAAAAAAGGTGCCGGAATTCCATTCTGGGTGTTCTATGACAAAAAAAGCCCTGGGGAACATACACAAAGTATAAACAAGCTGGAAGATCCCAGCCCATTTTCTATCATTGTCCCATCCTCAGCATCCCCCTTTGAAATTGTTAGTTCCTAAAAAATTATCCATTCCATTCTAGATAAATGCTAATTTATAAAACTTGTCATCTCTTTATTAATATGTATTCTCACCCAATTGCTTCGCTAGGTTTCAGTAGAATGCAAAGTTCCCAAGAGAGGAAGTGTACATCCAAAGTCTAGATTTCACCAATGGAAATAAAGTTCTTCTTTTTACTCCTGTACCTTACTCCTTCATACAATTTATGCTAAAGAAAGAAAGAGGGTAAAAACTATTCCTCTCCCATCCCTCTATTTACATGGCAAAGAAATAGCTGCTATAACTCCTTCAACAACCATTACTATTGAGCACACTGTCAGTGACAGAAGATATCAGAAAGACCAAGGGACTGATTTGGAGGCATAAGTTTCAGTGCTCATTTTCAAGGCTTCTTTTAGAAAAACCAAGATCCATTGCAGAGATTTGGCTGATTAGAATGGATGAAGATATTGATTGGAGCACTTGGTTTATCTGTTTAATATGGGGAGGTTTTCTCTCCCCTTGTGTATGTTTTGTGGCATTTGATGTGGAACTAACTGTTTGATCTCTATGAACAGGAATTGCTTGTGCAATTGGAATCCTGCAGAGATATCCTGGGATCTGTCAAGAAGCAGCTTGTGGACTGCCAGCAGGAAATGAAGGCAGCTGATCAACAGCTGCAGGAACAGAAGCAGGAATGTGAAGAGCTGACAAGGACCCTGGAGGACTGCAGGCTGAAAGCACAGCATTGGAAATCCTCAGTGGAAGTTCTAGAAAGGTGAAGGTGGGAAAAGAAGAAGGCTTGGCCTGTTACTGTAATGATCTCAAGGGACATGGCTTTGACTCAGTTCTTCTGGCAGTTGCACCAGTTGTGACCTCAGAAGACGCATCATAGAACTTTTTTAGTGATTTGTCACTTACAGAAACTCTTCTCATTATGCAGATTCCCATAACTTCTGGGGAAGGACTTTGGCACAGTAACAGAGTATCTACTTTGCACCAGTGGTGGGATTCAAATATGTGAACAACTGGTTCTCTGTGTTGATGCTGCTTCCGGAAGTCCATTCTGGGCCTGGGCAACAAAAAATTAGCTACTGGCAGGGCTTTTTTTGTCATAGAATGCTCAGAACGGAGTTCCAGCACCTTTTTTGGATGGAACCTTGTAGGGTAGGCAAGGCGGATTGTATGACATGTGTGAGTTCCGGCAACTTTTTCTTTTACAAAAAAAGCACTGGCTACCAGTTCTGCCAAATTGGTGCGAACCGGCTGAATCCCACCACTGCTTTGCACACAGAAAATTTCAAGTTAGCATTTCCAAACAGGACTGGAAAAGATTCTGCTGGAGAGTTGTTGCCAATCATTAAGTATAAACAGTATTGTACTAAATCAGAATGAGGCATATGCTGCTCCACCAGAATGCTTTTTTGCAACCTTTGAATTCTGACTTCATTGCCAAAGTTCAGTGATAAGCTACCAAACAACAGCCCTTTTTGATGGGTTGCATACTAGTATATGTATTTCTTTTTTAGAAAATAAAAAGTATGTTATTTTTTAAAAATAAAAAACACCTAGTTGTGGAGGGAAAGGTCAAAAACATTGGTCTTTCCCTTCTGATGACATCTTCACATCAATTCTATGTCCCTGTAGCCCTTTGTCATTGAAAACATACTATAAGTTATTAAAATGCTGCAGCCCCTGTTCCTGAGTTAGACAGAATTGTTTTTTTGACCCAGTATAAAGCAGCCCCTTGTGTCTGTCCAGGACATAATTTTAATGATTCAGTTTGGTACTTACTTACAGGAGGATGAAGAAAAGCATGCAATTGATTTTTCCACGATATTAACATGGAAGGTTCTTTTGTTCTGATGATGTGATTTCACTCTTTAGCATTATTTTTTGTTGTGATAATCAGCCAAGGATATGAACAGTGATGATTAAAGTGATGATTAAAAGCTGGCTTTGGGAATAACATACATCAGCATTTGTTGTTGCCAAAGTTATCAAATATCTCCGCTCATGGCCTCAGAAATATTATACTGATATTATTTAGCTTTGATGTTTATAAAAGCATATGTACACAATTAATTTGTTCAGAGAAAGTTGTTTGGCAAGGAAAGGTATCCAGTAACATATAAAGCAATGGATATTTACAGATCCTTTAAAATAATGCAGACAGAGTAGGGGATAAATGCAACTTCCATACAAATGCCTTTTATAGCCTGACAACACTGCAAAAGACCCCCTTGTGTGTGCCATAAACACATACCTCTTACAGTGGAGTAGATCTTCAAAAAGGCCTCTACTGCAGCACTCTACTGTTAGATAGAATAATAATGGTATAGGCACACTTAGAACCATTTAGGATTTTAAAGGTTAATACCAATGCCTTAAATCAAGAGTGTCAAACTCAATTTCATTGAGGGCCGCATCAGCATTGCGGTTGCCCTCAGGGGGCTGGGTGGGTATGGCCAGGGTGGGCATGGCCTACTGGGTGGGCGTGGCTAGAGTGTATATGGTCTACTGGGTGGGTGTGGCCAGCTCTACATCGTTCGCATCAAGGGGGCCTATGGGGGCCTGGCCAGGAGTGGGACAGATCTGAGGGTCTCTGGCAGAAGGAGGGTCTCTGGGCCAGGGCTAAGGCAGTGGGGGCCGTTCCCTCACTGTTTCCAGGATGGCTTCGCGGGCCGCATGAAACCACTTTGCAGGCCGGATCCGGCCCCCGGGCCTTGTGTTTGACATGTCTGCCTTAAATTGTTCCTCATGAGCAACATTTTACATATGCAAGATGGTGAAAGAATTTATTTCCTCCATGTTTCATCATTAACTTAAGATAATTTGTGGAACCCTCATAGAGTAATGCTAAGATATTTAAAGAAAAAATGTTTTCTCTAGCACTTCCTAGAATTGCTATATGATATGGTGGAGTCACATGGCTATTCCAGTTAGCAGTGAAAACATAGAGACCCCTTTCTGCAATAAGCCTGGTGCTGCTATAAGGATTTTTTTAAAGTTAAGCAAAGCCAGAAGAGATCTCTGGCTCAGATGATAATAGTTTAAAAAATAAATGTAATCCTTGTTCACTCCCAGCCAGTGAAATTAATATTTTTTGTAGAGTTTTAGAAAAATCCTTACAAAAATTGTCCATTCAAAATGGACAAGTAAAGCAGACTTTTTAAGATCTGCCATCCCTTAATATGTAATGTATTCTGTTAACAATCCATTTGAATTTGGATGTGTCATAATTCTGCCTTTAATTGAAGTTTAAGTAAATGACCTTTAATTCTTTCCATTTCAGTCATATGATGATGACTGAAAAATAGTTTGAATTCTCATCTGAAAGCTTGCCTGCTTTTGATATGCTTTGAACTTCAAAAAAAAACAGTTCTAAAAAGATATTAGAAACAGCAGCTCAAAAACAGAACAGATAAATTTAACAGCTTTTCAGTAATGAACATGTAATATGCAGAAAAATAAATGTCCATTCTCCTACTGTCATGATAGGGGAACAATCCTCAGCATTTCCCTTGGTTAGGGAGTGTTGTGGAAATCAACTATGCTGGTTTCATCTATAACTGGGGTGCTTGTGAACCCCTAATTCACACATTCACTACATTCATTTATAAAGTTCTAACTCCCTAGTGCTTTGCTTAACACACCAGGCTAAAAAGCAGGAGAATGTGAGTTCTAGTCCCACCTTAGCCATGAAAGCCAACTGGGGGACCTTGGGCGAGTCATTTACTCTTAGCTCAACTCATGTCCGAGGATAGTTATTGTCAGGGAAAATAGGAGGGAGAAATTGTGTTGACTATGTTGCCACCTTGAGTTATTCGTAAAAATAATAAAGGTGGGATACAAATAAATAATAAATACAATTTCTGCCGCCTTCCCCCTTGGGGAAAAAAAGTCCTCTCAGCCATTGGGGACTACCATCAAACTTTTCCTGGCTTTATTTTCAGGACCAGCTGATGTCAATAGTGGGTCAGATTTCACTGGAGGCATTTTTGCATCACCGCATACATTTATCCAAACAATGGGAAAGGCCTACAAAACAATTGTTGGACCTAAACTCCCATTACTGCCAGCTAGCAGTGCTGTTTAATCCATAATTGTCCCAGATCATAAATAGCTTTCCAGTCAGGAACCTGGGAAGGCAATATGCAGAATAAGGACTTCATTCTTTACCATAATGCAGAAGCGAAATGTTTACTGCTGTCATCATGACCATGTTTTTTCAAAGAAGCAGTTTAAAGGAATTGTTTTGATCCTTATGTTAAATGAAATGTAGTTTTATTTATTTGTTTGTGTCCATCTATTGTAATTGAATGTGCGGATTCTCAGAATACCATATATCCAAGTTATGGTATACCCATACACCATATAACATGAGATCATCTCAAATCCCACCTCCCCTTCCAGTTCAGTCTCACACTTTTCTTCCAACAAGTATTTCAAATGTACGGCTTTTATAATTGGACAAAGAGCATAGGGGAAGGTAGTTGGAAAGGAAGGATTTTGATGGGGGATGGGTAAACATGTTCTTTCTACATTTTCTGATAGAAAATGAATGATTCATCCAAGCCCTATTTTGCAAAAAAGCAACTGGTCTTTAGAGATATGCAAAGATAGTTCCACTCTGACAGGCAAGGGCATGCCCATGGTCTGAATGATCTTGGCCCAAAATTGTTCATATTTCTTTTCATTTCTCAGAGAGAAGGAGACCTTGGAGATAGCAGTCGAAAGCCAGACTCAACAACTTGATGCCTCCCATCTGGAGGTAGAGCGCCTGAAATTGATGAACGGAGAGCTACAGAAACAGCGAAAACTCCTTGAAGAGCAAAAAGAAGATGCGATTAAGGAAAGAGAGAGGACACGAAAGGAATTGGAGCGGGGGTGAGATGCTGCAGTTGTGTCTCTAGCACTGTGTAATGAAAGAGGAATAGAACAAGAGGATATTGGTAGACAGCAGTGAGTAGAAGAGCAGCTGAGACATTCCATTATGTGGGTGGGAAAGTAATCTGTGAAGAACAAATCCTTTTCACTCAGTGGAAGTCCCAGACTCTTTAAGAAAGTCCTGTCAAATTGCTACAACATTTCAGGGCTAATTAATTAGGGTTAGGGTATAACTAAAGATAGAAAAATAGGCAGAAAGCACTTACGTATGCAACAGTTGTGGAACTGGATGCTGCGATATATGAAGGCAATCATTTAAGAATACTTTAAAATGTAGATATTTATGGAGAACACAGTCAACAATAAACTTAGATATGACTATAGTTAATTGTTATTCCACAGTCAAAGACAGCACAACTTTAATACTTGTTACTGAGCTGTTGTGACACAGTGGTTAGAATGCAATACTGCAGGCTAACTCACTGCTCACTCCAGGAGTTTGATTCTGAGTGGCTCAAGGTTGACTCAGCCTTCCATCCTTCCAAGGTTGGTAAATGAGGACCTAGATTGTTGAGGGCAATATGCTGACTCTGTAAACCACTTAGACCAGGCTGTAAAGCACTATGAAGCAGTATGTAAGTCTAATTGCTATTGCTACTGGAGAAAAACAGTAAGAACATTTATTTGTCCTTAATGTCTAAGCTGAATCCTTTCCAGAGTCATGGTTGCCTGGATTTAAAATAAAATGCTAGAATGGAGTGTCCTAACAGATCTTTTACTTTCTCATTATTGCAATCTTGTCAGCAACTACATCAGTATTCCTTGATAAATGTAAAGACAGTACAAATATGTTTTGGCATCTTTTGGCCAATATGCCAAAATCCAGTCTCCACACTGATATTCTCATTCTGTTTTATGCAAGCTAGGATCTCTAATCCAGAGGCTACCATGCAAGTCAATATCCATATTTTCCGACTCAGTTTCAGAATACAAACATGGTATCCCCACACATTCAGGATGCATCTATAATGTGTTCAGCATAATCTGTTATGGTTTATGCAAAGCCCAATTAGACTTTTCTCTTTTCACAGGCAAAGGTCTCTGGAGCAACTTGAGGAAAGAATGTCAGTCCTGAAGAAAGAGTTAGTGAATGTGAAGGAATCTTTGAACCAAGCCATGCTGGAGAAAGATGTACTGGAGAGTGCAAAGGAAGGCTTGAGCAAAGCACTTTCCAAAGTAAGGATTGCTTGTTGATGTGTTTTCACATGCCATTTGGCTTTATTCCCATCTCTTGCCCTGACTTGGGAGATGTCTCCACTTTCAGTTCTGAAGTAGTCCTGCTGCAACATTTCACACTGTTGTAGTATCTTGCTTTTCTAAGTAATATTTTATGGAGGATATTCTATGTAAAACCTTAAAGAAGTGTTAAGTGCTTCTTTATTTTACTAGTTTCTGCTTGCATAAACATAAAAAGATATTGACTCCAGCATAGATGCGATGCTTCCAGCTAAATAAACAAAAGTGAGATAGTACTGACCTTAATTCTGTAGATTGGTATTGTACTTGAACCTGACCTTGAACTGTTATTGCCCAGGTGAATGCTGACGCCTCAATCAGTCTACTCTAGACTAATATATAAACTTCATCCCTGGAACAGTATATTTGATTGTGGTTATTTGTATCTTAATTGCAATTTTTATAAGCCACTCAGATTTGAACTGTTTGAATCAGCATAGAAATAATTGGCCATTTTGGGTGGGAGTTCCAAATGGAAACCATGAATGCATAGAATGAAGAAAGCCACCTTAGTTACACCAGGTCTGTATTACAACTATAGAGAAGAGTGTTTGAAGCATCAGGTTTTCAAAAAACGCCAGAGACACCAAATTGGAGAAAGCTAGTTTAAAATACCTAGAATATGTCATTCTCTAATCATAAAGATCATCATCAATTGCTTTCCTGATGATGAAAAAAACATACAATAAAACAATTAGCCTTTACTTTATTGCAAAGCAATGACAGAGGGGGGGAATAGGAAATCTGAAATGGGCTAATGCTGTAGAAAAAAACAGCCAAAGTTTATTTTTTCACAGCTTTAGAGAGGGGGAAAAAAGCACAACTATGGATGGAGTACTTGCATGCTGTCATATTTTCAGAATTTAACATTTCAAAAGAGCAATTTATGTGCAAAGTCAGATCTCTTTCCTCAGAAATATTATGCCCACCAATCCTGTGATTCAATGAAGTCTTTGAACAGATCCTTCATGAGTAAGTGTGTTGGTCAAAAACTTCAGTAAAAACTACTACAGCTGCTCACATTGGCTCAGCTTAAGTGAGTAGCAGAATTTTTTTTGCCACCCACTCTTTTGGCCTATTTAACATTTCTGGAAGGGAAATGGCATTTTCCTAATAAGAATATTTCTGATTACATAATGATCTTAAAGAGAAATAGCACTTTCATTTGTACTTATGGATACCAAAGATCTTTCTCTGTCTTGTTTTAGATGCAGTTAAATCTGAGTAGCATTGAATAGGGAATGGCCTGGTCAGAATTACATTTTTAAAATGTAATATTTTAATAAGGTCCTTGATCTTTATGTTAATAATTTTGTATAACCTTTATTTTAACCAACATCTGATCAAACAACTAGCACTCAAAAAGTATGCATTTTCTCTCAGGAATCCATGCATTGTATCGAAGAGAGCAATCCAGATAGGTCTAGACCAGGGGTAGGCAACCTCGGCTCTTTTATGACTCATGGACTTCAACTCCCAGAATTCCTGAGTCAGCTGACTCAGGAATTCTGCGAGTTGAAGTCCATGAGTCATAAAAGAGCCGAGGTTGCCTACCCCTGGTCTAGACAGAGACAGTGAAGTAAATATGCATTCAGAATTAAAGAATTATTTATCATGTCCTTCAAATAGATGGAGATTTTTGTATTACCAATTAACTAGTCATTAAAAACTAGTTGCCATGCTTACAGTTTATCCAAATAGTAAAAATGGTAAGGTTTGCTGACTTTGTGAGTGTAGTCTAATCTGAATATGCCTACAATTTCCACCTCAGGTTGAAGCCAGCAACACTGAGCTTGAACTCTCCATACACAAGATGAAATCAGAAGATGCTGAACTAAGGGATTCGTTAGCCAGGATGGGAGCTCTGAATGAAGGACTAGCAAATGACAAAATCAAACTAAACCACATCATCCTACAGGTAACAAGATACTACAGTAATTGTGCTATTGTCAGGTGTGAAGAATCAGGACCAGTTCCAGTTGAGATTATTTATTGCTCATGCCTATACACAAGAAACTTAGTCAACTAACAGTCAGCACTAAACTGACTGGGTAAGGCACTAGGTAAGAGTTAACAGAATTCAAGAAGGATGGGACTTGGACCCCCTATGGGAACATAACAACTCCAGGCTGATTCCTCTCTTGACTCTGCCCCCAGGCTCTGCTTCTCTTTCTTCTACAGCTATGAACAGACCTTAGCAAAGAGCAGTAATTGTACACATCAGCTTGTTTGCACTTATGAATAACAACTTTCAAGTGTTAAAGATATAAATATTGAATGAAAACTACTAACAGATTTGTAGATTGAAAATAAACATATTAATTGCACTTTATTCAAGAGAAAGGGCATAGTTACAGTATATTCTTCAAGATAATAATAAAGAATACAGAATACAGAAAAGCGAGATACTGCAACAAAACAAAAGCAAAACAGAAAAATTATCATAAGGAGGAACTTTCAATAGCTCCCCTTTTCCCTTTCTTTTCATAGGCCCTGTTTCTAATCACTACATAAATATTTGCACTTTTCTTGAAATACTGGAGATTGTTATTTACATTTGTTTAAACCATTTTATTTGATATTTTTATAATTGATCTCATACTTCTTTTTTCTTTAAAATGTCCCAAATGTCTAAACCTGCCTTTTTGTACATTATAGAAAAGGGAGCAATTCCTGTATGAATTTAGTTAAATAAATATATAGAATGAGCTCTGCTATTGCTTCATATTCTCTGACTTTAATCTCCCATTCTTGTATTATTGGCAGGTTTTCACTTTTCTAATATTGTAGCAAATTGGTTCTGGTCACTGCCAGTACATATCTCATAGATTATGATACTTTTTGTTTATGCTCTTTGGAATTATTCCTAGTAAAAGTATGTGGTTTTAGTTAAAATTCTATTTTTTTAAAAAAAAACCATAAAGTTTTAGTGTTATTTCCTTCCAGTATTTTGGACACACATACAACACAAACACACAAAGAAAAAACCAATGCATATAGTAGAATGTGCCATATATATATTATTGTATTTCCCACATTGATTATAGTTAGATTCAGTGGTGGGATTCAGCCAGTTTGCACCAGTTTGGCAGAACCGGTAGCTAATTTTTTTGTTGCCCAGGCCCAGATTGGGCTTCTGGAAGCAGCATCCACATAGAGAACCGGTTGTTCACATATTTGAATCCCACCACTGGTTAGATTTGCCCATTTTGGGAATCATTGACAGGGCTTTTAACTATTATAAAACATTTTGTACCAATTGTTCCTAAAATTGTAACTTGGAGTCAATTTTATTGATTTTTCTATAGTTCTTCCCATTGTTACAATGTAATTATGTCTTTGATATTTCACATTCCATTTTACCATGCTGTTTATAATTTATTTTATCTCTGTATCATATATAAAAAAAACTTTCTAGAAGAGTCCCAATAGATATTGATCTTGTATGTTTCAAAATTTAATGTTTCAAATTCTGCTACCTTTTTTGAGGTGCCTCCTTCTTCCCCAAGATCACTAAGCACATTAACCATGGTAAGTTTTTACCTTCATTAAGCAAGTCTTGCTTCGTCTCGGCAGTAATATGATTTCTGAATCCAGATAAACCACATTAGCAGACATGATGTTTTACAGATAATATACAGCCCGGTCAATGATTCCAAAGATGGACAAATTGTACCATAATCAATGTGAGAAATGCAATAATAAATAGAACATTCTACCATGTGCATTGCTGTGTGTGATACACACACACACATGTATGCTAATAGGGAAATCATCAGTCTTATGGTCAGAAAGTTCCAATTTTTTTAGCAGACTTTCTCTCATAATATTTTTTAGTTGCTGCGGCGGCAGCAGCAGCATTTCTTTCTTTATATTATTCATCTCTATGAAGTCCATTGACTAAACTGTTTCCTTCTAAAATTAATATTCTGTTATTTGGATATTTTATCCATGTTATTATCCATAATAGACAATTTACTTGACAATATAGTTTGATCTTAGAAAAAAACGTCTACTACTACCTTTTCAATCTTGTAAGATTTTGAATCTTACTCTTGTTTATTCTCCATTCCATATGAATCTGTTAGTTATTCATTTTCATTCCTACAAAATTTTATCTGAAATTTGAACTGCTGCAAAAGCTTGCAGAGAATGAGCCATTTGTGATAGTTGCTGTTTGACATTGCTATATAACAATGTTTTTAATTGTTCTCCTGAATTCATTTTGTCTTGGGCCTCTACATATAGTCACTTGTTTTGTGAGATAGGCAGCTATATAAATTTGACAAATAAATAAAATTTATATAATTTCTAGGTCAGAGCGAGAGAGAGAGAGAGAAACTAGCCCAAAGTCACTGATGTGGATTTCTGCATAACTAGAACTCACAGTCTCTCAGTCTCTAACTTGGTTCATTAACAGCCACACCAAACAAATTAAATTACTGCAAATGTTTTTAAAATTATAAATTATATTGTGGATTGCTCCTAGCAAGATCACAGGAGATGAAATTAAAAAGTTTATTTTTTTAATGATGTGGCTTCAATTATATGCACATGCATGGCACACCTACCTACACTATGTCCATTGAAGTAACTTCATTAAAGCAATGACAAATAGGAATAGTTTAAAACCCTGTGTAGTGATCCCACTGTTGTATCTGCAATAATAATAACAATAACAATAATAATAACAACAACAACAACAACAACAATAATAATTGCAATGGAGTTTGGCTTGAACAAATGTGCCACACTTACTCTCAAACAAGCAAAAATAGTGAAAACTGAAGGAATAAAGATGCCCCACGAAAATAACATTAAGATCTGCAAGAAATATCATTTGCCTGTAAGCAAGAAGTGGTGGGACCATAAAATAGAGAAAGTCATAGAAAATGATAAAGTTAAACTGCTCTGGGACTTCAGAATTCAAACAGACAAGCACCTGCAACATAACACCCCGGACTTAACAATTGTCGATAAGAAAGACAAAAAAGTCTGGATAATGGATGTGGCAGTGCCTGGAGACAGCAGAATAGACAAGAAAGAACTGGAGAAGATAACAAAATACAAAGTCCTACAAATAGAAATAGAAATAGACTGTGGCAAAGGCAAGCAAGGGTAGTACCACTAGTAATAGGTGCCTGGAGCACAAAACAACTGGAGCACCACTTGAACACCATTGGCATTGACAAATTCACCATTAGTCAGTTACAAAAGGCGGCCTTACTAGGAACTGCTTCCATCCTGTGGTGATATCTGTAATACCATCAAACAACCACATCTGCCTGTCCCAGCTCCTTGGTAAGGACTTGATAGGTAGACAAAAATGCCAAATCCAGTCTGAACATCTGGCTGACTGTGCGATGAATATAATAATAATAATAATAATAATAATAATAATAATAATAATAATAATTAATAATAATAATAATAATAATAATAATAGTAATAATAATAATAATAGTAGTAATAATAATAATAATAATAATAATAATAATAATAATAATAATAATAAATGTGAGTGCAGCAAAATCGTGCAAACTGATTACAAAGCTAGACATGACCAAGTTGCTAAACTAATCCACTGGGCATTGTGTAAAAAATACGACTTGCCTGTGTCCAAAAAGTTGTGGGAACATAGGGTGGAAAAAGTTGTCGAGAATGAGAGGATGAAGATCTTGTGGGACTTCTGAATACAGACAGATCGCCATTTGGAACACAACATGCCAGATATTGCAGTTATAGAGAACCGAAACGTACAGCTGATTGATATCACTGTACCAGGAGATGCCAGAGTTGAAGAAAAAGAACTGGAAAAATTTATGAAATACCGCAACCTGGCCATCAAAACTGCACGATTATGGATGAAACGTGTAACAGTCATACCCATTGTCATCGGGGCAATGGGAACTATGTCCAAAAACTTTGCAATATACATCAAGAAATTGCAGCTTCCTGCAATAACTCCAGCAAAGCTACAAAAATCTATGCTACTCGGAACATCTTACATTTTAAGGAGATACTTGGTTGATACCTAGGATGCTGGCAGCAACCTGTATCAACCATTAGTGCCAGTCAATTTGAGTGTTCAATTGACTGAGTTTCATGTTTTATGAATAAAAGTTTTATAATAATAATATGGATATTAATTACATACATCTCAATTGGCTCTTAGGATTGCAAGCTGGAGAACTGCAGATGGCTGGAAATGTGCAAGTCTGTCTGTAAAATTTAAATCAAATTTTGCCTAAAATGTTTTTCAGCACAAATGCCAAATGTATATTGACTAGCATGCACAATCAAACCATCAATATTTCTGTCCTGTTGTTATTTTCCATTTGACACTTGCACATTTGGTAGAAATTTGTCAATATAAAAACACAGAACTAGGTAAGCAGACAAACAACCTGACTTGTAAGAGAAGGCAAGGGAGAAAAGTGTGTTTGTGTGTTTGTCTGTCTGTCTGTCTGTCTGCCTCTCTCTCTCTCTCTCTCTCTCTCTCTCTCTCTCTCTCTCTCTCTCTGTGTGTGTGTGTGTGTGTGTGTGTGTGTACACCAATATATATCTACATAGATGCATATCTGTGTAAGATTTTTGATTCCTGATTCAGTGGTCTATGCTTATAAAGTTGCTAATTTATTCTCAAAGGCAGTTTGGAACTTACAAATAAAGTTACTGCAAGATTACAATATTTCTGCATCATTCCCTTTTGCTGGCTGACTACAATTTAAGCCTGCCATTTATGTTCCTATCCACCTTCTGTCCTCCCACTTCTAGAACTTGTACATCCCTGTGTTTCCTCTTACTGTGTAGCTTGAAGATGAGAAGAGCAAGCTGGTAGGGAGGAAGCAGGAGCTGGAGCAAGAGCAAGTGGTTTGGCGAGAACAGCTTGCACTCTTTGAAAAGGAGCAGATGCACATGAGGGCAGAGAAACAAGAGTTGGAGCAGAGTTGCCAAGCCACCGAAGAGAAAGGGGAAATGCTGGAAGGAGAAATAGCCTTACTGCGAAGGGAAAGAGTCCAGCTACAGGACCAAATGATGCAGGTATGAAAAGATGAGGAGGCCTTTTATCACAGCAAAGTACAGTATGTACATCAGAATCAACTGGGATCAACTTGCTTGTTCTGATTTAGACTTTTGCATTTAGCTGGATAACTCTGGAAAGATGACAAGCAAAGCTTGGTAAACAACTAGACAAACTTACATTCTATAGCAAAAAGAAAATGAATTTATGCAAATCACCCAAACTTATTGTAGTTTTTGTTTTCTTGATTGCTAACATTATGGGGAGAGTACGTTAATCTATAACTTTGCATCCCTACCACCAAGGACACTTTTTTTTCCCTGTCTTTATATTCTGGCATGTTAGGTATATGGAATAGTATTAGGATCCGAGGATTGCTATGTGACAAGGATATAAATAGATCTGTAAAACTCCTAAAGGCTGTAAATGTTAACATATAAAGGATTTGTTTTAATAATAGTTTCTGTGAGGGAATCCAGAAGTTTTCATAGAAGACTTGCACTCAAAGTTGTAGTAGCACAATGAACACAGGGGTGAAAGAAGATTGTTTTTAAGAAAAAAATTAATGGATCATTTTATTAATTACATTTATATCTTTTTTTCTTTAGAGCTTTTGACTTTTTAATAAATTCTTCAGCTCCTGTTACTAGTGTCTGTCTCTCTGATGCATGTTTTTATCTATATTCTACCAGCTGAATAGCCAGAAACAAACTCTAGGTGAGCAACTGGCCCAGAGCCACAGAGAGATCGAAATGCAGACTGGTTCACTCATCCGTGTGCTACAAGAGAAGGAAGACATAGCTAAGGAAAAGGCACAGCTGGCTGTGGAGCTCACTGCAATGCAGAGACAGAAGAAGTTGTTAACAGAAGAGATGGACACTCTCAGGTAATGATTATCTCTGATGATACAATGGGACATGAAACAGTACAGTGACCTGGAGTTAAATGCATGCAAATTCTGAATGAACATTAGAAAAAATTTCTTAACAGTAAAAACAGTTATAGATTGGAATCGATTACCAAGGGAAGTGGAAGTCTCCCTTTTATTTATTTATTTATTTATTTATTTATTTATTTATTTATTTATTTATTTATTTATTTATTTATTTATTTGGTTTATATACCGCCCTATTCCCAAAGGACTCAGGGCGGTTTACAAGGCAAAATTTAAAAACAATCCAATATAAAATTAAAATAAAATTAAATTAAGTCTAGCCGCAAAAATTAAATCACAATTTAAAAACATTAAACCCCTCAGTCCAGACCAGATAGCTCAAAGAGCCAGGTTTTTAGGTCCCGGCGAAATGAACGAAGGTCGGGGGCAGTCCAGAGTTCCGTTGGCAGTTGATTCCATAGGGCAGGCACGCCCACAGAGAACGCCTTCCCCCTGTGGATCGCCCATCGGCAATCCTTGACCGGCGGTACCCTGAGGAGGCCCTCCCTGTGGGAGCGCACAGGACGATGGGAAATTGACGCTGGCAGCAGGTGTTTTAATGAATATATTTAAGCAGAGCCAGTGTTTTTTTTCTAAAAAAAGGTGCCGGAACTCTCATCTTGGCGGGCACAGGAGGCGGGGGTGGGTGGGGTGAGGCGGCGCTGCTGCGGTCACGGGTGTGAGGGGTGTTGGCAGCAGGCTCCCCACCAGGCTAGTGCTGTGGGAGCAGCAGGGCCCGCTCTATATGGCGGGGCTGCACGGGGCGCGCAGTGGAGGCGGTGTGGGCCAGGCGATGCAGGGTGGCCACTTATGCACGCAGGGTGAGGCAACGGTGGCACAGGTCCAACACCAGGTATGCCACCAGCCTGGCTGACACGGGTGAGCACAAGGATGGAGTGCACATGAACTCCGCAGAACCCACCTCCCATCCTTGTCCTCTCTTACTTACCTAGTTGAGATGGTGTAGTTGGGCAGCAGGGAGGGATGCAAAGTTCCTGCCTACTTGCTTTCACTGCAGACAACTAGCCCGTGCAACGTTTGCTAGCCAGGTCTTTTGGTGCGCTCAGCAGCAATTCCTATTGGCTTTCGAAAGCCAATAGGCTTTTGAAAGCCAATAGAGGGAGTAGCATAGCTTGTGCAAAAGCTTTTTTTGTGTGTGCAAAAAAAGGTGCCGGAACTCCATTCTGAGCGTTCTATGAGAAAAAAGCCCTGCTTTTATGTTTTAATCTTATGATTTTAAATATATATATTTTTCTATTGTAAATTGCCCCAATATGTAGTTCCCATATTCAAAAAAGGGAAAAAAATAGATCCAGGAAACTACAGACCTATCAGCCTGACCTCAATACCTGGGAAGATTCTGGAAAAGATAATCAAACAACAAATCAGCGAACACCTAGATGCAAACAAAGTTATCACTAAAAGCCAACATGGGTTTGTCAAAAACAGATCATTGCATTATTTGACCAAGTGACAAAACAAGTGGACCAGAGGAATGCTGTAGATATAATTTACTTGGACTTCAGTAAGGCATTTGATAAAGTAGATCACGAACTACTACTTAATAAGATAAAAATGTGGGTTAGATAGCATTACCACCAGATGGATTCGTAGCTGGCTGACAGGCCGTACTCAGCATGTAACTGCATCTACATGGAAGGAAGTGTGTAGTGGGGTGACCCAGGGCTCTGTTCTGGGCCCAGTGCTCTTCAACATCTTCATCAACGATTTGGATGAGGGGATAGATGGGGAACTCATCAAATTTGCAGACGACACCAAGCTGGCAGGAATAGCCAATACTCCAGAAGATAGGCTTAAGATACAGGAGGATCTGGACGGACTTGAACACTGGGTGCTATCTAGCAAAATGAAATTCAGTTGTGAAAAAAGTAAGGCTCTACATTTAGGCAAGAAAAATCAAATGCACAGCTATAGTATAGGTGGTACCTTGCTCAATAGTAGTAACTGTGAGAGAGATCTCGGAGTCCTAGTGGACAATCACTTAAATATGAGCCAGCAGTGTGCTGCAGCTGCCAAAAAAGCCAACACAGTGCTAGGCTGCATTAACAGAGGGATAGAATCAAGATCACATGAAGTACTAATAGCACTTTACAATGCCTTGGTAAGGCCACACCTGGAATACTGCATCCAGTTTTGGTCACCATGATGTAAAAAAGAAGTTGAGACTCTAGAAAAAGTACAGAGAAGAGCAACAAAGATGATTGGGTGACTGGAGGCTAAAACATATAGGGAACGGTTGCTGGAATTGGGTATGTGTAGTTTAATGAAGAGAAGGGTGAGGGGTGACATGATAGCAGTGTTCCAATATCTCAGGGGCTGCCACAAAGAAGAGGGAGTCAACCTATTCTCCAAAGCACAAAGGACAAGAAGCAACGGATGGAAACTAGTCAAGGAGAGAAGCAACCTAGAACAAAGGAGAAATTTCCTGACAGTTAGAACAATTAACCAGTGGAACAACCTGCCTCCAGAGGTGGTGAATGCTCCGACACTGGAAGTTTTTAAGAAGAGACTGGCCAGCCATTTGTCTGAAATGGTATAAGGTTTCTTGCCTGAGCAGGGGGTTGGACTAGATGACCTCCAAGATCCCTTCCAACTTATTATTATTATTATTAAACCTCGCCATGTGGATTGCATACAAATATTATATAATTGGTAAATAAAGGTAGAACATATGTTAAATATACATCAAATGATAATATGCTTCCCTACAAAGTCAATTCTTGCTCAATGACAGACCAAGGAGTTAACTCAGAAAGGCAAGAGGAAAATCTAGAAGAGATCTGTGCAACTTGTAGAAGGGAAAGGCCCACACTGATAAATTAAAAAATCTTTGTGGTCTGCAAAGGAATGCTGGTGGGCTAATCAATGATTTGGTGACTAGAGGAGCATCTACAGTGTTGGAGCTTGTGGTCATGGTAAGCCATGGAGGCACTAGGCAACATGACTTTCAGGGCAGTGGTGGTGATTTTATTACTTTTTTTTAAAAAAAAGTCTGTGCTCTGTCCAAGGGTGCTTGGTAGGCTTCATGTACAGGCCTGGTCTAGAATTTATTTTGGAGCATTCAACTATCAAGAGCAGGCATGTCAAACTCATTTTGTTTGAGGCAACTTCTTATAAAAGAATTGCCATTAATTTGTTTTAATAAAATAATTTAAATCAATTTTTCACTTGATCTCAAATTAAATGAATTATATTGGTTGACAATGAGATTTTTTTTTAGTACAATTGCCAAATGCAATAAACTGGTTTTAGGTATATGTTACTGGAAGGAAAAAGCAATCTCTGCTGTGTTACTGATCCCAGAGAAGCATTTGCATGTATGCAGGTATCCTTAGGGCGCCATAGTTATGGATGAGAAATATTGGTTGCAAAGTTGGCATTTCTGGATGTAATACAGATATTTTGGACTTATTTTTGTTTCTTTGCATGTTTGATATTTTTAAAAAGGCATATGCTACTGACTACACTTATGCACATATGTAACATCTTTTGCTAGGATACATGATCACTGCTTGTCCAAAATTTTAATATACAGATAATATCACCAGAAATTATTTTAGCCTTTTTAATAAATGTTGTTATTGATGTTTAGCTTACCAGGGAAAACATCATATATTGTTATGTATATACTAGGTTAATTATTTAAAGACTGAAGTGCAACATAACTAGATTCTAAATAATCTATTTTTCAAAACACACAACAGTCCAAACAGTAAAAGTAAAGTCCAAATTAAGAATATTTCATTCTTAAGACTTTTTTAGATTCAAAATAGTTTTCAAGAGTGTATGAAAGATACTATTTTTTTTTCTAAAATCCGCTAAATTAAACATATTACATTGAGAAAAATGTTTCTCATTTCTTTCCTGTTACCTTTGATTTCATTGCAGAGATGTTAACATAAGAAATAGATTATTTTGTTATCTAGTTTTACCTTCCAAAAGACAGAAACAGATGAAATATGTGAGGTTCTTTCCTGTTGGCTTTTTTGAATTAGCTGTTTTAGATTCTAAAAGTTTAGATCCTAAAGAAGTAATCCTGTAAATAATTTTAATGTCCTCCTCTAGTGCAGGATCTTTTATGACTCAAGGTCTTCAACTGCCAGAATTCCTGAGCCAGCATGGCTCAGCTTGGAAACCTCTCCCTTTCCCCTCAACATGGCTGGCTCAGGATTTCTGGGAGTTGAAGTCCATGAGTCATAAAAAAGAACCAAGATTGCTAGCCCTGCAATAGGCTTAGGAAAGCCAATAAGGGAACTGGGTTGTTTTTTCCTGCAAAAAAAGATGCCGGAATGCCGTTCTGAGCGTTCTATGAGGAAAAAAAGCCCTGAGCAGAGCAGCCACTTATCAGGAATACTTTAATTTGGATCTAAATCACTCCTTTAAATTCTATGATTTGATGATTCCCTAACAGTAACATTGTGGATTAATTTAAAGCTTAAGTTAACTTAATGATTCAGTTATGACTGGCCTCACATGAGATTATGTTACTTTTATCAGGTAAGATTTGCTCTATACTTGCTTAAACACATGAGTTTTTTTATTTTTTTTATTTTTTTAATTTTTATTACATTTATATCCCGCCCTTCTCCGAAGACTCAGGGCGGCTTACAAGCTTAGCAGTAGCCTTCATTCTATGTATATGCCTGCTTGTTAGGGCTTTCACACACACCCCAAGCGGCATTATTACAAAGTCAGCTTATTGCCCCCAACAATCTGGGTCCTCATTTAAGTTCCAAACTTAAAACAGAGATCAAATGTTCAAATGAATACAGGCTATAGAGAAGTACCTCATAATATATTAAATGAGACGGGAAAGCTGAAGATTTTTTCCAGTTTCTTGTAAATGTATTCTGTCATAACTACATCCCTGAATCATATTTATTCATTATTTTACCAAGTTCCTGAGGAGCCAATTAAAAGAAAGTTTTGTGGTTTTACCATCACACAGAAAATTAATACTTACAGGTTTTTTTCCTGATCTAAATTGGATAGCTTTACTAATAATAATAATAATAATAATAATAATAATAATAATAATAATAATAATAATAATAAAGTTGGAAGGGACCTTGGAGGTCATCTAGTCCAACCCCCTGCTCAGGCAGGAAACCTTATACCATTTCAGGCAAATGGCTGGCCAGTCTCTTCTTAAAAACCTCCAGCGTTGGAGCATTCACCACCTCTGGAGGCAGGTTGTTCCACTGGTTAATTGTTCTAACTGTCAGGAAGTTTCTCCTTAGTTCTAGGTTGCTTCTCTCCTTGACTAGTTTCCATCCGTTGCTTCTTGTCCTGCCTTCAGGTGCTTTGGAGAATAGCTTCACTCCCTCTTCTTTGTGGCAGCCCCTGAGATATTGGAACACTGCTATCATGTCACCCCTCACTCTTCTCTTCGTTAAACTACACATACCCAATTCCAGCAACCGTTCCCTATATGTTTTAGCCTCCAGCCCCCTAATCATCTTTGTTGCTCTTCTCTGTACTTTTTCTAGAGTCTCAACTTCTTTTTTACATCATGGTGACCAAAACTGGATGCAGTATTCCAGGTGTGGCCTTACCAAGGCATTGTAAAGTGCTATTAGTACTTCATGTGATCTTGATTCTATCCCTCTGTTAATGCAGCCTAGCACTGTGTTGCCTTTTTTGGCAGCTGCAGCACACTGCTGGCTCATATTGAAGTGATTGTCTACTAAGACTCCGAGATCCCTCTCACAGTTACTACTATTGAGCAAGGTACCACCTATACTATACCTATGCATTTGATTTTTCCTGCCTAAGTGTAGAACCTTACTTTTTTCACCATTGAATTTCATTTTGTTGCATTCTCTATCAATTTGGATTAGGCTGCTTGTCTCCCAAGATCATCCAAACCTTTAAAGGACACTGTTGTCCTAGCAAATGAATTATTTACTAATTGGTGGCTTTAACTAACTCAAACCTGGGTGGTGGAGGGTGTTTTGGTTCTTACTTGACCAACAGAAGAAGAGAATGGTCTGAAATGGTATACAGGTATGGTTTCCTGCTTGAGCAGGGGATTGAACTAGAAGATCTCCAAGGTCGCTTCCAACTCTGTTTTTTTATTATTCTGTTATTCTATTAACAAGGCTCTTCTCCTTGGCTTATATCTCCAATTGTCCAATTTGCTGTTTCTATCCTTTTTTTTGGCTCTGCCTTGCTGCTACTGATTCTTCACATTCCACAGAAGCATGCTTGTTTGTATATTAATAATTATAATAATGCCTCTAGTTTTCCTTGCTTTAGCCACCCCAGTGTGATGAATGGGTCAGCTGGGACACAAAAGTCAATTATGGAAGAGAATAGGAGAACTGTAGTTCAAAGTAAGATCTATACACAAATGTAGCTGTGCTTAAGACCTACTTCAAGAGAATTATTAGTTCTTGAACAGACTTTGCTTTCAGATTGACTGCTCCAGCTCCTACTGTTGGCAAAGCTGGATTTCTCAATGCTCTCTAAACTATTGGTGTCCTATGTCAGATATTTATAAATGATTATAAAACTGTGCTTGCTAATTTCTCATCTTGGTTAATTTCTTGTCTGTCACTGTTATCACATAGCTCCTGCAAATCCATTTCTAAAATCTCAGTGAAATAATGGTTAGTTCTGTATCGATTAATATGTCTGTAGTGATTGAAAAACTAAAGGAAATCTGAATAAACATAGTGATTTTCAACTTTTTCCTCATTACCAAGGCTTATGTTTTACAATTGTTTTAGCAGACCGTGGTATCTAGCCAACATTGTCAAGTATGGGTTTAAATGCTAAGCAAGGTCAGGCCAGGTTAATATTTAGATGAGAGAACATCAGAGAAGCCCGGGCTATAGGCTAAACTGAGAAGTAAGAAAAAAAATCTTAAAAGAAAGCAATGGCAAATTACATTGGTACTACTGCTAAAAAAACTGCAGGATGCACACTTTTAATGAAAACTAATGTTTATGATTCTCAGAATGTCTTTCCCCACAAATACAGTGCAGAAATCTTGCCTTCTGGATTTCACATGAGTGAGTGGTATCAGCTCCTGTGGTGGGTTGTATTACCAGTACCAAGAAACACGTATATTACAGATAGCCCTTGACTTATGACCTGTTGTGATTCAGGGTCAGCCTGTGGGTTCGGCAGTTGGGTCGGACGACTCAGAGAAGGAGGAGGGGGGTGTTGAAGACCTTGCTGAGGGGGTTGAAGATCTTGCTGATGAGAGCCCTCAGCCAGGCCCCTCCCACTTGGTCACCACGGAGACCCAGCTGTGTGAGCCTGACAGCGTGGATGAAGAAGACCCACAGCTGGCCCTGTTCAAGGACACCCGACGCAGGAGGCAGTCAATTAGGAGTAAACAGAGGAAGGCAATGGGGCTTCTCGGAAGGAGGCAGAGAGAAGCCACGCCCTGAACTCTATATAAGGGGAATGTGTGGGGAGGGCTGGTTTGCTGAAGGCAACCGCTTGGATAGTTCGTGTTTCTTAAAGCTCCTGTTTCTTGGTTCGTGTCTTGTTTGTTTTTGTAGCTATAAATTTGGCAGGCGTAATTCCAGCCTCTTGCCGTTTGTAAAGGGGTTGTCCCTACCTTTTCTGCAGGGCCGGTAGCAGGCTGGTACAGAACATGACCCCAAGCTGGCTGGGAAGGTTACAAGCATGGTTCCGGGACAATGCATCGGTCATAAATACATGCCAGTTGCCAAGCACCCAAATTTTTATCACATAACCACGGGTATGCTGCAGCAGTCATAAGTGTGAAAAACAGTCATGTCACTTTTTTCTGTGTTGTTGTAACTTCAAATAGTTGCTAAATGGATTGCTGTAAGTTGACTACTGGTAAATACTAGCTGAACAACAGCCTCTTTTTAAAATCATTGCTTTGTGGTTGTCTGCAGATCCAAGGTGAAGATAGTCTAATTGATTGGCACTGATTATATCCTAATGTGCTTTTAGAACGGAGAAGGAATCCCTGGAAACCAGCCTTTTTGAGGCACAAGAGCTGGCAGCTCAACTTGAGGCCCGCAAGGAACAATTAGAAGGAGAAAATCAAGGCATTGATCTTTCCAGGAAGGCACTCCAAGGTACAGTAGGCATAATCTGATTCAACAATACATTTAGATTCAAAAATTCAGCAAGTCTTAGTTTTCCCACTGTTTATTTATTTTATGTGGCCTAACAGAATACAGCATTTACTGTTGTTTTTACTTTCGGTACTCATGTTGCTGCTTCTTCCTGGGAGATCCTTGTGAGGTCTAGCAGCCAGAATGTGTTGACTATTTAGCCACAACAAAGTCACATTGCCCAGGGTGCACCACAAGGAAGCATGTCTGCATTACACCCATTTTTTACTGAGGGATAATATTTCATAAGAGGGAAATCTTTTATCCAATTCTGGGAATTTTAGCTGGGTATTTTAAAACCACTGTGTGCAAGACAATTTTAAAAAACACATTTGTGCTAAGACATTGCTTACACAGGTTGGTTGTTAGCATTCTCATAATAACTAATGAAAACACAGGAAATAGAGAGTAAATAAACATTTTCACGCTAGAACCATATGCAAACTGAAGCCTTCAAGAAGCTGTTTTGATACCAAAGCTTTAACACTGTTTATCAGGCAGATTTATGCATGAACACTTAGATGAGCTGTGAGATGATGTATCAAAATGTTGTAGCCACATCACACTGCAGACTCACTTTCAATTAGTAATTTTTTTTACTGGTATTATTACCAAGCCAAGTGTCTAACTTCCAGTAAATAAGTTCTCTTGCTACCATATCACACTGCTAATTCAATTCAGTTTAATTGTTCTAGTGCTTTTCAATTAACAGTCATATTATTTGAACAGAAAAGATACTGATTCAATTTAATAAAATAGCTGCAACTTTTTTCTAAATGGTTTTGGAAGACCTACAGTCAAAACTTGTACTTACTACTTTTTCTGGGTGCAATGTCCATTTCATCATTCATTTTGATCAAAAGCAAAGAAAATGTTCCAAGAAGCAGGAAAATTACTTAACAGTCTTCAATAATTAATATTAGTTTTATGGTTCGTTTTTCTCAGAACTTTCTACATTAGAAAATCAGTTTTGCTGTAGCAGGATATTAAAAAACTAAAGTACATCTTTCTTTTGGATCACCTTTATTTCTGAGAAATAATATTGGTTGAAAAAAACAGCAACTCTGTGTCTTTAAGATTATTCTAATCACATCTGATCTCCAGATTGCACCTGTCAACAAATTACTTTTTGGATAACAGTGTTGCATATCGGCTTGCATATGTTACAATCTTGTGTATATGTTTAAGATTATAAATGTACTTAGATATTTTTTTTAAAAAATGGGGAAGTAGATGGTCTTTGTTTCTTTTGTCCTTTGTATCTGTTACTCTTGTTCTTTGATTGGTTTTTTCAAAGTTTATTGAAATTAACATTATAATTTTAAAAAATTGGTAGGATATAGTCTTAATCCCATGGAGAGCTCTATGCTGACTTCTGAAGCAGTAATTTTGAAATATCACCTTCTGGGAAGCAGAAAATGGCTATGAGTCTTATATGCAGATTTCTGAGGCCCTTGAATGCATTTGATAGCCCACTCTATGACACATAATACTGAATTGAATGGACCATTGGCCTGATCTAGAAAAACTGACCTTATTTGTAGTTTTCTTTATTTTATTCTGACTTTCTGGCAGTTTTAGCAAGGTGGTTAGCAGTGGCTACAACCAAATTCAAAAGCAGATACCACAAAACATATCAGAGCAAACAATGTTTAAAAATAGTATAAATAAAGATTAATTAGAGGATGGGATTATTATCTTTTGGAGGAATAGTATCAGTGAACTAAAAGACAATGGTGACACCTGGTATGATTGAAATCTTTTCCAACATTGTGTGTATTGGAGAATATCTAAGAATCTCTTCTAAATAGAATTTGCTTTCTTTCACAGTGGAATTAGGAAAGGTTCGGCAAGAACTTGAGCTTCAGGAGAGTACCCTGAGAAAAGAGATAGAGATGTTGAAGCACCAGTTGACTCAAACAGAAGAAGAGTGTCAGTTGTCTATGAAACATCAAAAGCAAGCTTTTGAAGAGGACCTTGGGACTCTTAGAAAAGAGAAGGTCAGTTATGCAGGTTCAAGAAATCAACAGTCCTAGAGCAATTTATAGTGATTGGTATCAAATAGCCCCTGCCTCCCCAAACTAAAATCAATTCTTATACATCATATCAGGCTCCATAGTTTATAGCTGTGTTTGTTTTGGGGGTAAAAGCAACAAACCAACATGTGGCAAAAATTAACAGATTTATAATTACAGGAACTTTAATCAACCACACTTTATTTCATCAGAATCCGTTAAAATATTGTTTAAGGCACTACAAGAGCAATCGTTGGATTTATAAGAATACATTTGCCTCATTACTATAATTTAAATAATAAAAGAATTATGATTTTTTTTCCAGTTAGGTTTACATGTATACCCGCTATGAGATCATTCTCCTTGCTAGGATTAATAGATATTTATTATGAGGATACGGATCATCTCAAACTTTCTGAGAGAGAGTAGTATCTACTGTAATACTTTGCCATAGAATTAACATAAACAACTTAAGATTTCCATTAAATGGACAAAATAGAATCAAAGAGCTTGATAAATATGATAAATTCTCTTTGTCTATTCTACTGTCATTATTTAATAGTTCCTAATATATTTATCTTAAGTATCTTGGAGAAAATTATATAACTGCATTTATATATCAGTCATGTGTCTTTGAGAAGGATGGTTGTGAGATGGGATACATTTCAAGTTGACCTCCCCTCCCCCCAGCCTTCTAAACATAAAAGGTTCAAAATTCTTAAGAAATTAAGGATAGTAAAGAGATACCATAATTAAGAAGTTTGACTGGCAGATTCATTTTTCTTATGAAGGTTAGATTATAGATCTTCAGTTCCTGGTTTTTGGAATGACAGATTGAAGAACATATAAATTTGCTTAATAAACCATTAGATTGTTGCAGCTAAACATAGACTAGCATGAAGTTCAATATATACTCTCTTATGTTCAAGACTTTTAATGAAATGCTTTTTAATAATATTTTTAAAAAGAGTAGACTACTGTAGGTTAACAATTTAGTTCTCCTATATAACATGCAGATTCCCAATTATGGTAAGGATACAATGCCAGTTTGGGAACATTTTGGGCATTATGCCACAGGTGCAACTAAAGCTCAATTTTATACAGGTTATGCTTGTACTATTCTATGCAAACTAAGATCTCCAATCTAGAGATCATCTTGCAAGCCAACATATTGTTGCCAGTATCCCAGAAACCAGAAGATACACTAGATGCCCTGGCACACTCAAGATTCTTTAAAAAAATTTAAATAAATAGAGGAAGTAACTGTACCTTACTAAAAATACAGAACTAGAATAGATTGTATTATGCAAAAGTTTGATCTTAAAATAGGTATCTTTTCTCTCTAGCTATGAAGTTCAGTGACTGAGCTCAGGTTATTAGCTGTAAGTCAACTTATTTTAACCTATACTATAAAGTTATTAAGATGATAAAATACAAGGACCCATACAGAAGATCCACGGAATGAAAAGTGTAACAGAAACCTATATTAATACATCCATGAACAATAATTCTTTATAAATTGCATATTATAATTCAGAATTTGAAAAGAAATGAATATATGTAGCTCACGGTTAAACTGTGAAGTCTTGGTGTTCTCTGAATTTGGTTGTTTGCTTGTAGAGATTTCATTATCCAACTAAGTAACTTCACCAATAATATCATCATCCACAATTCAAAATCATTTCCAAGCATATCCATGGCCCAGTACTCCATTTGCAAATACCATGAGATTGCAAAATAACAAATTTCATCAATGCAAATATTTGTGCTTTAATTTCAAAAATATGACTGGTGTAGAAGACATTAAGGAAGTCTTAAATTCCCATCCTTGATATCTTGTGAAATGGACTAATATGTGCAAAATCCAGCTGCACAATGTTCAAATAAAAATGCAAATATAAGACTGCTAATAAGACTAGGAGGCTTTTTGGAAGTAAACTGCTTCCATACCTAGCTTTATGCCTCCTCATCTCAAAACTGATCAAGAACTAAGCCACCAATTTTCAGATCAACCCATTTGAGTAACATTTCCCATAGAACTAAACAGCAGATCAGGAGGATGAATTCAGTAAAAGTTCTGGCTGAAGCAAAACGTCTTCAAGTCTGGTTGCCTTATGAAAAAAAAAACTTCTTTGGGGTGCCTTTATTAAAAGTTTACTTTCTGTGTACTCTGAAACTCTCTGAGATCAACCCAAAGTGCATAGCTTAAATGTCTATGAAGATTCTGGATGACTGAGAATCTCTGAGATCAAAATTTCCAAAAAGTCCCAGGAGACAGGCTTTTAATCGTATTGAGCTCATATTCAGTAATATTTTAGTTGATAAATACTGTACAATACACTGCCAATACTAGGAGATCCTACGTCTATCCCTGATGGAGGAAAAAGATGAAAGTGTGAGCTGTCTTCAGCAAGAGAAGGAAGAACTGGTGTCTAAGTATGAAGCTGAGAAGAGGGAGCTCATGGAGGAAATCCTCACTTTGCAGCAGCGCAGGGATGAAAGCCTCCTTATGCTAGAAAATGAAAAACAAAAGGTGAGAGGAAATAGTTCAAAGGTTATACAAGATAGAAGGAAACTTTCTTCCCCATCTCTCCTGCGATATTATCTATTGAGGACATTACATACAGGGATTTACTCAGAGCTCAGTGAACACGGACTGTCAAAATTCTCCATACTGGGTAATATTCAGAAGGGAAAAGAAGGATATTTTCACCAAAATATTTTTTGGAAGAGGTAGAGTTGCATCTGGTTCTATTATCTGAAATTGAAAACTTGAGAATTTGTTCAGGTTCATATTTTTAAGGAAACAAACCTCATTCACTTTTTCTGGATTAATAAGGACATTGGGATATGTTTATCCTTTCTTTTTCATAGATTTTTTAAAAAGAAGAGACATTCTTATTTTAGCATTAAGTACATAATAAATAAGGGACGTGGTGGCTCAGTGGGTTAGGACGCTGAGCTTGTCGATCAGAAGGTTGGCAGTTTGGCGGGTCGAATCCCGAGTGCCGCGTAACAGAGTGAGCGCCTGTTACTCATCCCAGCTTCTGCCAACCTAGCAGTTCAAAAGCACGTAAAAATGCAAGTAGAAAAATAGGAACCACTACGGTGGGAAGGTAACAGCGTTCCGTGCGCCTTTGGTGTCTAGTCATGCCAGCCACATGACCACGGAGATGTCCTCGGACAAGCACTGGCTCTTCGGCTTTGAAACGGAGATGAGCACCGGCCCCTAGAGTCGGAAATGACTAGTACGCATGTGCGGGGGAACCTTTACCTTTACATAATAAATATCCATATATCATGGAAAAGTATGTTAAAATGCTATTTTTCATACTTTTTAAAAAATATGCAGATTGAAATAGAGGAGAGTTAGAACTTGTTGATATGTAAGCATAAAAGAAACTGAAATAGACTGGAAAGAGATTGATCCAGGCATTCTTAATATCTAATAGTTTTCAGTATCCCTGAGGTATTTTGATATCATTCGCTACAAACCTTATTTTAATGGGAATATAATATTTATTTATTTTACTAGACAGTATCATTCATGTAAAATGGAAAGCAGACAGTCCCAGTGCCATTCCGTGGAATTACCCCTGACCCATAGAGTTATTGCAGCTGGCTGACTTTCTATGCCATATCTCTCTTGCAGTTTGGTACTGTAACTGGATACATAATACAATCCAATTAGTGCTTTATTTTAGTTACACTTTATTGAACAAATAAAGAGCTACTCCATAAATCATAGTTACAAATCACCGTAACATCTTAGCCCAAATCAAACAAAATATGTATTGCAATGGCTTGAGTTAAGTGTAAATTGAAAATTGCTAGCAGCCGTTGTTGGGTGCAACAGAGAAAGGCAATTGACATAAACAGAAAAAGATATCAAAAAGAATTGCAGGAGTGACAGGCTATGGACTTCTATAGAGGAAAAAGTAAACAAAATAGTCATGTTTCCTGCCCATCCATCAAATGTGATTTTGTTTCTCCTGACAAACATCCCAGAGAATTTTGCTTTAGGGTATCCTTGAAAAAGTGTGCTGTCCTGATAAATCCATGGACACATCCCTGTAATGATCTTGGCAACAGCACAAAAGGGCTTTCCCATGTCCACTTTCTATGATGTTTTACACTATCCCAATCTAGCCCATAGTTCTGATGATGTTTTTCCATCTAAATCCTAAACTGGTCAGATCTTGCTAGATTTCTGAGATCAAATACTATTATAAATATGTTAATAATGTCAATATTGTTAATAAATAAAAGTTATAAAATATATACAGGACAGTGTAAGGTTGATAAAGGTGATGAGGGTGTTTGTTCTCATCATCTTTAGGCAGTCTCTCAGAAAGAAGCTGAAAAGAATCTCCTTGGTGAAAAGCTCAGTGAGTTACAACGAGAGCTGAAATACGCCAGGTCTGAGGTTGAACAGGTGAAACTTGATGCTCTGAAGCGACAAGAGCAGGATAAGGTGAGTATGAACCTTTTCCTGTGTAATAAGGGCAGAATTTTATTCCTTGCAGCTCTTTCATCCCAAAGAATGCCTAGGACCACAAAAGATAACTTCTTATCCTTTCGTGTCTAGTGGGCAGAAGGATTTGCTTGTGACTTTCCATATCTATGTCAACTTTTATGGAATTCTCCCACAATAAAGCCAGCCTGCTTTGATCCTTAAGGGACATTCAGGAAAAAAAAGATGAAAATGTTCTGCCAGCTATATGGAAGAAGTGGATTTTCATTCTTACTGCTGTGTTGTTAGGCTTATTCTGTTGACCTTGATGACTTTGTTACTTTTGCGTAGAATTCTAATGATAATGCTTCTTGAGTTCTTTTATAAGTAGAAAGAATGTACATTTAAAATGTTGTTGGTTCCTTAAGCATTTTTTAAAAGCTGAGTAGAACAGCTTAAGTATTTTTCAGTATTGTTATTGGAATACTGTTATTGGTAACAAGATTAATGGAAATAACAAAACAATAGAGGTTTAAAACCTAAAGTTTTGAAATCTATTTTGTGAAATTATTGGATTTACAGTACTGTATATTCATCTCAGCAAGCACCACAGAAAAGGACAGGATCTGAGGGTTTTGTTTTCTTTTGCTTTGGTGGAAAAATGTAAATTTCAGAAAAGCGTTAAATTGAGACAGATTGCTGTGAAGTTTTGTTTTCATCCACAATTATTTAGCATTTTATAATATTGACATGCAGTGGATCCCTAGGCAGTATAGGATATTAGCATACATTTCATGCAATTAAAAATAAAGCATATAAAGAAAATTAAAACACAGAAAATATAAAAATGCAAATTAGCAGTGGAGGGAGAGAATCAGCTGGAGATTTCAAGTACAGATTTCAAGTACTGTCCTGGATCTGCCTCCAGTTCTCAGTCATGAAAATCGTACAGATGCCAGCACTTATTTAGTGCTCTGTTTTGTTGACATCTGTGATAAAAGGTTTATTTCCAGGTACATCCAAACTGAGATTAAGAAAATGACTACGGATTAAGTTTCCCAGCATTCATATCCCAACAGTTTCTAGAAAATCTATAGTGCCATAAGGGGGCAGTGTTCTTGCAGAAAATAGTCAGCTCTTCCCCCCCCCCCTCTTCTGTCCAGCCAGATGGACTGAAAATGGCAGCTTATTCAGAGCTCCTTCTCGTGGCCTTGATATAAATGAGGGTAACAACAAAAAGAAAAGATGTTTGTAAGCCATCTGTGTATATACACAGCAGCTATGAGAACTATTGAATACATTTAGTATTATACAAATAGATTAGATATTTTAACAATGTTAAATATTCAAGTGCATTTTAGTATTCTATATTTATCATCCCCCTTTTCTTTGGAAAATGAAAACAGTGAGCATGAGAAATTTAGTTGCACAAAAACAATACTCTGTGGAAATGGGGTTGAGAAAGAGTGACTAGCTTACAGCTGTATGGTCAAGGAGGTCAGTTCCCTAATCCCAATGCAGCATCTCACCACTCCTTGGGAGAAAGAAAATGTGGAAGAACTATAGCTCTGCCCATTGTCATAAAGTATTAAGAGCTTCTCGGAGAGAAAACAGCTATTATGGAGAAAGGACAACCCACTTTTGCTTGATAGATGAGGTATAGGTATGTGGGATTGATATTGAGAACCAGTTTCTCAGGGCAGTACATAAACAACTAAAGGACTCCTAGTTACAAGGCTGAAGTGTGCAAGGGAAAAATCTAACCAGGTGTACGAATGACGGAAAAAAGTGCTGCAGTATGAAAGGGAACTGGATTCTCAAGCTGACCAATGGCAATTAAACAGCATGGACAAATCATTTTTAACATCTTTCCTGAACTGCTGTAGCCTTAATTTGAATCAGAGTTCTTATGGTTGCTTTTAATGTTTTCTTTTTTTAATGCAAGAAAATTGATCAATGGATTTTGTGGTTCTGATGTCTTCAAGGTTGTTTTTTAAAAGGAAATCTGTACTTAGAAAGCATTGGAATGTAACTAATTGAAATTCCAATCACTTAAAATTAATGTGGCATAGCACCAAGGATGAAATAGTAGCAGTTCTAGGAAGTTTTCAGAAGGAAAGAACTAGTGCAGAAAAACCTTGGGTTTTTTTGTAAATATATAGAGAAGCATGGAAAGAGATAAGTGGATACTGGTGATGTGATGAGGACATCTAACACAGGGATGCTGTGCTGACACAAACATTCTTTGATTAAGCTCCACATTTTGTTTCTCATAATGCATCTCTGGATTTTTCCTTTTTTCAATAGCCTTTGTGGGATTTGCTTTTAAATAAAAACACATTGGCAATATCAGCCAGAGCCCTCTTGTATCTCCAGAGAAATCTATTCACAAGCTTGCGAAGCACAGCCTCTTAAGACAAAGCAAACAAACAGCACAACAAGGGTGAGAAACCCCACCAGAACAAATCTGAAAAGCATTTCAGCTGGAAAGATTGACTGAGAACCAGAAGAAAGCCAGCTTTAAAACAAATACATTCCCTGAAGGACTGTAAACAATAACTCCACCCCAATTGCTTTGAGCAGTGCAGAATGACAGAAATGGGCCCTTGCTGTGATTTTCTAAAAATCTTATTTCCGCCCTTCAGCTTCTTGATTTATGAAACAACTTTGTGCTCACTGATGACTGTGATCCTTCTGAGACAGAGAGAGATTGGACCGGATTCAGTGAGCTATATTCTGCAAGGTACTACATGCAGAAAGAGCGTAGGAACAGAGGCTGGAACAGAGAAGGGCGAGGTAACAAATGCAAGCCAGATGCTCCTCCCCAGGGCAAGGATGTTGCAATTCATAGCTGGAAGCCGCATGGCTGTGTTGCATGCATGGTCCAAACTCCGTCCTCTTGGAGATGCTTATGAGTGGCTTGCAAAGCAGTGAGCGAGTTCTTGGCTCCAGAAGAAAAGATCTTGCCCAAGAGCATCTCATTTCCTGGAGCTCCCCCTCTCTGAATCCCCAGAGGAGCTCCCTTCAGCCTAGATGGCAAAACACAGCTTCCCAAACACAACAATCATCCTTCTCTGCTCTGGGAACTGCAGTGCCTGCCAGGGGTTTCCTGCCCCCTCCCCTACTACACACAGAGGCATGGAGGGATTCTAGGGTCTTACTTCTACCTTTTCTACTGCTTTCCTGTCACTGAAAAGACTGGTCTGTATGATTTATTCAAAGAGAATCCAACTCTTTGGTTAATAATAATAAAAATCATCATCATCCTAGGTCCCTAGAAAAGACTCCCTAGATGAATAGAAATGACTGTGCAACTAATACAACAACAACAACAACAACAACACATTTCCCTTGTTTATTCTGAGTAACAAAACACAGAAACATGCATATGTATGCTGGCTAGGAATTCTGGCAGCTGCATTACAAACACATCCAGAGATCACAAGTTTGGCAGTTGTCTTGAAGTGCTTCAAGTTTTACCCAGTTAAAATTTGAAGCAATGTATGCAATGAGGTGATGACAAGGAATATGCTGGCTAACCTTCCCTCCCATGTAACATTCCTGTACCAGCACTGCAACCATCTATAGACATTATTTCTGCAACGGGAGAGTAATGAGCATAGAAACTGGGATAAAAGTCAGCAGGCAAAGCTAGTTAGCATGTCCCTGCTCTCTAATCACATTATCAGGCTACTTGAAGTAACATAACTACCTCTGAAATAAATTTCTCAAGAGATCACAGCTCTCCTTTAACCCAGGATTTCTGGAAATTATAGTTCTACACATCTGGAAGTCACAGGGTTGAAAACTTTGGACTATTCTAAATCAGAGGATCAGAATGATAAGTGATGTTTCCTCCAAGAAGTCCTGTAATGTGGATGTTGTTTCTAATTATAAATGGGATGTTTGAGGAAGCCAGATGTGTTCAATAATGTCCTGGGGCCAATACCTCTGACACTCATTATTAAGTAATTGTTAAGTGAATTATTATGTATTCTAAAGTCTATTTTAGCCCATGCCACTCAGTTAACTCTGGAAATGGTTTTGCCCTCCAGATGTATTGGATTACACCTTCCAACAGCTATAGTCAGAATGACTAACTATTAGCTACAGATAATAAATTGTCAACACATCTGAAAGGTATAGGATTGGGAAAGATTGATGCTCTTGAGGAATCTGGGATGATGCATCTATCTAGACCAGGGGTAGGCAACCTTGGCTGTTTTATGACTCATGGACTTCAACTCCCAGAATGCCTGAGTCAGCTATGCTGACTCAGGCATTCTGGGAGTTGAAGTCCATGAGTCATAAAAGAGCCGAGGTTGCCTACCCCTGATCTAGACTATATCCTATCATCAGGATTGGGCCAGTGTCTCAGACTGCTGCTTCTTAGATAGCACTAGGTGGCACTCAGTGTCCACAAGTCAATGCCCCATGTAGGCAAGAGGCTTTTATTATAAGAATAAAGATAAAAATTGGGGGGGGGGGTGTTAAAATATAATCCCATGGCAGCAGAATCTAAGTCTTAGATAGCATAGGTAAAGCATATACAGGGGTGGCAGACCAGATTTCATCAGAATACAGATATACCGACTGTCCCAAATTGATCAGTATTTTATCGGCAGGTTGAAACAGTGGAATCTCTGATTCGAATATTTTATTTAAAAAAAGTATGGGCTCAGATGGATAGCTGTAAGAGGAGACAAGCAATATAAACATAGTTAAAATTATTTGGAAATTTGGATAGTAGGAAGATCAAAATGTATAGTAAACTATACAGTTTGATAGCACTAGACAGCTAATTACTCTAAATGAAAGTAAGTTATTGTGGATTTTGAACAATAGTTTTAAAAATGTTTTTTACATATGGAAAATATGAATGTTTAATATGAGCTGGCCATAGAGCAATGCACAGACTTCAGACCAACCTCTTCATTTTTAACCCTTTCATCTCTCTTTTCTGTGCAATTTCAATATGTAGAAAGGCACTACTATTTATGACACTTCATCAAAAAAGTAAATCAATTAACAAGACAATACAAATATATTCAACACTACGTTACAAATACCCAATCTTCCTTTTCTGTTCTTTGGAAAGATCTGGGAAAAATTAACTCATGTCTTCAGATTTGCTATTAGGGTTGTTGTTGTTGTTTATTGGGTTTATTAGGGTTTTTCAAAAGGGTTTTGTTTCAATAAACAAAAGCCTCTATGTGACTAACACAGACTTCTTTTCCATCATAGTCAGTTGTTATTCCTTCTGCATTTCACACAAGATTTTCTTTCCATACCCACGGAAATGATCTGTCATGGTCGCTATGAATCCTGAACTACACCTGAACCTCACCCAAAGTCCGGAAATTGAAGTCTCCCAGGGAGATGCCAATATATGCCCGAAGATGAGATCCCTGAGTCATTTTGTAGCAATCCCTCTTTTTTCACTCCAGATGACTATTGCCTATCTCTGTCCAAGGAACAAAATAATCACCTCCATGCTTTTCCCACTTTCCAATAATTCAGTATACTACACCTTGAACAAACCAGTCCACAGTTGACTCATTTGCTCTCTTCCTTGTCTAGTTAAGTTTGCATATTTCTGGCTAGTCTTCTCTCTCTCTTTGTTTCAACCTGCTTTATCCTTCATGCAACTGCAACTCTTTATACATCCCTTCATTTTTGTCTTCTGCCTGTGACTTTTGCAATAGTCTTTCTATTTCCACTGCTCCTCATACTGGCCATTGCCTTCCACCATGCTGGCCAACTGGTTTCTAATGGCAGCACCAATGGATAAAGCCATCCTTAAATACAATAATCACAGGATGTCTCTAACACCAGAACCCTAACTGCCATTTCTGGCATATTTCTGGCCTCCTCAATCTATGTTTTGCATGTATAAGATCCAGGTTGACAAACCAAGAATAAAACCAGCAACATAAATTTCAATCCTTCCCACCAAAATCCCCTTTGTTACTTTTGTCAGGCTACCAATTTACTTCTGTGAGGAAGTAGAATTAAAGAAGGAGGGGTTTAATGTCACTTTCTCTTCAAAGGAAAATAGGTTGGCCACTTCAAGTTCAACAGAAGCACACACAGAACTCCCCATAGAAATCCAGTCCATCTGGCCTATGATACAAGTCACAGTGGGGCAGAGTCTTCTGCCAGGATAATGGGAAGTGCGGCTGCTTTCCATGAGGCAGTCACGAAGAGTAGAGCCTGGGGGGAATAAAATGCCTTCAACTGTTCTCTCAGGTGCCCTACTTCCTTTGCTGAGCTCTAAGAGGTTTGGCAGGAGCAATCCTGAATTTTGTTTTGTTTTATTGGATACATTGCTTATACACATCCAATATTAGTCATCTTTATTGTTTATCTTATAGATAAACTGTAGGTAGCAGCACCAGCTAATTTTGCCTGGACTCAGAGATTAAGGACGATTCCTTTGCTTGGAACTTAAATAGGAGAGTTCCAAGGAATCCTGGGCTGTAGGCCAGATTGGGCAGGTAAATGCATCCTGGAAGAGGGCATAACAAACAGTTTCTATACTGTTGCCTGAATATGTTCAGACTGTCACCAGGAGTTGAACTGAATTTGAAGGAACTTCACTTTTTACAACTCACTTTTTACAATAATGTACACTGTGTGTTGAATTGTATTACACTGCTGTACATTTTCAGAGCAACCAATGATTAGTTTTTTGCAGTTCCTCTCTTCTAGGTAGAACTACCAAAGAGAGAATCGACTGGAAGGAGCCGTTTAGCTGGGGGTTGAACTTCATACTTGATACAAACTTCAACCTAAGCTAAATGCTGGAATCACATTAAAATATCTCTTAACAGATATCCAGTGAAAAGTCCGATATTTCTATGAGTAATTGGTTCTAATGTCAAAATTGTCTTACGGTAAGAAGTTTTCTCTAAAGTTTTCACAGAGTCAGCTATACAGGTTGTCCTTGACTTACAACCACACTTGAGCCCAAAATTTCTGTTGTTAAGTGAGACATTTGTTAAGTGGGTTTTGCCCCATTTTACAACCTTTGTTGTCACAGTTGTTAAGTGAATCACTGCAGTTGATAAATTAGTATCCTGATCGTTAAGTGAATCTGGCTTCCCCATTGATTTTGCTTGTCAGAAGGTTGCAAAAGGTGATGACATGACTTTGGGACATAGCAACAGTCATAAACATGATTCAATTGCCAAACATCTGAAAGTTGATTACATGATCATAGGCATGCTGCAAAGGTCGTAACTGTGAAAAATGATCATAAGTCACATTTTTCAGTGACATTGTAAATTTGAATGGTCATTAAATGAACTGTTGTACCTCGAGAACTACCTGTATCTCCCAAAATTCCTCATTGCTACTTGTGCTGGCTGGGGTTTCTCAAAAATTGTTCAACAGATCTAAAGGGTATCTGGTTCTCCATTTGTGCTATATGCCAGTGATGCAACTGCTATATGCCAGTATTGCAACTGCTAAGTCAAATGGCACTCCCACCTTAAATTTTGGATCACAGACCACTAAAATTTGTTGTTAAACTGGTTTTTAAAAAATGTAATTGATATTAAATATGAGGAGTAAATCATATTAACTGAATTAACCTAGAATTCATTACTTTTAAGTTAATGATTATGTAAATAAAATGTAGTTTTAATAGGATACTGCTCCTTTGGTTATCCTAGCCCTGGTCTTGTTCTAGATTATAATCCTTGCTTTGTTACTCAAGAAATATACGTTGCATGTTGCTGCTTTACTCTAAACCTTCAAGTTAAGTTTGCATCATTTTATAGAAATGTAGCAGAAGTAAGACTGTAAGCAGCCTATTGCTGCTTACACTTCCCAATTTCCATACAGCATCTTGGCTTTAGTTTCCAGTATCTTCCTTTTCTCTTTTGCCAAGGATTCATTTCCCATAAAAGAGACAAATGTTCCAATTAGTAGATTTTAACTAGATGACTAAGTTGCTTGTCTCAGTTTTGCTACATGATCCCATGTCATAGAAGAGGAAGAACACCAAATCCATGAGTTATAATAGGCAAATGTATGGGTATTTTTATTTCTCCTTTTCTGACCCACAGAAAGGGGCATTAATTCAGCCTACTGATATTTTGAATGTTTGTCAAAACTTTTGGACAATGTAATTTTAGAAGTGGAGTATAGGGTTATGGTTATTTAGTAGCAGCAAAGGACCAACTCATCAATTTTTATGTTCCTGCTGAGCTTATTTGAGATCAAAACATATTCAAATAATACAATAACTCTATTGAGATTCAAATGATTTCTATTGGCCATATTTTGACCAGGGTGTTGCTGAGTTCAGCCAGGGAAACATATATGATCTAATCACTCATTTTCAGTTTTGGCATATGATGACTATGAAATACAATTTCATACAATCATTAACTATCAGAAAGCAAAAACAAAACAAATCTTTCAAATAAAATTAAAATTATGGAAGGCAACTTTAGTATCATACAAAGTTCCATTGGTGAAAGTTGTTAGCAAATTTTTAGATTTAGAGCAACCTTCCCATTCTGGATCCTGAGAACTTTCCAGAGATGTGGATTTCAAATCCTACGATTCCCCAGTCAGTGTGGCCATTGCTGAGAATTCTGGGAGAAAGTCCACATTTGTGGGGGATATCCAAATTGAAGCCTACAGGATCAAGAGCAGCTTAATGGTATCTGCAATAGAGATTTGTGGGTTGTTTAGGAAAGGAGTGGGACAGTCTAAGATCCTGCCTAAGGCAAACAGTCAGACCAACTAGAAGTGTCTCCCAACTCAGTATGTTGCAAATGTCTTCCCCTCCGCCTTAAAAGAGGTGGTGGTGAGGCCCCTCCTCTAGAAGCCTGCTCTGGACCCGGCCTCGTTGAATAACTACCGTCCTGTCTCCAACCTTCACTTTGTAGCGAAGGTTGTTGAGAGTGTTGTGGTGCATCAGCTCCCACAATTCCTGGATGAAGCGGACTATCTGGACCCATACCAGTCCGGTTTCAGACCCGGCTACAGCATGGAAATGGCATTGGTTGCACTGGTGGATGATCTCTGGTGGGCCCTGGACAGGGGCTGTTCCTCTGTCCTGGTCCTACTTGACCTCTCAGCGGCTTTTGATACCATCGACCATGGTATCCTGCTGCGACGGCTTGAGGGGTTGGGAGTGGGAGGCACTGTTTTATGGTGGTTCTCCTCCTACCTCTCGGGCAGCTCGCAGTTTGTATTGACAGGGGGACAGAGATCTACCCCGAGGCCCCTCACTTGTGGGGTGCCTCAGGGGTCAGTTCTCTCCCCCTCCTTTTTAACATCTATATGAAGCCACTCGGTGAGATCATCCATGGCTTTGGGGTGAGGTATCACCAATATGCAGATGATACCCAATTCTTCATCTCCACCCCGAGCCAACCCAGTGATGCCCTTGACATGATGTCCAGGTGCCTGGAGGCGATGCGGGTCTGGATGGGAAGGAACAGGCTCAGGCTTAACCCCTCCAAGACCGAGTGGCTGTGGATACCGGCATCTCATATTGTCCAACAAGTTCCATCTCTTTTGAGGGGGGGAGGTATTGCCTCCCTCAGAAAGGGCTCACAACTTGGGTGTCCTCCTGGATTCATGGCTTAATTTGGAAGATCATCTAACGGCCGTGACCAGGAGGGCCTTTGCACAGGTTCACCTAGTGCGCCATTGCGCCCCTTTTTGGACCGAGATGCCCTATGCACGGTTACCCACGCCCTCGTCACTTCTCGCCTGGATTACTGCAATGCTTTTTACATGGGGCTGCCCTTGAAGAGCACCCGGAGGCTTCAACTGGTGCAAAATGCGGCCGCGCGGGTGCTTATGGGAGTATCTAGGTTCTCCCATGTTACACCACTCCTGCGCGAGCTGCATTGGCTTCTGATTACCCTCTGAGTGTGATTCAAGGTGCTGGTAATAAACTTTAAAGCCCTACATGGCTTAGGCCCGGGGTACTTGCGAGACCACCTGCTGCCATTGTCAACCTCCCATCGCCCGGTTCACTCCCACAGAGTCAGCCTCCTCAGGGTTCCGTCGGCCAGGCAATGCCGGCTGGAGACCCCCAGGGGTAGAGCCTTCTCTGTGGGTGCGCCGACCCTCTGGAATGAGTTGCCTCCAGAGCTGCAGATGGCCCCTGACCTTCGGTCCTTCCGCCTTGACTTGAAGACGTGGTTGTTCCAACAAGCGGGCCTGGACTGACTACGATTTTTAATTAGGCTTTTTACTGGGTTAAATTGTCTTGTAATTTTGCATTTATTGTTTAATTCTCTTTTAAATTTTTTACTCTATGTTTTTTTTTATTGTTGTGAGCCGCCCTGAGTCCTCAGGGAGAAGGGCGGCATATAAATTTAATAAAATGAAATGAAATGAAATGAAATGAAATATCATTTAGAGAATAGGAATAATTTTGGTTGTTTTAGTTGGTTCATATCTCACATTAAGCCATAGCACAGTTTGAGATAATTGAGATATTGTTATTTGAAAGTAATGGTATGTTATGCAAACATAACATTATGGCTTCTTTAACCAATCTTTGATTATATAACTGTAACTTAGAATGATTATAAATTTAATCTTTATATAAGATTACTAGATTTTATGCAACCTTGACTTGCAAAGCATTGGCACCGTTCAGTAAACGGTGTTTGCCTGATATTGGACTTCTTTCTTATATTCCACCAGTATGCAAATGAAACACTCTTGAGTATTTCAATCTCTGATGTTGGAATTCACTTTCCAAGAAGAGAAAGAAGCTGTCACTGAAGAAAATAAAATTAATTGCTTTAGTAATGGTATTTATGGAGAGCAGTATCCTTTATTAAAAGGATTAGCAACCCAGATACTGTTTTATTCTATGACCATAATGCTTCTTTCATGATATGGATAGGATATCCAGATTTTACCTTTCCAATTTCTTGTTTAATTTAAATAATTACAGTTTGTCTAAGTGCAAGACCTACATTTCTAAGGGATGTAAATATCAAATATGTACATAGTGATTGATAGATATCCCTTTCTATGCACAAAGCACATTTTAGCACTTAAGAAAATGGTCACAAAGACACTGAAACAAGCACGGGGTAGGATCTTTGTTCACTAATACATTTAAAGGGAACGCAGCCTATACTGTAGAGATAGAACAAGCTGCTGGCATAATGATGCATTGTCTCAGCTCTTTTGGCTCTCCTCTATGTTTTACTATTGGCTGGAGTTCTGTGATATAGAAAACAGTGAGATAAGGCTATATAAATCATGGCTTGTGCTCAAGTGAAAGTGAACATCAGGGGAACAGAGGGTAAAATTACTTTTTCCCGGCCATTCTGAAGATTTTGTGAATCACTAAGGAAGAAAAGTTTACATTTCAGTTATGTAATGCAATTTTCCTGCTGTGATACTTGACTATCCCCTCTTGCAAGTTCTTATAATCTGTGCTGCTAGAAATCTTAGGAGATAGTAATACGGATCAATCCAAGTAATTGGTAAAGGAAAGTGTGTTGTTGTTAGCTGCGAAGTCGTGTCCGACCCATCGCGACCCTATGGACAACATTCCTCCAGGCCTTCCTGTCCTCTACCATCTTCTGGAGTCCATTTAAGCTCACGCCTACTGCTTCAGTGACTCCATCCAGCCACCTCATTCTCTGTCGTCCCCTTCTTCTATTGCCCTCGATCTTTCCCAGCATTAGGCTCTTCTCCAGTGAGTCCTTCCTTCTCATTAGGTGGCCAAAGTATTTGAGTTTCAGCTTCAGGATCTGGCCTTCTAAAGAGCAGTCAGGATTGATCTCCTCTAGGACTGACCGGTTTGATCGCCTTGCAGTCCAAGGGACTCGCAGGAGTCTTCTCCAGCACCATAGTTCAAAGGCCTCAATTCTTTGGCGCTCAGCCTTTCTTATGGTCCAACTTTCACTGCCATACATTGCAACTGGGAAGACCATAGCCTTGACTATACGCACTTTTGTTGACAGGGTGATGTCTCTGCTTTTTAGAAGGAAAGTGTAACTCTATTTAAATTTGTATAAAGCAAAGATAGATCATGCCATACTTTTTCCTATGTCGTCTTCATTACAGAACACAATAACCAGCATCAACAAAGAACTACAGACCTTCCAGGCTCAATTTGAGGATGCAATGGCTGCACACCAGAAAGAGGCCAAACGCTTAAATGAACATATAAAGGAGCTGGCAAGAGAGAAAGAACTTAATGGGCGGGAGGTATGTATGCCTCTTTAGCTGTCACATCTGGTCATTTCCTCTCTATCCTTGTTGAATATTTGTCCAAAAAAGTGGATTGCATATCCACTTGTCAACAAAGGCTATCAGTGTAGGCTGGGAACATAGATAGATTTGAAATCTAAAGTCTTCTGCTCCCATAGAAGTTAAGAGTGCTAAATGTTAGGAGAAACACCTGGCAAAACATTTTAGGAAATCGATGTTGGAGATGCACCATTTTTCAAATGTCAGAGTAACATGATTAAGCAGGAGTTTCTAATACGATATAAATTCATAACACTGCCACCTCTGGACAAACAAATTTAACAAGCTTTGAAACCTCTGCAAACCACTCTGAAAGGATATCAGCTATGTCCAAGAGCAGAATCAATCTACTCCTAGATTTGCTCTGCTGTATTTGAAACTGCAATAGAACTTTTCCTGAAGAACTGCTGAGCAGTCTGTTTCTCCTTTTGTAGAAATTCTTACCCAGCTTTTTTCTCTAGCATATTCTCTGGCTTTCCAGGACAGCAGAACTTGAAATTATTATAGGTCAGTTTCACAATGTTTTGAGGGTTTAGGGAATGGAAATGATTATACAAATGGTGCCGTGTTGTTCCCTGGATGAGCTTAGACCCCAGGGGCTTTTAACATAGCACGTTGAACTTGTTGAAAAGCTGTCATCTGCCTGTATTCTGGATGGATGTGGCCTCCTGCAGAGCATGTGGAGTATCCAATGTGCTCCCAAGATGGGTATTGGCTAGAGTAATTGGAACTGATCCAGCTAGTCAGTGCCTTTACACCAGTTCCAACACCGGCTTGTCATTGGTTAAATTGGAAGCAGAAATCACTGTCCACCCTGTCATGTCCCCTCTTTTTAACATCCAACTCTAGAGGGTGGTTTTTTACATTCTTCCAAATATCTGCAACTCTGAAAAACTTCCCCAGATGGTAACCCTCACCCACTGCCAGATGTTTCCAGGGTTCTAATTCTTTACAAACTGCGAATGCAGAACAAAAATGACCTGAGCTTAAGGGAGGAAAGAGAAAGAAAGGGATTGGGTGAGGGGAAAATAGAAAATTAAAGGACATAAAAGAGGAAGAGAGAGTAATTTAACATGACAGGCTGTTTATTTTGGCAAAAAATGGCCTCCTTTCAACAGATTTCAAAGTCCAGCCCCAGGAGGGACCACACAAGCAAGAGAAGAGGGTTGTTTCAGAGGGCAGGGAGGGCAGAAGGAATGGGGATGGGGCAAAGGGGGTGAGGAAGATCTTCAGAGATGGAGGCAGGATGGGCAGAGGCAGACTAACACAGGATGGGAACAGAGACAACAGCACATGAGAGAAAGAGGGAGAGGGAAAGGGGAGGGGGAAAAGTAAGTTGAGGGACTAATATAACAAGCCGAGGGCAAAGAAACACAGAGCAAAATTCTCACAGGCGCCAGCATTGACCTACTTATCACCATGGGAACCATAACATTTTCACAGCCTTTTAACTTGAGGAAGTCTTGAGTTGAACAGAGCTGCCGTCCCATATGTACAAGAACACTGATGCGGACACTTCTGTGCATGTACACTCCACACAACAACAATTAAACATGGCAGTCTATTTTGGCAAGTTGCCAGTAGCATGTATTTATCCATTGCTCACCTAGATATTCTTGTTGTCCAAGATTCTCATGTACATATCTGTTCTTATTATGTGAACTTAATTATTTGAATTCGCAGACTCTTGCATATCTTAAATCATACTTAAGTCACACTTAAATGCATGCACACTCCTACCCACGCACATACCACCCCTACCACCGCACAAACACGTGCCTTTTTCTCCCACTCTGGATACCTTCTTCCATGTGTCTAAGCCTCAGCTGGAGGCTTGACAACCCAGGCGTGATTTCAAAAGATGCTGTTTATAAATGTTAGTCAATATGTAATTATAATAATTTCATTATGAGCTTAGCTGAAATGTTCTTGTGAAGGAGAAAACACAGAGGGGAATTAGCCAGGAAGGAGTGAATGTATTGGGGTGGGGGAGTTTTGTGTGTTTTCTTTTCAGTCCCATCCACTGCAAACCCCCTCTCCTTATCCTGGGGAATAAAAACAGTTTATTTTATGATGGATCGCCCTTCTCTTTGGTCACTGACCTTTCTTTGCAAATTTCTATTGAGCTCAGCAGAAAAATGCTGAGTGCATTTGTGGATCCCATATGTGGGTGGGGGCTGGTAGAAAAAAGGGTCTCACCCTAATCCTTCTCAAAAACAGAACAACAATAACACAGAGCTGGTTGGAATGAGCCAGGCCAACAGGGAGGATCTGGACAATGTTAGAGCTTTTCAGAGTAAAAAGAATTAAAAAAGAAAAAGGAAAAAGAAAACTCAAAAGAAAAACATAGAACATTGGGGTTCTTATACAATTCTCCTACCCTTCCCCAAAAATACACCGGGTACAGGTCATTGCACAAACAAGCACAGCTTTCCAAGGAAGGCTGAATAAAATCCAGACCATTCTTTCTTCTCCATTTTAATTCACACCTCAGTTCATGGGAAAGCTCTTAAGCTAATATGCTTCTGTGGCTGTCCGACTGAAGTTCAAATGGTACATGTGCACTGCTACCAGTTTAATCCAGGGATTTTATCTATGTTATTATTTGCAATTATTCAGATACTTCAAAACTGATTCTCCACTTTTACTGCTGTTGTTTTTCCCAACCTATTGCTGTCAAATCTTTTATTGGCAGACCCCATCCTCTCCTACAGGCAAGGTGGAATTAGTCATCTTTTATGTCATTCAAGAGTGGGAAAGAAATCAGGGAGAAGGAAAGTTTCAAGGACAGATCTGTAGACCACATCAAGTTAAGAAAGATTGCTATATTTTTGCAATATAATTCCCATAGAACATATACAGTCAATCCTCATTATTTGCAGATTCCGTATTTGCGAATCCACTTAGTTGCTTAACTGTATTTGTAACCCCAAACCAATACTCAAGAGCATTTTCATGGTCATTCACAGACATATGCAGAGTGGCAAAATAATTGAGTCATTCAATATGCACATTCCCATTTGAATGTTGAACAGTTGAACAAGGTGACGCTCTGCCTTCTGGGTCCTGTATTTCCCTTACGAGTAATAGTTCAGTATGCGCTAATTCAGTGCATGCAGCAACTTTATAGACCATAATTATCATGAATAATAAAAACTGACTGTCCTTTAAAAAATCAGTGTAATTCTGTTAGTATAAACATACAAGGTTTCTCAGTATAGAGTATATGAAAAAGAAAAGCCTTAGGTTCACTGAAGGCCATAAGCTATTATTGTAATCAGTTTTCAGAAACATAATTCTTCCAATTAATTCTTTATTTGCTTCCTTCCAGATACACAGTCACTTTATTCTTGCTCATTTTCACACTGAAATCTACATGCAGTACTGACATCCTCAATGATATATCACACTATCCTGATAACTAATAGCTGTTTACTGGGAGATACATAAACTACCATTTTTGCTCATAGACACAGGTTCAAGCTGATTAAATATAGTTTTCATCACATTCACTCTTGAACACATTCCTTATTTAAAAGTAGTAAAAAGTTACAATTAACTAAGAGTTATATGAATTTAAAAACCTCATATCTTAGTTTGTCAGTTAAAATGTTATATATTATTTGGTGTTCTCAGTGCTGGTTTGACCATATATTGCACCCCAAGGCCACACCGACTATGGTGCCATCTCCCAAAGTGTGAAGATTTACAGTTTTTGAATACCGGTATTTTAGAGTTTTATTTTCAGTTGGAGGGGTGGTGTTGGCACCTTCAAATGTTTGGCAACCTAAGTCAATGTCTACTCAGCCTTAGCTTAAGACTGCTCTTGGGTATCTTGGTCTTCCCTAAGCACTCAGAAGTTATAGGAGTAGCAGTTTCTGCTCTGTTTCCTTCTCTTTGGAAGAAGTGATCATGGCAGAGTTTTGGCATTTTTATAATGTTTTCTGGATAGTAGATGCCTAATAACATATGCATGGTGCCTTTAACTATGTGTTGTGCCCCCAACCTCACCCTGGAACTATACCAATATCAATTCCCCTGGAGTACATTCCCTTGAAGTCATTAGGATTATTTTCCAAAGTGCCTTAAAATTGATGTACTGTAGCTTTATCTTAGGGACGCGGTGGCTCAGTGGGTTAGGACGCTGAGCTTGTCGATCTGAAGGTTGGCAGTTTGGCAGGTCGAATCCCGAGTGCCGTGTAGCAGAGTGAGCGCCTGTTACTCATCCCAGCTTCTGCCAACCTAGCAGTTCGAAAGCACGTAAAAATGCAAGTAGAAAAATAGGGACCACTACGGTGGGAAGGTAACAGCGTTCCGTGCGCCTTTGGCTTCTAGTCATGCCGGCCACATGACCACGGAGACATCCTCAGACAAGCGCTGGCTCTTCGGCTTTGAAACGGAGATGAGCACCGGCCCCTAGAGTCGGAAACGACTAGCATGCATGTGCGGGGGAACCTTTACCTTTAACCTTTTAGCTTTATCTTAAAGGCAGAACAGCTCAAAGCCCAATTACGTTTGGCAGAAGATACCTATGCAGATGTTCACAAAGAACTCACTGAGCTTCACCAGAGACTACAGGAATCAGAAGAAGCTTGTGATCAGCGACAAAAAGAGCTACTGGAATTTCACAGGGCTGTAGCAGATGAGAACAGAGAAAAGGAAGCACTTCAAAAGTCCAATGCTGACCTCAGAGCAGCTGTCAAAAAAACAGAGAATGAGAAGCTCAGGTCAGCAGATTTGGCACAGTGTCAGGCTGTGAGAAGAAGTTCATACACATTGATTGGACAGACATAGTGATTTTAGAGATGACTGATAATAAATACTTGACCTCTTGTAGACTGCAGAGAATCAAGGAAGAACGAGAACAGAAGATTGCCATTCTGGAAGAAGCAAAGGCCGCAATTGAGGGAGAGGTGGGAGAGCTCAGAGTAAATCTACGGGAAGTAGAGAAGTCACACATGGAAGCCCGAAGGGAGCTTCAGGAGCTGCGCAGAGAGGTAGCTTACAAACAGACTTTCTCATGGTTCAGTTCAGGTCCAAGAATATAAGAGGTTAATGGAGGGAAATACTTGACACGATCAGATAGATGTTAGGAAGGATGTATGCAAGATCATTTGACATTACTGTTAACTTCTGAGACTGGTACCTAAATATGAACTATAACAAATGCAGTAGCACCACTCTAAATACAATTCTTGCTATTATTTGAAAATCTTTTAGAAAGTACCCTGATATCATTTCTGCATGTAATGCCTCTTTCCTCTCTTCTGTCTCCTCAATTATGATATAGTTTTGTCCCTATAACTTCTTTTCCTTTTCAGGCCTTTCTGATATCATGATACATATACAATAAATAGGCAGCATTGTCTTGCTGAAGAATCTAGTAGCTAAATTAGAGCTAAATTACAATTGCGGTATGATACGGTCAGTCGGGGTAGTTAGAAGCAGTTACCAAGCATGGCAATAACTGTTTTACGCAGAAGATTCCACATGTAATTTGGGAGTTTGAAACACAGATTCTGCACTGCAGAATGGCTGCACTCAAATTGTTTCTGCATAGGTAAAGTCCCTGGAGAACAAGAACAGCAAGAAAACCCAGGAAGTCACTGAATTACAACATCAGTTGCTGCAAAAAGAACAGCAGGAGCAGCAGAACAGCAAAGAGGTCCTGGATCTTAAACAGAAGATATCTATTCTGGAGATTGGCCATGATTCTGCTCATAAGGAGGTAACAATGGGATAATAGCAAGGAGTAATTATTTCATGAAAGAAGAATTGAAGAATAAGTTGAAACAATGAAAGAAGGCAGCATTTTGTGAAAGAATACAATAGAAATAAAATGTTGGGTAAACTGCATATTTAATAGGGTAAGGATGTAATTGTGAAGACCAAGACATATAATAATACAGTATTTTTATGTGTAGTGAAGGTGAAGTGTCCTTTTGAGCTGAGGTTGACTTGGTGACTTTCAGAAAAATAGAATCATAGAAAACTGATGGCAGAAAAAGAATTATGGTCTATCTATGCAATTTTCTTAGCAATAGTATAAACTAAGAAATAATTTGCCACTATTTTTTCTCCATTTCCCTATTGAAACTACAGCTGTGGAAGTTTCTGGAATTTCTCCCATCCAAATACTTATCAGGCCCAATGCTACTTTGCTTCTAAGCCCAGACAAAATCAACCAGGTTCTATTATCTGCTGAACTACAAACAGATTAGATTAGATTAGATTAGATTAGATTAGATTAGATTAGATTAGATGAGATTACTTTTGCAAAGTCATTAATGGACAGAAAATAGTACATGATTAGGGAGTTTATGGAAGATAGTAAAAGTATCATATACACTTATAAGGATATGTATTTTTGCAAGTATAAAGTATAAAATTCAATTTTTTTATTTATGTCCAACTAGTTATGTACCATGTTCATTACTCAAAAGAATTTTCTTACATTAGAAATAGCATAATATATTGAAAGAGAATCCTTGAAGAACGATTTATTGCAAAATGTTACCTTGTGACTCACAATTAATGTTATAACAATCTTATTAAAATGTGTTGGAAGTTAAATAAACATTGTTCAAACAGGTTATAACAATTGGGTTTACAATTGGATAAAATGTCAGGATTGTGTTAATGATTAATAGCAGGTGGGTGGGTATAAATTATTGGATACATTTTGGTAATATTGCCATAGATTTGTTTGCACTGGCAGATATTGTCAAATTCCTGAGCCAGGGTCCTTGAAGAGATGGGAGAAACATACATGCATTGCCCTTATGATTTTGTTTCCTTCCAGGTGTTGAACTTGCAGAAGAAGCTGTCTTCTGCAGAGGTGAAGTTCCAACTTCAAGAGCAGGATTTAAAGCATAGCCTTACAGAGAGTTGCATCAGGGAGAAGAAGTGGAAGGATGATCTCCATAGCCTGGAAGTGAAGCTTCAGGAAGCAAGCAGGACAAATGAAAGTCTCCAGCTGCGCCTCAGCACCTGTGAGGGATGCATCCATGGCTTAGAAACAGAACTAGCCAAAACTGAAGCAGCCAAGAGGGAGGTTGAGCTGAAGTTAGTGGCACTCCACTCCACTCTCCGTCGCACACTGGGACTTGGCAGCCGGAGTCCGTCTCCCCAACGATCTTCCTCTCCAGTCAAAGGTTATTTTGTAAATTCTCCTCACTGCTATGGGCTAAGTTAGGTTAGCCACTCAGAGCCTGTTGGAGTGGGTAGCTATAATAGATTTAATAAATTTAATGAAATAACCAACCAATAAACAATTTGATAATGGCTACATTTTGATCTTTAACATTAAACTAACACTCTAGGTTAGTTTTTATGCTATGTAATACCATAGCTTTAAAATATGATTTATTGAATAAATCATAATTGATTCATGGCACTAATCCATAAATCATGACTTACGAACTACAAAGAAAATTTGAAAAGTACATTAATCAAAACTATGTATTTAGTAGCTGCTCGTGTACCTTAGTCAAAAAGAAACATCATAGCTGAGAGGCAGTTTGAAAGCTTTTGTGGACAGTGGTGCTATAGCCATCTGAAAAGATGTAGGGAGCTAATTATGGTAAAGTTATCTCCTTAGGCAACAGAAAGCTCCTGGCAATCCAAAAATATCATCTGTTAGATAACCTTCTTAACTAAATGAATAAATAAATCCTAAAGAATGTAGTTTGTGACGTCTTTTCTTCTTGAAATCCCATTCAACCTTGTCTGTTGGCTGAGACCAAGCAAGTATTTGGTGTTTTTTTAATAGGAACCAGTGGACGCCAAACACCTGCATCTCGCACTGGATCACCTGAAAGGAGCCGCTCTCGTTCACCTTTTCATCAACCATCTCCTCTCAGGGGAGAGCAAACCACAAGTGAAATTGATCCAGAAGTGGTTCGAGATGCTTTGAAGGACTTCCTTCAGGAGTTGCGGGACACCCAAAGAGAGAGGGTAAGCAAGGACCTCCCTTTCAAATATTTCTACCTCCATAAGGATCTGGAGAATATAAGGATGTTGAGATTTCGATGGTATAAATTTGTGAACTTTGAAAAACTCATAGCTATGAATTTGGTGTTTTATAAAACTATAAGAGAACATTCACTAATTTATCACAATCTGAGTGCAAGTCAATTTTATTTTAATAAAACTAATGCTAAGGAGTTGTGGCAAAATAGTGCCTTTCTTTTTGCACTTCTGTTTATATTTTACTGTACATACAAAGAATTTAATATAGATGAACATTAGTCCTCATACCAACTGAAGGAGAAAAAAATAAAATCTATAATTAGGTGACTATTAAAATAGGTTTTAGATGCATCATCCACTGATTTCCATTAGATTATACATATTTTTTCAAATCTTTGTTCAGTCCCTTCATTCATTGGATCTATCCAGAAAAAGTGGACTATTCTAAGATTGAAATTCAATGTACAAAAATTGAGACTTACTGAAGTAGTAACATATAAGTACTAGGAGGTATGCTTAAGACAAATAGAATAGGTTTGGAATTATGCACTAGAGCAGGGGTCTTCAAACTTGGCCCTTTTATGACTTGTGGACTTCAACTCCCAGAATTCCTAAGCCAGACACACTGGCTGAGGAATTCTGGGAGTTGAAGTCCATAAGTCATAAAAGGGCCAAGGTTGAAGATCCCTGCACTAGAGTCTCTGTTCTGATTTTCAGCGTATGTACAAATGCATCCCTTAAGCATGTGTTTTAGGCATCCACTTGAAATAATATGCCATACATTTTTTCAGCATCCTGTTAGCTTTAAGGGCGTTTACCAGAAATTATTATCAAAGTTTCAGCTTGATTATTTGAAAGCATAGAGACCATTATGCACATAAATCTACCTAGTCATTCTGGATCAAAGCCAATAATAGCTTAAAATATGTAACAAATAAATTAGTCCATTTCTTTTACTCAGAGCAAAAAGGGATTATTTTATGTAATGCTGTGTCTTAGCAGTGATAACCTCCATCATTGTTATCATCATCATCAACATTAATAGAGAATCAAGTCCTTAAGGATTTTTGATGATGTACATAAGAAATAATAAACAAATCTGCAATAAAAAGACAATATAAATAAATAAAAAGTACACAAATACTACTGGAAAATTAGTAATTAAATGAATTAAACCAAATAAACCAAATAAAGCAGGAAACTGATCTGAGGAGCTTCTAGAAGGTAAGCAGAGTGGAGGTCAACTAGATTTCCATTTGGACACCATTCCAAACAACTGATGCAACCACTGAAAAAATAGCATAATCATGTTTTGCCACTCTCATTCCCCTAAATTCCTTAACTACTATATTACTAGTAGTTTTTCCTGGTAAATCAAGCTGGTCAGGCCCATTCTAGTCAGAGAATGCAGTTCTGCAAATAACTAAGCACCAAATTATATAAGGCTTTATGGAGTAGTACCAGGACTTTAATTTGCATACAGAAGCCTATTACCATCCAGTTTAGGGCTTGCAATGAATTGCTCCCATCAGCAAACAGTGTTCAGTTGTAGGGCATTGTCACTGATCTTGTAGGCCACTGATCTTCAAAGCAGCCCTATGTAGAGCATGTTGCTATAATCCAGGGATGTCAAACTCCCAACGTCATGTGACATGTCACGATGTATCACGAGTTTTTTTTTCCATTGCGGCAATGGGATGAGTGTGGTTTTGGCATGACGCATCCGGCCCATGGGCCGGCAGTTTGACACCCTTGCTATAATCTAAGCAGGTGGTGATGAGAACATGATCCCCCCACTCCAAGTAAACTTATAACTGGCTTACTAGCCAAAGCTAGGAAAAGTCTTCCCACCCTACCCCCAGCAGCCACAGCATCGACTTGCTATTCCTAAAGAATCCCCAGTCATGAACCTGTACTTTCATGAGTAGTACTTCCCTATCAACAGACCCTACTGGAGCAGACAGTAAACCTAATGAAGAAATAGTCATTCAATTTTATTAAAATTCAGTTTAAGCCTATTGTTCCCCATCCATCTTTCAGGGACTGAGACTTCAATAGTAACACCAGCCTGGGGTAGCAATGTAGAACTGGGTATTATAAACATACTGATATTGGAGAAATGCCAGCTAGACTGGTAGGAGGGATCAAGTGAGGGCCTAGCATGGAATTGTTGCATAGCCACAAACAGCATAAGCATGATCTCCTCCCAAATCCATGAAGCCTTATCTGCTCAGTCCCAGAGGAAGGCAAGCAATCTGGTGAGATTCTTATGGCTCTGTATTGCAGTACAGCAGATGAACAATATATTTTCAACCTGAGATTATTTATGAGTGTTCTGGTTGCTTGCACCTTACATTTGATAATACCAACCCCCCAAAACTTTTGATGATCTTGCCCAGTGCCTTCTTGTAAATGTTAAATAACAGATGGAGAAAACTGGCCCATGCAGCACTTCACAAGGGATTAAGCGTGATCTCCCCTGCCCCACTAGCACTAACTGGAACTGTTGATAAAGGAAGTAGAGGAACCATTGTAGTACAGTGCTATTTATATACATGACATAAGATAATTTACATGCATAAGATCATGGTATGAACAAGAAGTAAATAAAAATCTGTAAAAAGAGCAGTGTTGTTAGGTACAAAATGTTACTTTGGGGATAAAAGACTTTTGTTCCAATCCCACCTCTGCTATGGTTGGGTTGATATATCACACGATAGATAGTATTAAAGATTTTGTTTGGTTTGGGCTTAGTATAAAGTACACATCTTTTTGCTATAGTGGGGTTTTTTTCAGCAGAGAGTTTATAGAGGTATATTGTTTCTTAAAAATTGCATCTGTAGTTTTGTGAACCAGAGAGTGATATTCAAAATTCCTTCCAGTTCATTTATCTAGAACTGAAAATCATCTAACTATTCTAACTCCATTTTACAGGGATCATATGAGCCAGCCTAACTTATTGTGACCCCAAGTTGACTCCCAAGACATATGTTTAGCAACATTCAAGGGCAGTTCAGCCCTTTCTCTGTCATGTGCTATTTATTGCTCAAAAGCATGCCTCTTGTAAAAATGAATAAATATTTATACTGTACTAGAATAATTAAAAAAACATGGCTTGTCACAATAATCATAGCATCAGATCATCCAACAGCCTTTCTGACAAATGAAGAAATCAGTTAATTCTGGGCTACATCACATTTAAAACATTCCTTGCTTTGTTGTCCTGTCCACCAAGATCCTGGAATTTATTGTTAACTTGTGTAAACCAGAAAGGGGGAAAAAGCAAAAACTATCTACAAACAATAACAACATGTTTCAGTTATGAGCTATAAGAAACTTAGTGTTCTTAGTTTTACCAGTCAGTCAGAAAGTAAACTTAATTTGCTCAGGAAGTAAATTTCATAGCATGGGCTTAGTTGTAAAGAAAGCTATGTAGCCTCAGACTGAAGGTATCTTGATTGACTGAAAATATGTTAGTAGCAATTGTTTCCAAGGCCTCTAGCCTTGGCTTCAAGAGGATTCAGAGATTTAATTTGGACTTAATTTGGATTTAATTTGTACAGTGATAGGTGTGTGTTTTTTTAAATTACACAGATTGAAATTGAGATATGCTGTTATTTTGTGAAAACTACCTCAGACAGACCATTTCAGGCAGGTTATGCAGTGAGGGGGGATGGTAGCTACTGACCCCTCACTTCCACATTGAGGAAAATGGGATAAGAACTAAGTTTAATTTAAATGTAAATTTAATCAACTAAACAGGTAATATGAATTTCTCCAGGCACCAGGAGTCTGCAGATCTTCCTCTTTTTATCACTTCCAAATCCAAAGCATTTTGGCTAAGCAAACATTTATGATAAACTGTTTAGTTCTTTGGGGTAGGCAAGGCCATACTTTCACAAAGGAAGAGTCAAATTAAGAGTCTGACATTCATAACAGGTAGTCTACTTCTGTCTAAGACTTGAGCAACACTAACATTTCTAAAATATTAAGGGCTACTTCTTTCATACCAAACAATTCAGTAAGGTGTCTTCAGTTACAGGTGTGAAACATGAAATCTGGTGTTTTTTAAGACAAGAAAACCATTTGAGTTAAGTTTAGAGTACGACAATACATATTTAATGCTTGCTTATGTATCTAGAGCAGTAAAAGCAGTAAAAACTAGCTTGTTTGACAATTATTTCTCTGAGAAATCACTGGCAATATTGTGGCTGTTTTTGATAATAGTCTGATTTCCAGTGATTTATCATTTGTTGACAACGCAGTTACTTTGCTCTAATTTTAATATTTGTTTTATCTAATGTTGTTATTGATTTTAGGATATGTATTGCTTTTCCAGTTGTTTTTCAAGATGGATTATATAGTTATAGGATTTAAAGTGTAATTATAGATGGTTAGCATATTTTAGCTCAAGCTTGTTAGAGGCAATACCCTGTATTCAGCTCTGGGAAGTGGGGGGGAGGGGGAGGGAAGGAGTTTATGCTTAAAATGTATTGTAAAACTTTTCAATAAAAAAAGATGGATTATATAGTTGTTCAACAGTTGTCCATGTTAAAAAAATTACCCTTGTGGCTCAATAAAAGCAAATTATTCACAGTATAAAATAAAATTAAAAAATAAATGTATCCTGGTTGAGTTTTATATCTTTCCTGGTGACAAGCCAAGGATATCATGAATACGTCCATATCTCTTGCTTCCAGGATGATCTAAGAATTCAGGTGATGAATATGAGTCATCAGCTGAATGAATTGGAGGCTGATCGCGACAGAACACAAAGCCGTATCCTGCAACTCCAGAAGTTTTTAGCAGACTGTGAGCAAGGTCTGTTCTTTTTCTTCTTATTATTTTATCCCTTCATTCATAAGAATTTCTTCGCCTGTTTTTTCCCTCTAATTCTTTGCTTGTTTAGTTGGATAAAGATTACAGTTATGGGGCAAGTTGTATAGAAAGCAAGTGAAATGAAGCTCTAAATTTCTTTAAAAGCTGCATGGAGACTGCTGCTTTAAGTGAAAGAATATTGATATTGGGGCAGATGTTTGATCTCTATGCCAGATGTTTCTCTGCTCTGAATTTGCTTTTTTCCACATACGGATCAAGATTTTGTGGATTTAGACATTCATATCTGGACTGAGCAGCAGATTCAGGACATGGAGAGAGGTCAGGAAGAGGATTAAGCTTATCTCTGCTTTAATTGCTTTTCTTCTTAAAATGGTAGCTCAGAAAGCTGCTTGTATTTAAAAAGCAAATGTTGGAAATTAGTTACATATACTTGTAAATCATAACTACTCCTGATGACTCACGTGGGCATTCCTAATATCTTTAAAAACAAAGCAGCAGCAAATATCATATAGGGCATGTGCTTTTAATATACCAAAATATTGCAAATCAATGTCAGGCAATTCTTATTAGATGGAAATTGTAATTCTACCGCTGTTAAGCATGTGAAGCTCCAGCCTAATTTTCTAATGCAGGTAGTTAGTGACTTAACAACCATTCATTTAGCAACAGTTCAAAGTTGCTGTGGCACTGAAAAAAGTGACTTACAACCAGGCCTCACATTTACGATTGTTGCAGCATCCCGTTGGCCATGTGATGAAAATCCAGGCACTTGGCAGCTGGCATGTATTTATGGTGGTTGCAATGTCCCGGGATCATGTGGTAGCTATTTGTGACCTTTCCAGATAGCTTCCAATAAGCAGAGTCAATGGAGGAAGCCTAATTCACATAACAATCACGTGATTCATTTAAAAATTACAGTGATTCGCTTAACAACCATGGTAAAACTGCAACTACACAACTCATTTAACAAACACCTTGCTTGCAATGGAAATTCTAGTCCCAATTGTGGTTATAAGTTGAGGACTGTCTGTACAGGTGGGTGCTGAAAGGGTTAGGAAAAGGAAGGGCCACCTGAGGGTCTTTTGCATGAATGGCTGTTTTTACCATTTAGCCTCATGAATAAATGAATGCCTCATTGGTGATTCTGCCATTCATGAGAAATGATTAATTATAATTTGACTGTAATTATTCAGGTATCAGAGCAAGCTGCTTATGGTTTCTGTAGTATAAATTAAGAGTGTCTTTTTTTCATAAAAGCAACCAAAAATGTCACTATTCGTTGATGGTCATAACACGATTTCACATGATACGGGAAATCTTTATTCTCCAGGAGTTTAATGCATTATTTAATATTCTAATCAATCAGGCATGTACAGTAATACTACTACTACTAGACAACACTGTGTAGTGGATAGGCCATTTGATGTTCTTTTGATGTTTTGGAGTACAACTCCCAGAATCCTTTGTCATTTGCATGTTGCTTGATGGAACTGGAGCCCAAAACCTCTGAAGGCCACAAGCTTTCCCACTCATACTGCAGAACAGGTTTTCTTAACCTCAACACTTTAAAAATGTGTGAACTTCAATCCCAGAATAACCCAGATACCATTCTGGGAATTCTGGGAGTTGAAATCTATATATTTTAAAGATGCTGAGGTTGAAAAACACTAATGTAGAATAAATGATTTCACTGCTTAATCCATATATTTTGCAACATTTTTTTGCTACATTTAGGTAAAAGAGGAACAGATGGTCGTCTGAGCAGCGCACAAGTAGCACTGATGCTGCAAGAAGAAACTATTCGCAAAACAGAACAGGAACGCCAAACATCTGCAGAACAGGTGGTCAACCTGGAACGCAACTTACGTATCTGTCAGGATAGGAACAAAGAATTACAGGTGGGCAATATTCGCTCTTTCAGTTAGGAAAAATTATTTTAGTGTTATAACACAGCACAACTCCCTTTCCTGTGATATTCTCCTTTTTATACAACAGCCCAGCCAGCTCTTGAAAAGTAAATAAATGTACAAACAACTTGCAAAAATAACAAGATTTAGAGAAACCTCTAAAGGTTTAATGACTAAAGGCATTATCAAAAGTTGTTATCCCACAGGATACATTGTGTGGCCAAAGATGCTTTCCTTAAAAAAAAAAAGCAGTAGGATTTACTTTTGAGTAAGTCCACTTTGTGCTGTAAAGAGGAGACTGAAATGGAATGATTAGTACTGATTTTTGGAAGTAATGGATACTAAAGAATTTTGGAAAAGCTAGTCCACAAGATAGGTTTTAAACGATTATCACTGTAAGAAAATAACATTATCTCTTTGATGGGGGGATTGTAGAAAAGCAATTGCATCCTTATTTCTAAGAGAGATTTGTACAAGTTAATGCAAAAGAATCTCATACAAAAATTGCTGGTTTTGCCATTATATAATGTTTTTATTCAAATTGGCACTCAGCATAAACAGTTTGAAAGCAGTTTTATCCAGTATCATCTGCCTAACACTTTTTCTTCCTTCTCATTACTTTATTGCTATCATAAGGCTATTATATGGTAAGTTTCTGTATAAACTGTTGTATTGCCATGGTGGTCTTGGCTGTATGGTAAACAAGAATGCTTTTATCTGGAAAGAAAATGTAAAGGTGCAATGAGAAGCTGGCTGAGAGGGAATCACCTTGAATAGTCACTGCCCTTGTGTTTAGTGGAAGGCTGTCTGGGGAATTCTTAAAGGGCCCCAGGTTGAGAAACACTGCTTTACTATATTATTCACTATTCATCGTGTTCTAATTTATGCAATATTCTTAATTTATAAAGAACAACAATATTGATGTAAATTTTAAATATTTTTTAAAAATATATTGCAGTTAATTTATTTCAATTATGTTTGCATCTATTGCTCTTTTTTAAACAAATTAACACAGAACATCCCCACGGCATTTCTCCTTTTTCCTAATTTAATTCCTGTTTATTACATCTTATATTCTTGTTTTGATCTGATATATTCAAACCTTTATAATTTTACTACTCATATTTTACTCCCTCTTTAAAATTAAGAGATTATGTCAGTGCACTGCACACAGTTTTAGAACTATCAAATCCAAGATCACACTTGCTCTTCCTTGTACTGTGTAGCCAAACAGAATTGCAACTCCTAAAACCTTAACCATTAGGAATTATGTCCTCTCTCAACTACTAGTGGATAACTTTTATTATGTTGTCATTTTTATGGTTTGTAAAGAATCCACAAAGAGAACTTCCTTATTAGGCAGATTAGATAGCAAAGGTATTTAGCAAGACGAACTGTTGCCATGGAGAACCTGGATGTGGCTAGTCCAGCAACTTCCTAAAAATAGAAGCCCAAGGTACCTACTAGTGTCCAAAAAATTCTGAGAGGACAGGTCAGCGGGGCAACAAATCCACAACAAGGAGAGATCCCAAATACATTAAAAGAAGAAGGTTGAGTGGAGAGACTTTTGCCTCTGGTGTAAGATGAGGGTGAAGGTTCATACTCCAAGCTTGTAGGTTGGTTTCTGAACGTTTCATTACCAGGCTAGGTAACATTTTCATGCTGAAGATGTTACCTAGCCTGGTTATGAAATGTTCAGAAACTAACCCACCCTGCTCAGAGAATGAACTTTCACCCTCACGTTTGCCTTTACTGGGAGACAGCCCATATGGATAATATCCATCTGGAGTGGGTAAAGACCAGGTTCTCTGAATTAGTGTTCTCATTGTTAGATGAGTGGGCATTGCACTTGTCTTTGTTCTTTGACTAGCTATTCAGTGAAGATTGTGCCAGTAATCAGCAGAATGAGGCTTTAAATGACATCTGTAGTAGCACTCCTAGATATAAGATGTTCCCATAATTTAATCCAAGGTCATCATGTGTCTCCTTAAACATGTTTCGCAGGAGAGGAGGAATTGACAGGGTCTAAAGGTTCTTCTAATTTTACATTCTAGGATTCTACTGTGGTAGTTTTGTAGTAAGGCTCTGATTTCACCTGGCTTTGGTGGCCAGTCCACAAAGTTAGCTGCTCTTCTCCCAAGCTTCTGGTGTTCGAGATGTTTTTACATTATAGGAAAAAGTCAAAGGTTTTAAAACCAAGGAAGCCAAGCTGGAAACAGAAAAATGGAAGCTAAAAGAAGTTCTAGAAGCGGCAGAGAGCAGGGCCACCAAATTGGAGCTGAGCCGTAGAGCAGTGGAAGGAGAGCTACAACGAACACAAATGAGCTTGACTTCAAGGGATGAAGAGATCCAGTCCCTGCTAGAGCAAATCCAAGAACTTCGATGCCAATTAGGGGAGAGGGAAAACAAAAATGCAGTACTGCAACGAGAGCTTGATCACCTGACTCATTCGCTAGCCAGGACGGAAGGCACTGAAAGTCACTTCAAAGATCGGGTACAAACACTGTCTCAGGCACTCTCCAGTGCTACTGCTGGAACGTCCTCCCTGCAGGAGAACATCTCACAACTCCAAAAGGCTCTGACAGCTGCAGAGCAAGATCGTCGGCTGCTCCAGGTATGAAAACTCAGTTGTTCCAAACAATTGGTCATCCTTACCTGCACATCTCAATTAAGTATCTTAGTATCTAAAGTCTAACAATATTGTGCTGTGCAAATCAGTCCCTTTCCAGTACTGGGTATCTGTTACATGTCCCCTGCTTTCTTTGAAAAAAAAGCCATGATTGAATCATTCAAAAGTATTTAAATGAAACAGCTGATATCAGAATCCAAATTCAGTTTGGTAAGCCCCTGCAGCATCTCCTACATGTAACATCCTTTCAAAATTTCATTGATATCATGCTCTTTTTTTCTTCAATAACCCAAATTCAGATGTCTTGTTAATGTGCTTTGTCTTAAACCATAAACTGTGATTACTAACTTTAAAAATATCCAGGAAGGTATGTAGTAGAAGACATACTTTGCATGCATATTGACCCAAATTTAGTTCTTAGCATCTCCTGATAGAGCTAGTCCTCTCATGAAACTTGTAAATTGCTGTCCATCAGTATAAGCAGTTATACAAACTGGATGAGTTAAAGATCTGACTAATTAATTTTGTTTGTTCCTAAAAATTTCTGAAAGAATATCAGTGCAAAGAAAAAAAACCCACACTTTTCATTAATATTGCAGTACAGTTTGTTCCTTTCCAATGGTCTGAGCTGTGATGGAAGCAATGGAAGAGGCAGGCTGGTTTGCCAGATTATCTTTAATCATGGAAATGGTCACTAGAACAAAACAGAACAGAACAGAACAGAATAAAAACTTTATTGTCACTTTGTACATACACTAATCGGCATACATTAAAGTAAAATTTCGTTGCATACAGTTCTCATAGGGATACCACCTCCAGTATACACTACATAAATATGACAAAAATAAAAGTTGTGGGTCATCAAGGTGAACAGTAGCAGACTCAGGACACAGCCTTGTGGGGAACCTGTACTCACAGATGGAGTTGGAAACTTTCTTTCCAACTTGCACAAACTGGGACCTATCAATAATGAAATCAAGTATCCAATTACATAAAATAGTATTAAAATCTATTAGACCCAGTTTGTTCACCAGATGCTAAGGAATGATTGTGTTGAATGGCAAACTAAAATCAACAAACAGCATTCGCACATGAGTATTCTTCTCCTTCAGGTGCACCAAGCTAAGATAAAGCACACAAGAAAATGCATCTTCTACAGAGCGGTTCTTTCGATGGGCAAACTGTAATGAGTCAAATGTAGGGGGAAGGCATGAAACCATATAGTCCTTTACCAATCTCTCAAAACACTTCATCATAATGGAAGTGAGTGTAACTGGACGGTAATCATTAAGGAATATAATTATAGTTTTTTGGGGCACTGGTACAATGAGATTGCAGTTTTAAAACATGATGAAACCATGGCCTGATGCAACGAGAGATTGAAGATGTCTATAAGAACAGTGGCCAGCTGGTCAGCACACTCCTTAAGTACTCACCCAGGGATATTATCAGGACCCACAGCTTTCCAAGTATTGACTTTCCGCAGGACCTTCCGAACAGCAATTGTATCAAAGCTGGAAAACTGCTACAAACATTATATTATTTAACCAAATGTCCTTGAATTATTCTTTCATTTCATTTCAGGTTGAGTAACAATAATAATAATATTTTCCAGGATCGCTTTGACTCCATGCGACAGGCATTGTCAGATAGCAAGAGGCAGAATCATAGCTTGACTAATACTGTACATTTGTTACAAGATCAGCTGGCTGACGTGGAACTGCAGTACAGAAATCTGGAGAAGCAGAAGCACCATCTCCATGAAGTAAGTGATGATGGGAGAGGAGGATTTAACAAAATGATCTTATGGCTGCTTATTATCTTGAATCTACTTCAAGCCAAGTGGGACTCCATCCTTAATTGAAGATTACATAAATTATAGCAAGCCAAGTGTCACAGAGACCCTCCCTTTGAAAAGTGCATATGCCATCATTGTTGAAAAATGGCAGAACCCTTTTCTGTAAAACTGTGCAATTTTATGAATTGTGTTTGTATTTTCAAAGTTATTGTGGCTATTATTTTCCCTGTTGAAATATTCAACCAGAAGAAACCTTACCAATACTTTTTTTTTAAAAAAAGTAACAAACTGCATCCACCAGATTTTACTATAATATTTTATTGTATCATAACTTTCTTTACTCTTCATAGTTAACTTCTTCCAGCTCAGAGCATCTCCTGCACTGAAAAAAATATCTCAGGTTCTAGGTTTCTTGGCAGAAAAGGCAACTTAAACAATTTCACAGTCATAAAGGACTCAAATGTCTATACACAAGTGCACAGAGTATGAACAGCAAACAGAGTGAACTAGAAATTTAGGTTAATGAGGGCAGATATGATATTGTTGCCATTACAGAAACATGGTGGGATGAAACTCACAAATGGAACACACAGCTAGAGGGATTTAAATTATTTAAAAGAAACAGACCAAACAAAAGAGGAGGTGGAGTTGCTATCTATATAAGAAATAACTACATCTCTACAGAAATAGAGCACAACAATGATGAAAACTGTCTTGACTGAATTTGGATCAAAATAAAAAGCGGGTGGGGGTGGGGGTGGTGGAAATGACATTGCCATAGGTGTATACTATAGGCCATCCAACCAAACAGAGGAAATAGATGAACTTTTTGCTAGTCAGCTAACTAAGGTATGTAGGAAGCACATCGCAATAGTAATGGGAGATTTTAACTACCCTGATATCAACTGGGAGACAAACTCTGCACCAAGTGGAAGATCAAACAGATTCCTGACAAACCTAGCAGACAACTTTGTCACCCCAAAACTAGAGAAGGGAACTAGGGGGTTAGACATTTTGGATCTAATTCTCACTAACAGAGATGAAATGATAGAAGGTGTTGAAGCCACAGGAACCTTGGGAGGAAGTGATCATGCAATATTGGAGGAAGTGATCATGTAATATTGGAATTCAACAAGCAATAGAATACAGTGAAACTAGAGCCTTGGACTTTAAGAGAGCTCATTTCAATAAACTTAGAGAGAGCTTGGGAAGGATTCCATGGATGAGAATCCTCAAGGGGAAGACAACTGAAGAAGCCTGGGAAATTTTGAAAAGTGAAATAGGACTTCCGGGTGGCGCTTCAGCGGCGAGGAGAGTCAGATTCGACCACCGGCCCTTCAATCCTGTTGAAGCGGCGGAATAGCCGACGATCAGCTGTTCCGCCGCTCGAAAACCCTTCCCCTCGGGCAAAGAGGGGAGGGGGAGCTTCCAGGTAGGAGTAGAGCTCCCCTAGAGCCCCAGAACATTTGTTCTGGAGCATGAAGGGTGAGAGCCCACCCGAAGCCTGGGAATTCTCCGGACAAAGGACTCTTCTGCTTTAGCAGAACAAGACGCTGAATCCACTCCTGCCGGATCTGATTGACATCTTGAGTGATGGTAGCAGCAGAGCTGATGCAGGAGCAAGATCAAGTACAAAGCTTTAACTCTGAAACTCAAACTCTCTTCCTACTCCAATGATCGTTTTGAAAGAAGGGGAAGATGGCGCCTGACTGATTTTTTTTCTTTTTAACAAGAAGCAAAAGTGTTTTTCTTTAAAGTAAAGTTTTTGAACTGAGTTGGAATATGTAAAATAGACTTTTAAACCTTAAAAGAGCTACTTATAATTTGGAGGTGCTAAAAAGTTATTTTTAAAATTTGGTTATTTCACAGTTTAACTACAAAGTAATAAATGGACTAGAAAGTGAAAGTGTGTATTGAAAGTCATTAGTTGCAAAGATGGCTCCCAAACCGCATAGACTGTTTTTAAAAGTGCGGAGGCATTGTTTGTTCAGCAATCTGGAACGCAGTCTTTGAAGTTACCTCCCGAAGCTGCTGCATCTGTATTGACTTTAAAAGATTTACAATATGCTCTAAACAATGCCTTAAAATTTCAGTCTGAAAAAATATTTGAGAAGGTGGCAGAATTTATTGGAAAGGAGAGCAAGAAAATAAGGGAGGATACTTTGATGGCACTTCAAGTGTTTTCAGGCTGTATTGAGAATCTGGATGAATGTGTGGAAGAAGTGAAACAAAATAATCTGATGCTGGAGGCTAAAATGGATGAAGTGGAGAATAAAATGGAAAAACTTGAAGATGAAACGATGATGATGCAATATAGAGATATGGAATTCGCCCTGAGGATCAGAGGTTTGAAAGAAAATCCGCAGGAGAATCTGGAAGAGACATTGGTGGATGCCCTGGCGCCTATTTTGGGGTTTCAACTTGAGGACTTTTTTGGGAAGATAGATAAAGTATTTCGTGTTAATTCTTGGATTGCTAAACAAAGGAAATTGCCAAGGGATGTGGTTGTGTATTTTACAAAGAGAAAGATTAGAAATGAGATCATTCAAATCTCTTATAATAAAAGACTTAAAGTGTCTAATCAGGAGGTTTTGATTCTGAAAGAGATTCCTCCAAGAATTTTGAGAAAAAGGAAAGATTTTTTTTTTCTTTCTGACAGATGAATTAAAGAAACAACAGCTTCGGTTTAGGTGGGAGATACCAGTGGGGATTGTGGTGAATTATTCTGGAGAAAGATATTGTCTTAATACAGTAGAGAAGGCACGTGATTTTTATTCTAATGTATTGAATGCAGGCTTACCGTCATCCTCAGAAGAAAAAAAAGGAAAGGAAGAAGGAGAGCGACAGTTACAAGAAATTGTTTCAGAGGCTGTGCAATCCTTGGCTTTATTTAAAGATCTTAAGATTCAAAGAATGACACGGGCTGCATTTAGATTTAAGGAATAATAATAATAATAATAATAATAATAATAATAATAATAATAATAATAATAATAATAATAATAATAATAATAATAATAATAATAATAATAATAGAGATTAATGGAGGACTTTGATAGAAATAAGATTTAGAAATGGAACTTGTTAAAGATCATAGGATAATCAAGATCTAACAATGATGGATATTTGGGGATGGTATTTACAATAGATCTTAAAAATTAGTATGTATGTATTTAAACTGTTAGTCTAAATGTTGAAGATGTGGTTGTGATGATGCAATGTATTATGTATGGTTGAATTGTAAAAGATTACAATTTTAAAAGTTAAAGTAATTTAGTGGAATATGTAAGATCTTTAAGAAAAAGATATTTATAACTAATAACTATAGTAGAATTTTTGGTACTGTTATGTTGGAAGAAGGCTGATTTGTTTATTATAGAAGAATGGATTTTGAAAGTTTTGAATTAGATAGAAATGGTAGAATTTGGAATATGTGAAGAATATTTGTAATGGAGATATATTATGATGTTTAAGGAGAGTTAAAGCGCGACTGGATTTAAAGTGTAATTATAGTTAGTTAGTATATTTTAGATTAAGATTTTGAAAATAATACCCTGTATTCTGCTTTGGGAAGTTGGGGGGGTTGGGGGAGGTAGGGGTATTGGGTGGGTTAGGGTAGGGGTTAGGGGTAGGGGTAGGGGGGTGGGGTTTATGTTCAAAAATGTACTTTAAAACTTTTTAATAAAAAAGTGAAATAATTAAAGCCCAGTCTAGCACAATACCAACAAAGAGGAAAAATAACAGCTCTCAAAAGAAACCAGCATGGCTGCACAAAGAACTCTCTGATAAACTGAAAGATAAAAAGGACAAGTATAGAAAGTGGAAAGATGGGTACATAACTAAGTCAGAATATCAGCAAATAGCCCGTGCCTGCAAAGATGAAGTGAGGAAAGCTAAGGCTCAAAATGAACTAAGGCTTGCGACCAAAGTCAAAAATAACAAAAAAGCTTCTTTCAACATGTAAAAAACAAGAAAAAAGTGAAGGAAATGATTGGTCCATTAGTGGGAGAAAGTGGCAAGAAGGTGACAAGCAACAGGGAGAAAGCAGAACTATTTAACTCATTTTTTGCATCTGTCTTTACACAAAGGGAAAAAACAGACCAACTTATCAAAAATAGTGCCATAAAAAACAGAATAGAAATACAAGTTAAGATAGGCAACAAAATAGCAAGTGACTACCTGTCCAGCCTATAGGGTTCAAATCACCAGGAACAGATGGATTACACCCCAAGGTTCTCAAGGAATTGGCAGATGTGATCTCAGAACCACTGAACTATATTTTTCTAAGATCTTGTAGCACTGGGGAACTACCAGAGGACATAGAGCTGATGTAGTTCCCATCTTCAAAAAAGGGGAAAAATGGATCCAGGAAATTACAGACCTATCAGCCTGACCTCAATACCTGGGAAGATTCTGGAAAAGATAATCAAACAATGAATCAGCGAGCACCTAGAGGCAAACAAAGTCATTACTAAAAGCCAACATGGGTTTGTCAAAAACAGATCATGCCAGACAAATCTTATTGCATTCTTTGACCAAGTGACAAAATTAGTGGATCAGAGGAATGCTGTGGATATAATTTACTTGGACTTCAGTAAGGCATTTGATAAAGTAGATCACAAACTACTACTTGATAAGATAGAAAAATGTGGGTTAGACAGCATCACCACCAGATGGATTCGTAGCTGGCTAACCGCATCTACATGGAGGGAAGTGTGCAGTGGGGTGCCCCAGGCCTCTGTTTTGGGCCCAGACCTCTTCAACATCTTCATCAATGATTTGGTTGAGGGGATAGATGGGGAACTCATCAAATTTGCAGACAACACCAAGCTGGCAGGAATAGCCAACACTCCAGAAGACAGGCTTAAGATACAGGAGGATCTGGACAGACTTGAACAGTGGGCACTATCTAACAAAATGAAATTCAATGGTGAAAAAAGTAAGGTTCTACATTTAGGCAAGAAAAACCAAATGTACAGGCATAGTATAGGGGGTACCTTGCTCAATAGTAGTGAAAGGGATCTTGGAGTCCTAGTGGACAATCACTTAAATATGAGCCAGCAGTGTGCTGCAGCTGCCAAAAAAACCCAACACAGTGCTAGGCTGCATTAACAGAGGGATAGAATCAAGATCACGTGAAGTATTAATACCACTTTACAATGCCTTGGTAAGGCCACATTTGGAATAATGCATCCAGTTTTGGTCACCATGATGTAAAAAAGATGTTGAGACTCAGGAAACAGTACAAAGAGCAACAAAGATGATTAGAGGTCTGGAGGCTAAAACATATAAGGAACGGCTGCTGGAATTGGGTATGTCTACTTTAATGAAGAGAAGGATGAGGGGTGACATGATTTAATTTAATTTAATTTAATTTATTGAGATTTCTATACCGCCCTTCTCCCAAAGGGACTCAGGGCGGTTCACAGGGCATGTATAAATAACAATACAAAAATTAAAAAACAATTAAATCAATGCCCAAGTTAAAACAAGAATGATAAAAAATAACAAGCCTATAAAAACCCATATACCCCCATCAGGCCAGACCCGCTAGTTCAAATAAATGAGTCTTCAACCCGCGACGGAAGGATCGGAGGTCTGATGCCGTCCGGAGCTCAACCGGCAGTTGGTTCCATAATGCCGGAGCACCCACAGAGAAGGCCCTCCCCCTGGGGGCCACCAGTCGACATTCCTTGACCGGAGGCACCCTGAGGAGGCCCTCTCTGTGGGCACGCACAGGGCGGAGGGGAGTCGACGCCGGCAGCAGGTGGTCCTCGAGGTATCGCGGACCCATGCCATGTAGGGACTTAAAGATCATAACCAAAACCTTGAACCTTACCCGGAAGACAACTGGTAACCAATGCAGCTCACGGAGCAAAGGTGTAACATGGGAGTACCGGGAAACTCCCAAGACAACTCTCGCGGCCGCATTCTGTACCAGTTGGAGCCTCCGAGTAGTCTTCAAGGGAAGCCCCATGTAGAGAGCATTACAGTAGTCTAGGCGAGAGGTCACGAGCGCGTGAGTGACCGTACATAAGGCCTCCCGGTCTAGATAGGGCCGCAACTGGCGCACCAGGCGAACCTGGGCAAAAGCCCCCCTAGTCACGGCCACTATATGATCCTCCAAAGTGAGTCGTGAATCTAGGAGGACTCCCAAGTTGCGAGCCCTATCCACAGGGGGTAAAAGCTCACCCCCCATAGAAAGAGATGGAACATCCCAGGTGTCCCGGGAAGCCGGAATGTACAGCCACTCAGTCTTGTCAGGGTTGAGTTGAAGTCTGTTCCTCCCCATCCAGACCCGAACCGCCTCCAGGCAACGGGACATCACAGCGAGGGCATCACTGGGGTGGTTTGGGGTCGAAATAAAAAGTTGGGTATCATCAGCATATTGATGATACCCAACTCCAAAACCACGAATGATCTCACCCAGCGGTTTCATATAGATGTTGAACAGGAGAGGCGAGAGGACCGACCCCTGAGGAACTCCACAAGCGAGAGTCCTAGGGGTCGACCTCTGCCCCCCTGCCAACACCGACTGCGAGCGTCCCAGGAGATAGGAGGAGAACCACTGAAAAACCGTGCCTCCCACTCCCAGTCCCCTGAGACGCCGCAGCAGGATACCATGGTCGATGGTATCGAAAGCCGCCGAGAGGTCTAATAGGACTAGGACAGAGGAATATCCCCTATCCCGAGCCCTCCAGAGATCATTCACCAGAGCGACCAATGCCGTCTCCGTGCTGTGCCCGGGCCTGAAACCCGATTGGTAAGGGTCCAGATAATCCGCTTCATCCAGGACCAGAGGGAGCTGATGCGCCACCACACTCTCAACAACCTTCGCAAGAAAGCGAAGGTTGGAGACTGGACGAAAGTTGTTCAATACAGCTGGGTCCAAGGCAGGCTTCTTGAGGAGAGGTCTCACCACCGCCTCCTTCAAGACGGTGGGGAAATAACCCTCGCTCAAAGAAGCAGATATAACCGCCTGGAGCCAGCCTCGTGTCCTCTCCCTAGCTGCATAAACCAGCCAAGAAGGGCACGGATCCAATAAACATGTGGTGGAACTCAGCTTCCCCATAATCCTGTCCACTTCATCAGGGGTCACAGAATCAAACTCCTCCCAGATAACATTGACAGGACCGCCCGTGTCCTGATCGCCAGACTCTGCCCAGCTGGAGTCCAAACCGGTCCGAATCCGAGCGATTTTATCTGACAGATGTTGACTAAACTCCTCGGCACGACCCTGCAAGGGATCCTCCCTCACCTCCTGATTAAGAAGGGAGCGAGTCACCCTAAACAAGGCGGCCGGGCGATTATCTGCGGACGCGATGAGGGTGGAGAAGTAATTATACCTCGCCTCCCTCATCGCAGCGAGATAAGACCTAATGTAGGTTCTTAACCGCAATCGGTCGGGTTCAGATCGGCTGGACCTCCAGCAGCTCTCTAGGCCCCGTTTCCGATGCTTCATCTCCCGGAGCTCCGCGGAGAACCATGGAGCTCGCTGGGATCTGCACCGGGTCAGGGGCCGCAAGGGTACAACCCGGTCAAGTGCCTCAGTGGCTGCCCTTTCCCATGCTTCCACTAAGGTATCCGCCGAGTTGTGAGTAATGGAGGCAGGTGGGGACCCCAGCGCCGCTTGGAATCTATCAGGATCCATTAGGCGTCTGGGGCGGTACCATCTAATTGGCTCCGTACCCCCACGGCGGGGGGTGGCAAAATGGAAGACCAGCCGCAGGAGGTGATGATCGGTCCATGACAGGGGCATAATAAATGGAAAGCCCCCACCAAGATCATCCAACCACCGTCCAGATAAAAAAATCAGGTCAAGGGTGTGGCCTCCCTCATGAGTTGGTTCAGAAATTACCTGCGTCAGGTCCATGGCCGTCATGGAAGCCATGAACTCCCGAGCGAGCTCAGATGAGCCTCCCAGGGATGGTAGATTGAAGTCTCCCAAAACTATAAGTTTGGGGAACTCAACCACCAACCCCGAGAGGATATCGAGCAGCTCGGGCAGGGCTGCCGCTGCGCGACTAGGCGAAATGTACACGAGCAGCAAGCCCAACTGCGCCCCAGAACCAAATCTCACAAAGAGAGACTCACACCCGACTATCTGAGGAACGGTGGTCTCCCGCGGACATAAGGTCTCCCTAATGATCACCGCCACACCCCCACCCCTACCTTGAGCTCGAGGCCGGTGTAGCACCCGGAAGCCTGGTGGGCAAAGGTCAACCAAAGGGACCCCACCCTCTGGGCCCAACCAAGTCTCCGTGATGCAGGCCAGGTCCGCATGATAGCAGTGTTCCAATATCTCAGGGGCTGCCACAAAGAAGAGGGAGTCAAGTTATTCTCCAAAGCGCCTGAAGGCAGGACAAGAACCAATGGATGGAAACTAATGAAGGAGAGAAGCAACCTAGAACTAAGGAGAAACTTCCTGACAGTTAGAACAATTAACCAGTGGAACAACCTGCCTCCAGAAGTGGTGAATGGAAGTTTTTAAGAAGAGACTGGACAGCCATTTGTCTGAAATGGTATAGGGTTTCCTGCCTGAGCAGGGGGTTGGACTAGATGACCTCCAAGGTCCCTTCCAACTTTACTTTACCACTATTACTATTACTAGTATTGATTGTCATTGGATTTGGGGATTTGGTTATTTTTCTTTTCTACCTAAATTCACCTAATTGTCTTTTGCATCATTGTAAGTCACTCAAGAGTCTTTCTTGAAATTGAGCAGCATACAAATTGCAGAAGTAAAAAAGATAAATATTGTAAAATGTAAAATGTGATTTTTTAAAAAATATTGTTTTAAAGAGAAAGATTTTTAAAAGAACCTTACAAAAGAAATTTTTGTGCTTACAGGAATAGAATTTCTATTCTTCCTGGCAATGAAAATATTTGCAATCTTTGTTTTGCAATTCCTCTCAAATAATTTTGCTATACGTACTGTACATGATTACTGCTCTGATGTTCTTTGGATGTAATCCAAACAATACACACAGTATTGTTCCTTAAAGTGAAGTTTCAGATTACCTTTTAGGTTATCTCCTTTCCTTGTCTGTTCAGAGAAGTAACTAACATAAAGCATCAAGGCACTGGTTCAAATTCACAGAACTCATTTGTTACACATGTGTTTGATATCAGCAAGGGCATTCTTGGATTAGCCTAATTAGCACTAGCAATGGAAATGCATAATCCAAACCATCCAGCAGGTCCTTCCACTGAAATTAATGTGAGCTTCTAAGCGACCTTTGTACATTCCACATGCAGCTCCCATTTTCCTACTCTAATGCCAATAAACCTGTACAACATATGGCATTTCCTCAAAGTTTTAGCCAGATAAGGGCTGTTTGAATATATAACTGTCTGCAGGAATAATTGCAAGGTACAGTAAGACGTCAGGAATTTTGTGTATTTGGATATCAGACTTTCAGTGTGAATTTTCTCAGATAGGTTGTTACATAGAGAAGCAGATATTGGCATGTAGCTCTTATTTGCATTTCTGTTCATCTGAACTAGAATTGATGGAGAATTATGGTCAGAAACCTGTTCAGACACATGTTGACTGTCCTTGCTGTAAGTCTTAATGGAAATAATTTCCTTCATTGTAGCTCTGCTTTTGGTAGTGGCTTTCTGATAAATCATGCTAAAAATGCATTGTTTATACAACATACTAAGATAACACCAAACCTATCATCTAGCATGATGTATGAATGCAGACACTGATATATTTATATAAACCATTGTAAATGGCTACACAAATACACCATCTTGAGATGATGATACCTCACTCTAAAATGAAAGTACAAACAAAAAAAATTCAAGTGGAACAAATCCAGAGACACTGTTTGACTCTGCAAATGGATAATGTTAGACCTGCCTTGTTCTAGTCCTCTGTTCATAACTGCTAGCAGTTTTTATTCTAATAGAAAAGAATGTAACTCAGGATTTAACAGTTGGTTTCTTCATAATGTCTGAGCTAGGTTGTTTTCTTACAGACTCAACTAGTTAACATCTTCAGTGTTGGGGCAGTGGGGTTTCCTGGTTGTTTATATACTATATATTGGCTTGCCCTATCAGTCTTGGTCAGACTGTGGCTTCCTCCTTTATGGTTCCTTGTTAATAGTAATGTTTCTTCCCTATATTGGGTGCTTCATACTGATCTGGGTGTTGACTGGTGATGGGGATGTGTTCTAGGCCATTTCTTTCTTTCCTAGACTTTTGATTGTGTCTTTTAAATGGTATGTAAACAACATTCATTTTTACATGTCTATTTATGGCTGATTTATCTGAATGCCAAATTTCCAGGAAATCCTTAGCATTTTTCGGGTTTGGTTTGGTTTGATAGTTTCCCAGTTGAAACTATAGTTGAGCCTGACCATGTGTTGCAAGATTAAGGAGCTTTCATCTTGTTGTGGCAGTTAGCCATTTGATGCTCATGGATACAGTCTGTCGGTCTTCTACCTGTCCTCCTATGTAGTGGCTGTTATTCTGTTACACTACCGTGTTTCCCCGAAAATAAGACCCACTCAGAAAATAAGCCCTATCCTGATTTTTTGGGGTGTTGCTAATATAAGAACTACCCCAAAAATAAGCCTGGGGTGGGAGTGGGCATAGCCAGCACAGGAGGCAGTCAACCGGCAGCAGCCACAGCCAGTGCAGGTAAGTCCGGGCATAGAAGCAGAGGTAGGGGGGAGGCAGCCAATCCAGTCTCCCTCTGGGCAAAAAATGTTTGGGCACCTATGGGGGGGCTTGGAAACAGAGTGAATCACTCCGTTAGCAAGCACCCATAGGCACCCAAACACTTTTTGCCTGAAGGGAGAAATGAAGGAGACTGGAAGCTTTGTCTGCTTGCAAATGGGGCGCTTGGAAATGGAGCAATTCGCTCCATTTCCAGTGCTCCATTTGTGCCCATTTTTCACCTGAACAGACAACTGATGAAGACTGGAAGCTTTGTCTGCTTGCAAAAGGAAAGAGTGTGGCAAGCGGAGGGAGGACGCAGGGGAGGTTTGTGCCGCCTGGTCCTTCGGCTTCCCCTGCCTATCCGCGCTGCTCTCCTCCTTGCCTGAAGGTGCATTCTGCTGGCACTGCCCTCACCTCTGAGCATCTGCCCCGGGAAGCCCTATAAGCCGTTGCGGCCGTGGGCAAGCAGACAGTGGGAGGGAGCCAGCAGGTGGCCGCAAAGTCAGACATCCTCCGAAAATAAGTCCTAATGAATCTTTTGGTCCAAATAATAATAATAATAATACCTGGTCTTATTTTCATGGAAACATAGTATATCTTGTAAATATCTTTTGAGACTGAGAGAACACTACAGGAAGCAGGGTTCAGGCCTGTTTATCATACTGATCCAGCAATAGTTGCACTTACTGATAATATTTGGAGGAATCAGGATGGTGGCAGGTGGATTCATTTTGTCTCTTCTTTATATCTCACAGCCTTTGATACCATTAATTGTAGTATTGTAGTAGAATAATTGTAGTATTATTCTGGACAGGCTTAGAGAGATGAAAATGGGAGACACAGTATTGCAGTGGTTTTTCTCCTATCTCCAGCATTAGTTCCTTGTAGGTTGTGATAGAGAAGAACAGCCCTAAACATGTAAGATCTGGGATTTCACAAGGATCTATTGTGTCTCGAGTTTTTTAAATAGCTACCTGATACTGCTAGGTGAAGTCATATGAAGATAGAGGGTTAGGAATCATCAGAATGCTAATGACATTTAATTCTACATCTCTGCCCCAGTAATAATAAGTATTATTAAGTAATAGTATCAAATATCTGGAGAGTAGGGCATGGATTGGGAAGAACAGGCTCAGCTTCACCATTGGCATGACTGAGTGGCTGTACATTTTGGGACTACTCACAGCCAAAGACTTATTTTTGCCACAGAATGGATTAACCTTCCTCTACATTGAGCTGGTATGTAATTTGAGCATTTTTCTAGATTCCTGACTCCGGCTTGAGAGGTACTATGGCTAGATGGGCCTTTCCATACCTCTATCTTGTGTGCCAATTGTGCCCATTACTGAACCAAGAGATCCTGCACTTGGTTGCTTCCCATGTATATTAATGTAATCTGTTCTACATAGGGATATCCTTGAAGACCACTTGGAAGTTGAAGCTGATCTGGAATGCAGTGGCATAGTTTTGTGTGTATGTATGTATGTATGTACTGTATGTGTGCTGTATACATAATTATGTATAATTATGTCATTCCTTATGTTATGCTACATTACATTATGTTACATTATGCTAAACAAACTTATATGGCTGCCAAACTCACACACAACTCCAACAGATTACAATATTACAACTTCAAACCATATAACACCTCTATTCTGCATGCTGTACTTGTTCCAAGCAGAATTCCTAGTGTGATTGAAGGTGCTGAGTGTCACCTATAAAACCCTTCTTAGCATAAAGCCAAGTTATCTGTGGGATCACCTGTCTCTAATTACTTCTTCAATGACTGACAGTGCTTGTTTGATGGTATTCTTATTATTCTGAGTTATTTAAAAAAAATGGAGCACACTCTTTTATGTCCCTTTCAGAAGGAAGAAACCCCTCTCCTATTTTGCAGCTGTTCTTACATTCTCTGGGTCCAAAGGGGGGAAGACAAATTACAGATCATTATGTTTAGAATAAATTTTAAAGAACATGATCGCAAATTCTGGTTAACTAATGGCCCAATTTCACATGCTAAACCAAAATAAATGTAGAGTGCCATGCAGAGCAAGTCATAGATATTCCTTACTACTATGCTTCATATATGCTTAACTAAAAAAAACCTGATGCATTTTCTGTCATATGTACTAATTTAAGGGTTTTTTTACTTGTTTGTTTTTATTTAAAGTTTTGAATTAGAAGTTGTGGTGCTTTTTCCTATGCTTTATGTGTATGATTTTTATTTAAAAAATCTGTAGCCATGATTATTCTATTTCTAGCTGTTGTGAGCATTCCTAGAAAGGGTTAAAAAATTCCTGCCAGGTCCCTCCAGAAGTGATAGAAAGAGTCAGGCCAGGCATTTGTTGGAAATTATTTATTGTTCTTGGTAGATTTTTCTAGCTGGAGAAATGAAGAGGGTGACGAATGTGCTATTTTTCTGTTATGGCAAAATAATGTTACAAGCATTTATCTCTGCAAGCATAAAATAGCCGTATGTATAATGCCCCAGAATTCCCCCATGCAAAACTTATTTCCCTGGGCTGAAGAAAGGGTAGTTTCTAGTTAATGAGTTCCAGAACATCAGGCCAGCAGAGGTAATTCATATCAACCTCATAAAACCCTTTATTGATGTCTCCAGAGGGGAAATCCGGATATGACCATTTATTTATTCTGGATTTTGTCCATGTATTTATTCTGGATTTTACCTCTCTCTCCTCTGTTTAACATTTGCTTCTAGTGAGTCTGTATACTGCTTAAAGAGACCCCTTCCTCAAAGCTGTTATTTGGAAGTTTTTTCATCTTGCATAGCATATGTCCATTAACTCTTGCAACCCACAGCCAATTCAATTCTCTCCCTATATGCTCTTATTCAGTTTGGGAGACATATTTTGCAACATTGGGAGGCGTGGATTTTCTTTTCCCCCACTCCCTTTGGATTACGGTCTCAGGAATTGTTCAGAATGGTTGAACTAATGCAAAACTAGGGGTTGAGCTAGGATGCCACACACTTTTCCATTATAATGGTGTTATCTCTCCTGGTAGATGTATGGCTACCTCTTGTGTGATTTATTAGAACTATCATGTGTATTGCAAAAATCCAGCTATTAGATTATTGCAGAGCAATATTAAAAAAACTTCTCTTTTCTGCAATACTCTGAAGTTTGGAAGCCCAAATACAATTGTTCTACATTTACTACATTTACTAAACTTGTCTCAACAGATATGAATCTAGATTTAAGGGATGCATCCTACAGAAAGACAAGGCCTTTTTCCAAAACTTTCCTTTTTTTTCTCATTAAGAAAAGTAAGCTTTCCTTCAGCTTGCTTACTACCATAAGCTGTCTGGCTTATGGTAAAACAATCCCTAGGCTAAACAATAAGACCAAATCCAGCAGAGAAGACTCAAAATCCCCACTTAAGTTTAAAATGAAACAAAGCAAAAGACCTGGCTACTAACACTGATGAGACAAAAACAGGAATGTCAGAGATTCTGATAAAGCAGTTCCGTGAGATGCTTCAGTGGGATCTGCCAGCCTTTTAAAGGGAAAACAAGATCAAGATTAAATGGTAAAACAATCCCTAGGCTAAACAATAAGACCAAATCCAGCAGAGAAGACTCAAAATCCCCACTTAAGTTTAAAATGAAACAAAGCAAAAGACCTGGCTACTAACACTGATGAGACAAAAACAGGAATGTCAGAGATTCTGATAAAGCAGTTCCGTGAGATGCTTCAGTGGGATCTGCCAGCCTTTTAAAGGGAAAACAAGATCACCAAACAGGAGACCAGGAGCAGCATCTATGGGGGGGGGGGAAACAGATCAGCCAATTTTGATAGCCTGATCAGAAGTCTTCCAGGGGATTCCTATTGAACCTTTTTAGCATGATGCTGAGTCATATGAAAATCAAATGGGGATATAGATGTATATAGAACACATCAACTCCATTCCCAACATTCAAATAGCAGGGATCAACACAGAACAATCAGACAGAAAACAATAATCAAGAAACCATTAAGAAACTACACCAATACCAAAACAGGCAGGACAAGCTACTGTATATAAACAGGCAGCAAACTCCACACCCACTTGCACTGATGATGTTACCTAGTTGGGTAATGAAAGAGCAAACAACCAAGCTCAGTGACTTCTAAGAACTCCATGGTAACTGAATCTGAATTACCTTTCTCATCCATGCAGCAATATCCACAGAGAGGGTCAAAACAGGAAAGGTGACAATTGTGGTATCATATTCAAGCCCTGCCCATTTATAAGTACACACAATGTTGATAAATGTATTAAAAGAATGGTGCTTCTTAACGATGTCATGACCACCATGTTGCCTATTTTATCCTCTTTCCATGCTTCTCCTCACTGTTGAACATAAACCATCCTACACATCATCCTATTCAATGTTCATATTTGTACCTTGAGTGCTCATTCCACTATCACGCTTGCATCTAACATTCCCCCAATATGCAGTGGAAGAGAGATGAGATGGACGGACAGAACCAATTATGACCATTAAAAACCTGATGGAAAATAATTGTTGTATACTAGAGACTATATTATTAAAACAGAAACAAGCAAAACGGAATTGCATGTGTTATGATCAATGCCAAAATAAAGCTACAGCATGTGAATACAGATATTGGGTTCAATCATGCTCAGTTTGATTCACACCAATGTTAAGTCACAAATTATGGTTCATAAACAGCACTTCAAAATTGTGTTCACAGATTGTACTGAACAAGAACCAAATACCGTAATCCATAATTTAGCATTATCTCTGAATAAGGGATTTTGGTGTCCTTTTTGCAGGCAGAGCATGAGACGTTTGGGAAAGAAGATGACACTTTTAGACTCAGTCAGATGAGAGGGCAGCTGGATCTATCTGTGAATAGCATACAGCAGGAGATGGAAGACATCATGATGCAAAATGAACACCTGCAGGTTTGTTGGATTTATTGAATCTAGAGATTACTGGACAGATTAATTATTCAGAAAGTGGTGCTACAGAGAGCTTTGTAAAATAAAAATATTATGTGCATTCTTATTTGCTAGTCTGAGAAACTTATACCTTGTACTAACAGCCCATCCACCCTTTGGCTGGTGTGTTGATAACAGCCTAGTTTACTTTTTATCACCTCTTCACAATTGCTTCAAGCACAATAATTAGAGGAGAAAGCAGCCAAAGCTCATACCTAACACTCGATTTCTTTAAAAAGTCATGGATCATATTCTACTGCAGAAGAGAAGAAATAATTTCTCTAATTATTATAAACCACGTTATAAAGACAGGGTGAAATGAAATTCATGAGCAACTGGCAAGCAAAGAATTGTCTGGGTGCTTTGAGGAATATTTGGGGGAGAATAATATACATTCTGGGGAATTACTGAATGGCAAGAGAAAACCAGCTAAACAAATGCCAGTTATGCTTTTGTCTTGTCTATTTTCCATTTGTTCTCCAAATGCACTAAGTCTAAGATCTGACCTGGAAGAGACACAGATTACAAAATCCAGCCATGTACATAACTAAGAGAAGAAAATACAATACCTATTAATGTAGGTCTTCTTCTGCCACAAGAGACCAGTTTTGGCTCATGGTGAACATGCCCTGTCCTTTATCTGCTGCCTGCAAGAAAGAAAGAAAAAATCATTTGAGAAAAAAGGAGAAGAATCAGAAAAAAGAAAAGGGATTATCAGAGACAAAAAAAATCCTTTAGCCCCACCCGCCACTTGCTTCAGGTCAGGCTATCATGTTAACAGAGTACAGGTAGTCCTCAACTTACAGCAGTTTCTTTAGTGACCGTTCTAGGTTACAGTGGCACTGAAAAAGTGACTTATGACAGTTTTTCATACTTATGACCTTTGCGGCATCCCCATGGTCACATGATCAAAATTCAGATGCTAAGCAACTGGTTCATATTTATGACAATTTCAGTGTCCCGGGGGTGTGTGTTTTATATGATCACCTTTATGACCTGACAAGCAAAGTCAATGGGGAAGCCAGATTATTTAAGAACTTTGTTACTAACTTAACAACTGCAGTGATTCACTTAACAACTGTAACAATAAAAGTCATAAAATGGAGTAAAATTCACTTAACAAATGTCTCGCATAACAGAAATTTTCGGGTCAACTGTGGCCCTAAGTTGAGGACTACCTGTACCTTGTGGCACAGTGGTTAGAATACAGTATTGCAGCCAAACTCTGCCCACAGTCTGGAGTTCGATCCTGGCAGACTCAAGGTTGATTCATCCTTCCATCCTTCCAAGGTCGGTAAAATGAGGCCCTCATTGTTGAGGGCAACATTGTAAGCCATTGTAGAGATTGTTGTAAAGCACTGTGAAGTGGTGTATAAGTCCAAGTGCTATTGCTATTGCTACCTCTGAAGACATGCGACCTTCAACAACAAAAATATTGCTAACCTCTGCAGTTATGAAGCTCTAGAAGCCAACTTTACTAATATGTTCAACATCACAGCCCCATGAAAGTAGGTATTATTTTTGTGCACTTATTCTAGGTCCAGATTGCAGAGCTGGAACAAACACATGCCCAGCAACTAATGGAACTGACATCACAACATCAGCTAGACATGGACCTAGAAGCAGAAAGACTACGCAGTGCTCAGCTCCAAGCTGAACGGACATTGCAATCCCAGGAAAGAACCCATCGACAAAGGGTGAAAAATTTGGAAGAACAGGTACAATATATGTGTAGACTGAGTATCTTTTTCTTAATAATCCTTATTCTATTGATTTCTAAAATCTTTAAATAGAATATTGACATGCACACTAAAAGATTTATAAAAACTTCCTGTAGTTATATGAGTTGGTATGGTGGTTGAAAGAATGAAGAAAATTCTGAGGATTTGGTTTATTTAAAGGCAAAATAGTGAAGACATCAAGGAGAAAAAAGTTTGTTGCTTCTTCCAAGTTCCTCTGTGAATGAACATGAGTCCAAAAATCTTAAAGCAGAAGAGAGAAAAATCATTCTGTCCATTGGATTTTCTAGATGAATAATAAAACTCTTTTAAGTATTTGAGTTTAGGAAATCCTATTAGTCTAATGGATGGATGGATGGATGATTGTAGTTTATTCAATAATCTTTGGTTAAACAAGCTTCAGTTCAATGAGCAAAACTTATTCTTCTAATTCATTTTTGTCTTCATCATGATTTGAACATGTCATAGTAGCTTGGTTTATGCCAAACATTGTCATAAAACCACTATGGCTGGATTTGCACATGAACTTAAGCCAAAACCAAACAAACCATGTTATAGTTTATGAATGCACATAAAGAACCCAGCCAATCTATGAGATAAGTGAAGGCTACCAGGATAATATCAGGAAGGAAATAAATAAAATAAGACAATTGATGGAGGGGTGCAAGTTCAATTTTCATCTATGCTCAGCACAAGAATTTCTTATAATAGGAACTGTAACTGTACTTGATGTGATTTTGCTTAGCGATCCTAAACCAAAAGCATCAATTTACTGGCATTATGAAAGTTTGTGAGTATTTTAATATTCACAGTACTTGAGTTATTTCCCCAAGAAAGAAAAGGTATAAGATTTCCTCCCACATTGCACTACAGTAAATCGAAATCTGAATTTATGCCATCTTTTTTTATCTTGATCATACAGCATTTGATCAGCATTGCCTCCTAATCATAATTAAAGCCAAATAGGAAAATCTTTCACATCAGGACTATGTGTAAATCAGTATGATTTTTTTCTTACTATAATTTCCTATCTGAAGCTCTCTCATTCTTAAAACATGTTTTTTAGAAGTGAAGAAAGGGATTATGGAATGAAGTTGCAAAAAACAATTAAGGGTATTAATTTAAACAATTGAAGATAGTGCTTATGCTATCCCTACAACTTTGATTTCTGGAAACTGAACTAATGTGAAGATGAAGCATTGGTTTAGACCAGTGAGAACTGTATCTAAATCCTCATTATGGTCATGAAGCACTCATAGTAACTATATCTCAGCTTTAATACTTACTGGGCTTGTGAGGTCAAAATCAGAAAACTTTAAGTACTAGAAAAATGTAGTAAGAAGGATGATTTGTCCCAAAAATTCTTTAGGCTGCTCTGATGACCCTGATACTGGTTGCAGCTGAAGTCAGAACTCTGAATTAAATTATCTATTCGTATTTATTTTTTGCTGCGCTTATGTTTTTACAGGTGAATTCTCTGAAAGAACAATTGGATCAAGAAGTGAGAAGACGACAGGTGTACCTGAGTCAGGTGCTTCATACAGTAAAATGATGAATAAGCCAAACATTGCACCTGGATCTAAGATGGCCAAAAAGCAGATCCATCCTTCAGCATGATCCATACACTCAAGATTTGGATTCATTCATTTCTTGCATTAGTGCACTCAACCGATGCACAGAGAAACTGGAGATCCAAGACTAGCAATACTAGAATGCAGTATTTCTCCACCCAAACAGCACATACTCTGAACACTTGGAAGGCACAGTAAAAATACCAAATAATTAGGCAGCAAACTGCCAAAAGGAAACCCTGCTGTGCAGGCAGCTGTTCCCTTTAGGATGCTTGAAAGCCAGGGCACCAGTGCTTAACTAATTCATTTAGAAAATCTGACAGGGAATTCTCTTTCTTTGGGTCCTGGGGTAGTGTATCCCTGCATGATCTCTTGGAGCTTTCAGTACTGGCTGTACAAACTTTAAAATTCCAGGTGCCAGCTAGGAGCACCCTGCTATTTATATATCTCTGCATTTCCATCAGTTGTCAGATTGTTTGTCCCTCCTGCTGGCAAATATTGTTTGATGCACTGTGCAAAATTAAAGCTTCCTCTTCCTGCATAGTTATACATGTGGCGACTATTTGGTTGCAGTCATTCAGTGCCACTATTAATCTGTACATCATATGAAAACATGAAATACACAGTTCTGCTGGCACCAGATTTATAACACAGTACAGAGAAATTAGGAAGAATAGTGAAAACAACACCCAGGAACTGATCAAATCTTTTGCTGTGTCAATGAACATCAAGCCATTTTCATGGTGGCAGGTGGCTGGAATTAATTCAAACCTAAGTCATTTTATGACATGCTGGACTCCAGATATGTCAAAGTGTTAACATTTGACATCCACCCACTCTGCCAGCTGACAGGCTCCAAGAAATCCCTACTGGAATCAAACACTGGTTTCCCTGGGAATGACAAGAAGCCATCTTGGAATTGCTGTCAACATCACCTGTTATCATTGTTTCACATTTTTTCCTTATGAATATTTGATTTTCCAAATCAAGTTTGAAAACGCATATTGTCAGTGAGTAAAATAAAAAACACATTTCCTAAATTGAGGAAAGTCGTTTACATTGTTTTATAGAGAAATGTGGTATACAGTATGTTTCCACTGGTTTGCAATAGGTAATATTTAAGATATAGCCCTGAAATGTGGACAGCTTTTAACAGCAGAGAGTTTTCTGGCAGATTTATTACAGTGTAAGCTGTCAAGCCGGCTGAGAATCACTTCGTGCATCTGATGATGTGGAGTGTAGCCAATAAAACTTTTGTGGCAAAACAATCTGTTTGTCCTTCTGATATCCCCAAATCTCTTTATTAAAATAGTCTTGCTACAACAGTTAAAATAGTCCCCCTATTGTGTTAATCTCTTTCTTGATTAAACACAGCATAAAGGGCCCACTGTCCATATTGAATCCCATACAGTGCGTCATACTTGTATTACAAAGTAAGATCCAAATTTATTCATCTAAACAAATAAGCTGATACTTCTATAAAAGGGGACTAAGGATTGCTAAGAATTACTGGAATTCTGAAAATACTCTTCATGATTCTTTAGAGAAAATCTTTGATGGTTAAAATCTGCTTAAAGCTGACTTACCCGAGGTTACATGGTGCGCATCAAGAACCAGATGATGAAGTTTGCAGTCATTTGTATTAATGTTGATTTGTATACATTTTGCTTTGACTCCAGAACACGATCCGTACTGTGGTATATAAAGGCACCAATGGGCCTAATAAACCTTTTCTTTGGTGCCTGCCAAATTTCAGGTTCTGTCTGAAGTCTAACATCTAAAAAGCTTTTAAAGCAGGAAAAGTTAGGGAATACACCAGCAGCAGCACAGTTATTTCCACGGATGCCTCTACATTCTACATATGATCCTGTTCAGTTGAGGCGCAGCTCCTTGCTTTGTTTGGGAGTATGTTCACCTACCTAGAAAAATAAGAATGGTAGTAGAAGCATTCTAGTGAACTGGTGCTTTTTAATCTATTATATTATCTGTGACTTTAGTTTTATGATTGAACAAGACCGCCATTTTATAGGACTGACTACAACATTTTCTCCAAATTCCTGAGACTCAATATAAAGCAAAAGATGTATATACCCGTAGGTTTAGACCTACTTATATGCTGGAATGTAATCCCAATTCCACTCATTGTTTATGAAATGCAGACGTGCATGTGCCCATAATGGGGTTGATTTATTCATTCTTTAAACTTCTCTAAATCAGGATTAACTTTGCCAACCTCCAAGGAGCATTTTCTGCACTAAACCAATAGGTGATGCTTTTTTTGTTATTTTATAAAATAATATAAATCATTACCTTTAATGCTAGAACATTAAGTGCCAAGCAGCAAGAGGGAGTTTGTTCTATTTCTAATTTCCACCACCTGCTTTTGACCTATGCATGGGCAAAGAGCTGGAAATCCCAGAAAATATGTATGCACTGCTAACAAAGTCAGTTCCAATGAAGGAAAGTTTCCATGGGTGAATTTAGTTAATCTGATGTTGTTCCTTCTGAGCCCCGCTGTTCTTTTTCTGCTCATTTTCAGTTCTTACACAGGAATCTGTTCCTTGGCCTCCATTCAGCACTGAAACAGACCTTGCAATAATTACCACAGCAGATATTTCTACTGCTTTTTTAGTATTGAATACAAGCAGCTTCAAAACAAGGTCCCAGTGGAAAAGAGCTTTATCTTCCAAACATTGAAAGCTAAACATTCTCCTTGTAGCTACCAACAAACACTGGAAAGTTTTTGTTTTTCTACAAAATGTATCATAGCAGTTGCAATTGTGTGGATGTGTATTTTTTGAAGGGTGAAAAAGGATTAAAACAAATATCAGCTTTGTTAAGCCATTTCACACTCCTATTGGATCTTCTTAGTATAATTCGTAGTTCAGACTAGTGGAAATGAAGTTTTAAGAGGGATCTGACTTACTGGACATGACAGCAAGTCCCATCAAAAAGCAACCAGAATTACTTGATACAAATCTAACAGCTTGTTGAATTTAATAATATCTAAACAGATGTGTTCCAGGAAGCATGCCCCACTGGATTCATAGGATCTATTTTTGAGACTGTTCCTTTGAATGGGCGCACAACTATGTCTTACTTTAATAATAATAATAATAATAATAATAATAATAATAATAATAATAATAATAATAATAATAATAATAATAATAATAATAATAATAATAAGAAGAAGAAGAAGAAGAAGAAGAAGAAGAAGAAGAAGAAGAAGAAGAAGAAGAAGAAGAAGAAGAAGAAGAAGAAGAAGAAGAAGAAGAAGTTGGAAGGGACCTTTGGAGGTCATCTAGTCCTAAACCCTATACCATTTCAGACAAATGGCTGTCCAGTCTCCTCTTAAAAACTTCCAGTGTTGGAGCACTCACTACTTCTGGAGGCAGGTTGTTCCACTGGTTAGTTGTTCTGTCAGGAAGTTTCTCCTTAGTTCTAGGTTGCTTCTCTCCTTGACTAGTTTCCATCCGTTGCTTCTTGTCCTGCTTTCAGGTGCTTTGGAGAATAGCTTGGCTCCCTCTTCTTTGTGGCGGCCCCTGAGATATTGGAACACTGCTATCATGTCACCCCTCACCCTTCTCTTCATTAAACTACACATACCCAATTCCAGCAACCGTTCCCTATATGTTTTAGCCTCCAGTCCCCCAATCATCTTTGTTGCTCTTCTCTGTACTCTTTCTAGAGTCTCGACATCTTTTTTACATCGTGGTGACCAAAACTGGATGCAGTATTCCAGGTGTGGCCTTACCAAGGCATTGTAAAGTGGTATTAGTACTTCACGTGATCTTGATTCTATTCCTCTGTTAATGCAGCCTAGCACTGTGTTGGCTTTTTTGGCAGCTGCAGCACACTGCTGGCTCATATTGAAGTGATTGTCCACTAGGACTCCGAGATCCCTCTCACAGTTACTACTATCGAGCAAGGTACCACCTATACTATACCTGTGCATTTGATTTTTCCTGCCTAAATGTAGAACCTTACTTTTTTCACAATTGTAATAATATAATGTCCTCATTTCAATAGGTTTATTTCTAATAAAGTGTATGATTGCCATGTTAGTTGTGATCAGTTTAACTTACATAGTGCAACTCAGCAACTTTTGTTTGGTCATGTAAAATATATTTCATAAGTGAACTAATCTGTCAATTTACTTGCTTATTTTGACAAGAGAAAAATGCTAGTCATTGTAGATATTATATGAATATTACAAACTACAAGAAACACCTATCTCCCTTTCCATCTTTTAAAAGGGAGAACTCTTTTTCAGGGATCTGAAAAACAGTGTATAACAGCCAAGAAGCATGACATGTAGTCTAAGAAGCATGCTATTATTTTGCCACTTTGCCACATAGAACTCACATTTCCAGAGGAGTGGGGATGAAATTATCACTGGGATGGAATGGAATGGCATGTTTAAAGGGACATGGGTGTATCCAGCCTCACAAATTTAAAGCAAAGTTTTAAAAGAACCAAAATGTGAGGTCACCAGATATGGGCTCTGTTACTAAAATTCATCAGTGTGGCATGCAAACATGAGGAAGGGTTACATATAATTCAGACACTATGGATTCCGATTTCTTTGCCGACCTAAGAGAACATTGGGATATAAGCGTCAACAAAATAGCTTAGCACCAGTGAGGATGATCTGATTTCCTCCTCTGGCATCTTTTCCAACTTGAATATGACAGCAATTTCTTGAAGTTTATAACAAAGATAAACGCAGGAAAAGAACAACACGGAGCAAACAGGAAAGGGAACAAATACTTGTTAACTAAAGAGGCAAGGATTAAAGATTAGTTTGTTCTTTGGAAACAAAGTATGTACTTACTTAAAAGTTCACTGTTTATTCAGCTAATTCTTGTGCAACTTTGTCAATTAGTTTATAACTTTTATTCCCCTGAGTGGTAAGCTGCACGGATGGATCTTAATGAGCTTTTGTGTATCCTCTAAAATATGTCCCTAGATAAAGCTGGAATTAAATAGGAATAAGCCTCCCTTTATGTGGCAGGATAGCCAAGTGACATACATGGGCTCAGTTGTGACTCAATGAGAGAAGATAGTTGCATTTGGGGGACTCAGTGGAAACTGTTCCAGAGTTGTATGAATGACAAACAACATACAATGCCACCATGATAAACAACAATATGTATGAAAAGGAAATGAGATGATCTGATACTCATGGCACTTGCTTCCCAGGGGAATGAAGCCACAAAATGGAAATATCTTGCTTTTTAAGTTAACTTTCACAGCACCACATGTTGGAATGGATATATTGTTTTAATTATTCAGTTTCCAAGACACTAATGAGAAAAATAATTGTTATATGTACAGTATGTTCTTAGCCAAGAACTTCCTATATGCTCTGGTTTTCCAACTTCCATGGGAAGGAATCGCTTCTCAAAGTGTGGATTGCCAACTTTGCTGTCAAGAAGAAAAATGGTCTAGCTGGCTGTGATGCTTCCTATTAAAATGTCACAGGAAGATGGATAACCACAGTAGTTGTTTATTTGAGAAGCTATATTTGTCCTCATGATGTAATCTGTTGAAAAATGAAGACCATCTCCACATTGACAAATACTGAGCTGCTTCACACATAGCACTAAGCCATGATTCATTTAACCAAGACTTATTGCATAAAACATACTTGGCTAGGCTTGCACATCATATTAAGCGTTAACAAACCACATAGGCTGGGACTATATCTCTTCCCATTTATGATAGATACACAGATCATTGTCTGTTAAGTCCATTAAGCTCTAAGATAATGATTTTCAAAGTTTTCCTTCATTACCCCAAACTGTTTATCAGAAAGTCTTTTTTACCCAATGTAGATAAAACACTTTAAGTCTATTTAAATGCCCTGATTGTGATTGGGTAAAGGTTCTTGTGTCATTAAGCAAAGGAAAACCAATTTTACCCAATTTAGGATAACTTACCCAGGTTTGGGAAGCTCTGCTCTAAGGCAGGGGTCTGCAACCTTGACAACTTTAAGATTTGTGGACTTCAGCTCCCAGAATTCCTCACCCAGCTATGCTGAAGTCCACAAGTCTTAAAGTTGTCAAGGTTGCAGACCCCTGCTCTGAGGGATCTGATTTTTTTATCATACTATATAAAATCATGGTATGTTTGGATTGATGAGACATACATTATGAAAAAGACATTGCTGGATCCAATCTGGGTCAGTCACCAGAACCAGAGGTTTAATCTTCTGAGCTTTCAGATTCATGCTAGGGGGACTTCTCTCTACTGGAATTCTCTTTACACATTCCAGTAGACAGATGTCCCCTGAGGATGCACTCCAGCATGAATCCAAAAGCTCCAAGACAGAACCTCTGGTCTCGGTAACCGACCCAGATTGGATCCTGCAACATTATCCTGGGACACGTATATTTGCTTTCATTTGTGAAAAAACCATTGTTTATTGCCTAGTGGTGTATATGACTCAGACAACAATGGTTTATATCTATACATCTATCCATCCATCCAACCCATGTGTATGTGTATTTAACCTTACTCTGACCTAAATGCGTTCAAGGATGTAGCCAAAGAATTAGGTTTTCCCACAAGTACTGTGGAAATTACATTTTTGTAAATATCCTAATTCTTGAGAATCATGCGAGAACTGTTGAATTCTTCACTAAATCTGGAAAGAAAAAATGGTAAGATTGGTTTAAATCTTCAGTGTATCTCTACTCTTCTAGGGAAAATGGGACACTTGCAGACATTGCAACTCATGACAGTTAAACTGCACAAAATCAGATCGATGCTTATCCAACTAAAGTTCAATGAAAATCTTGTTATTGAAAACTCTGTTAATTTGTGCAAAGATTTGGTCATCAAATAAATAGATTGAAATTGGTGGGATTATGATAATGACAAGTCTTATATATGGATCAAACCTAAGTATTTCCTAGAGTTCTGTAAATTATTCCTTCAGAAGGCAATGCCAGCAATCTCTAACTTAGCTAGAGTCCATGCCAGAAATACAATGTTCATTTTAGAAAAAAAATCATACCTAGCTATATCCATCTTGTCCTTGACAGCTGTCAAGGTTTCTAGAGTTGATATGTCCATTTTAAATGTGGTTGTGGCCATATAAGAATTAATGAAAAGAATGTACATAAGAGTTATCAAAAAGAAAGTAAAACAGTTTTGTTTCTTCTTTAATACTGGCAACGTGTTTTTTTTCTTTTTTCTTCTTGAGATGCTAAAAATAAGACCAGGAAATTCTTTCTAGTAATATGTGTTTTAAACTACATGCCATACTCAAGTAGCCCTTTGTTTTGGCTTAAAAAAAATCAGCATTTATCTTAAGCAAATTATTTTATCAAATAGACCCAAGGCAGTTTTATTCTGCTTCAGAAGTAGGAAAGTCCAATAGCACTCTCAATTATAAGGCAAAAAAAATAATAATCTAACATCCATTTAGAATTAAAGCAGTCATTCTTATACATATTGATAATTAGAAAATTGACTGAAGAGATGAAGGTAAACAAATATTGAAGCTGCTCCAGGCTGCAGATGTTTTTTTTATAACTTGTTATGAAAGCAGGATTAGAGCTTTTAAATATAATATAATCCCACTTGGAAAACAAAGTGTTTGAAGGCCTGGAAAGTTAAAACAATGTTCTCTCCCGCCCTCCACTCTCCTTCCAATTTTCTGATGTTAAATTTGTGTCCATTTAGTCCAGGGATGGAGAACTATGGCCCTTTAATGACTTGTGGGCTTCAACTCCCAGAATTCTGGTAGTTGAAGCCCACAAGTCATAAAGGGGTCATAGTTCCTCACCTCTGATTTAGTCTATAACACAAAGACAAAGTTCAATCTGCCCCATGCAGTATACAAGTACTGTTGGATTTCTGAGGCTGTCTCATCTTGCTTCTCATCCTGGAACTGTTTTTATGCAGTGATGACGTACCTAGCATGGTAATGAAATGTGTGCAGGAAAAAAAAGCAACTTCATAGAACACCAAGATGCCAATAATTCAAATCTGAGCCACATATATTCTTCACTGGAGTAAGTAGGATGTTGTTGTGACGTATTATCATGTTTATTACTCTGGAGCATAGAGCTTTGGTTTTGTGATTGACAGCAAAAGTGACAGAGACATATACCCCTTCCATTTCCAGATTCTGGGCATATGTACATTTTTTAAGCTTTGATGTATCCTATAGGTCTTCACTGTATTCACAGAGATACCCAAGCACGACTATAAGAATTATATTATCAAACATTGAGATTTGATTGTTAGAACCCAGAGAGGAATTGATTGACTGAGCTCAGTCATTGTATTAAACTGCATTGTAGTTTATCTGATTCTGCCTTAATGAGTTGTATACATCTATTTAATTGTCTCTCATTCAATAAAATGCAGTTTGCTACAATATTTAATTCTAAACCGCATGACAGTGAGAGAAAACAGAACAAGAAACTGAAAAATTACAAGGAGCACCGAGAGGAAATAAAGCAAAACTTGACATTTCAAAATGGAAATGTTGTTCTTTCACAAATAGATCTTGAACTTGTTCAGAAGTTCTAGGAGGGGTATGTGGCTAGCTTGACAAATAAACAAAATATTGCTTCTATTTGGGGTGGTCACTATCAAGCATGCAACTTCAAGAGGGAAGGGGATACCCGCCTAGCCAGCCCATTTAGCTGGATAAGACAAATTCAATAATAGTGACATTCCGAATAATTAAATCAATAGCTATAATAATTAAAACAATGGTAATATATGAAATGTATGTTACATACAGTAATATATGGCTATAACAAAGATAATCAAAAATAAAATTATGGACCCGAGCAATACTTAATACCAGTTACTGCAAAAAGATTCAATCAATCTGTGCCCAAGTAAAGGATAATTGCTCCCTTCATGCTATGCTTAGCAACAGAAATACACATATTTTGAAAATGTGATGAGAGTGGTTGATGTTCTAAAAAAAAATCCCAGCACTTGACAAGAAGCGGAAGTCCACAGATAAAGTGGATGGACTGGATTGAAGAAATTATAGAATTGTTCTGGGAAGAACTTCAAGTAACTTGCTGAAGACTGAAATAGATGGCAAGTAGCTATTTATGATGCCACCTAGTTAAATAATTTGTAGTACCTAAAATACTTTTAACTCTCTAAAATGAAGGTAAGCAGACAGAATTGGTGATAACTTTTTATACAAGTATTTGCATTATTGTAGGTTGCTTAGAATCTAGTTTACAAATAAATAACCTGTAAGTGGTTACATTCCTGCCTGAAGTTACCTGATACATATTTGCTCACAGTGATCCTTGAAGAAAAAGTTAGAGGATTGGAACAGTGAGTGTCTCCATTTCAGCTCATAGACAAGGCTGAAGATCAGTCAAATAAAAAAGAAGATACTACAAGAGATTAAAATTCTCTATACAGGTAGTCCTCACTTAGTGACTGTTCAAAGTTACCATGGCACTGAAAAAGTCACTTATGACCACTTTTCACACTTACGACCATTGCAGCACCCCCATGGTCACATGATTAAAATTCAGACACTTATCAACTGACCCATATTTATGATGGTTGCAGTGGCCCAGAGTCATGTGATCACCTTTTGTGACCTTCTGACAAGCAAAGTCAATGGGGTGAATTTCACCCAACAAGAAAGCAAAGAGAAAAAACATTGTAGAGTGACTTTCTCTTAGAAGGGACTAAAGCAAATATAAGCTGACCAGACCAACTGACTGGTGAAGCACATTCTTTTCCAGAGTGAAGCTCAGAGAAATAGCAGAACAAATCACAGAAATGCTCTTGTTGCAAAGAACACCTACAATACTATCAATGGACTTTGAAGATCTAGGAAGGAAGTTTTGCTCTTGTCAGTGTTCCTTCCCCATTCACAGTACTGTAGTTATCTGGAGGAAAAAAATAAACTTCTTACACAGGATGAAATTTAACAGACACAAATGGAAAGTTCATCACTTAGGAAACCAAAATTAAACAACAGCTTTAGGATGGGAAATACCTGACGAGGTTTGTGCTGGCACAGGGATAGTCCACTAATTGGTTTTTTGGGATTATTATTTTTTTAGGACAAAAGTGCACATTATCCTCAACCTACCCATAGACCACCACGAAGACAACCTCCCTTCGTATTTCCTTACTTCCTCTTATAAATAGTTGTTCCAACTGTTGCTGGCAAAGTGTGCTGTGTGGTCCATCCGCTATACTTCATTGTAAGCAATTGCTTCCAATTGGCTACCGTGCAACAGTTGCAGAATGTCCACTTCGTTTTGATCACAGGTCACTGACTTCCACAGCCATTTTGTCCCTTGTTATTTATTGCTTGCTCTTTATTGCTCACAGTGCACCCTTCCTTTTTTTTTTTTGGTGGACTTGTAAAATAATGAAGCTGGGATTTTTGTTTGTTTCATTAATCTACTGTTGGACATTTTAAAATTTAAAAATTCCAAAGCATTAAACATTGGTGATGCAGTGGTTAGAATGCAGTATCGCAGGCTATCTCTGCCCACAGCCTGGAGTTTGAAGCTGACTCAGCCTTCCATCCTTCCAAGTCAGTAAAATGAGGCCCTGATTGTTGAGGGCAACATTGTAAGCCATCTAGAGATTGTTGTAAAGCACTGTGAAGTGGGGTACAAGTCCAAGTGCTATTGCTATTCCTTCCAAGGTCAGTAAAATGAAGACCCAAACTGTTCATAGTAAACTGCTTGTACTATGCAGCGATATATAAGTCTAAGTGCTATTGCTATTGTTAAAACAATTACAAGGGAGAATCAACAGCAAGCAGGTTTATTCAAAAGATCTCTAAATGGCAACCATATGCCTGCAAAGCCCTGATGTACACTGCTTTTGAAGCTCTATGTCACTCGTTCCTATCTATATGCGTAAGTGGCTACCAATCAGTAAGACTACCAAAGGACCAGCGCACCACTTAACTTTGTAGAACATACACATTCCAGTGAAATGAATCTCCCTCCCTGTATTCCTTTCTTTCTTCCTTCTTTGACGAGTTCTGCCAGTTTCTCCCCCCCCCCTCGCCCAACTGCCACATTGCTCTGATGCTACCCTGACACTTGACAAGCCAGGGCCTGATAAAAATGTTGATTGCATATTTGAACCTCTTGAAGCAATTGATTTTCCCTTATTAGTGTAAAAGTGCAGTTCGTTCTTATATCCATCATATTGGAAATTTGGAACTCTTTTTCTCTCACTTTTTCCCACGGCTTACAACTTGATTTTAATTTCTCAGGCTTCATGCTAAAAGCAATCAACTGTTCACATAGCCAACAGTCCTGCTCTGACAAACTGGAGATGAATATGAATCACCAGCGTAATATGGCATATGCAATTTTAGGCTGCATCATCTAAAGCATGGTTCCCAGTAATAGTTCT